>NC_091283.1:664678686-665017971 GCF_032444005.1 Ranitomeya imitator
AATCCCTGAAGGCATCAAGGCTCACTCCACCAGAGCTGTGGCTACTTCCTGGGCAGAAAAAGCAGAGGTATCGATTGATCAAATTTGTAAGGCCGCTACCTGGTCCTCACCGTCTACCTTCTTTAGACACTATCAACTGACCTTACCTTTGGTAAAAGGGTGCTGCAAGCGGTGGTCCCTCCCTAAGGTGTTTCTTTCTCCAAAAATCTCTCAGGTGTGCTGTCATGGGAGACGGGAAAACACCAAGGTTACTTACTGGTAGCCGGTTTTTCCGGAGCCCATGACCGCACCTGTATATTCCCTCCCTTCTTTTTCACCCTTTGGTGTGCACTTTTAGTTGGGTGTTTTTTTATTATTATAATGTGGTGGTAGATTACCATGTGAACTAACCAAGGGGGCCTCTCATGCTCTGAAAACAAACTGAAGCGAGGGAGAGGTACCGCCCTTTTATTTCAGTAGGTTTACTGTCCCGACTGGGCGGATCCCTCTCTCAGGTGTGCTGTCATTGGCTCCGGAAAAACCGGCTACCAGTAAGTAACCTTGGTGTTTTCCCAGTACTGTCAATGGAAATGGCGGATGGCTCTTTTCCCACTACTGACAATGGAAATGGCAGTTGGTGCTTTTCCCACTACTGACAATGGAAATGGCAGTCGGTGCTTTACAAATTCAGTCTTCACTGAATACAGATTTTACAAGTTTTACACATGACTTGAGAATGAATGATTAGTCCAATATGTGAAATAAGCAGATTTGTCTGACGAGCTGGGTTGTGGGGTCGATAAGCCAAACCTCCGACTTCTCAATTTCCCTGACTTCACGACTCTGACTTCACAGCACTGATCACTACTGAGTATGGGCATGAAGTGCATCAGAGATTCATCTCGACTAAAAGCCGAGATCGGGAACAGAACAGACATTTCATAACTTTGCCAAATTCTTACGAAAAAATCAACAACACATCCTGCATTATACTACTACTGACTCTGCCAAAATGGACTCTGACTCCACCGCCCTTCTAAGATATATTACTAAGTTGTTTGTGTGTGTACTGTTTGATTTTATGAACTAATAATTTAAAGGAGTTCACTTCTGTAAATTCAAAATACTACAGTGTGCCTCCTGAGTAACACTTCTGAAGGCTTCTGGCATTAATAATTGGCTTTGGGTATAGAGTATAGAGAAACTGTATTCAGACCTTTTGGCAGTACAATATTTCATTTTGTTATACTTTTAATCTATATGCAAAATGTTATTTGTAAAAAAACATAATTTTTTTTTTCTATATCTCATAAACAATGTATCTTAAAATGGTAACTACCGGGGATTCAACTGCCTCCGCTGTCGGCAGAGCGGCTGCTTTTCCGCTCTGCTCTTTTCCAAAGAAACAATGGTTCAATCACCTTTTAATGCATTTTATTGCAATGCTGCCACAGCCCAAAAAAAACTTAATTCTGGCTTTTTGAGATAGGTGTTTTTTGTTTTTTTTTTTGTTTGTTTTTTTTTCTCTTGTTGCGCAGCATACCGTTAGATTAATATGTTTTACGAATTTAGCAATGCCAAATTTTATATATAATAACAGTGTATCTTAAAATGGTAACTGATTGGGCTCCGTGCGATTGCTATTGAAGTGCCGCTGTCAATGCTTTTAAATGGTCAAGCAACAGCCATCAGAGCAAGACTTCATTGCTAGCTGTGGAGTTGAGCCCGCTCCATCAACTTGAGGCGATGTGCACACGTTCAGTATTTTTCGCTATAAAGACGCGAAAAAAACGCTTACATATGCCTCCTATTAACTACAGTGTATCCCGCATTTCTAGTGCAAATGTTGCCTTTTTTTTCCCGCGAAAAAATCGCATTGCGAAAAAAAAAAAAGCATCATGTTCATTAAAAATGCGGAATTGCGGGGATTCTGCACACCTAGGAGTGCATTGATCTGCTTACTTTCCGCATGGGGCTGTGCACACCATGCGGGAAGTAAGCAGATTGTGCGGTTGGTACCCAGGGTGGAGGAGAGGAGACTCTCCTCCACGGACTGGGCACCATATAATTAGTAAAAAAAAAAAAAAAAAAGTTAAAATAAAAAAAATAGTCATATACTTACCCTCTGATGGCCCCGGTGTCTTCCTGCCTCTTAGCGGTGCATGCTGCCACTTCTGTTCCTATAGATGGTCTGTGTGAAGGACCTGCGATGACGTCACGGTCCTGTGATTGGTCGCGTGACCGTGACGTCATGGAAGGTCCTGCACACACACCATCTATAGGAATGGACGCCGCTGAGGAGATCGGCTGTCTGCAGGGTGAGTATAACCATTTTTTTTTTTTTTTTTAATTTTTTTTTTTTTATAAACATTCTATCTTTTACTATAGATGCGGCATAGGCAGCATCTATAGTAAAAAGTTGGTCACACTTGTCAAACACTATGTTTGACAAGTGTGACCAACCTGTCAGTCAGTTTTCCAAGCGATGCTACAGATCGCTTGGAAAACTTTAGCATTCTGCAAGCTAATTATGCTTGCAAAATGCTAAAAAAAAAAAAAGCGGATTTGTTGCAGAAAATTTCCGGTTTTCTTCAGGAAATTTCTGCAAGAAATCCTGACGTGTGCACATACCCTTACACTTGTGCCCGCTCCATCAACTTTACACTTGAGCTGTGATGAAAATGTTAAAATGTATAGCTAAATACAGGCTCGATATTTGCCCTGTCTTAGCTTTCTAATTGGTCAAAATTAGCTACTCTGCTCCCCGTGTGTTTTTATGTTTCATTTTGACCGTTTTTTTCTCTAACGAGGGATGTTTGTTTTAGGGAATTCTGTTTGATCTTTTCTCCCCCTCCCCTCCCCTCCCCGGTACCACCCCCACCCCTCTTCCCTTCCTTCTTATTTTTTATTCTTCTTTTTTCGTCTTATTGTTTCTGTTGGTTTTTTATTTCTACACGTTATCTTCCTGAGATTTTTGTCAAGGATTGTGTAGCCTGTTTACTTGGATCGCACATTAGTACTACCATAACCAGAACTGTGGTCACTTTCGGCTACTTATCCGCATTGAGGGTGCTGCCGAAACTCTACAATATATTCCATTTTAAATATGTATCTACCCTCAACAGATTCATGTAACTTGTATGATTGCTTACTTGTGTATACGTGTTGAAAAGTTGAAAATAAAAAATTTATAAATAAAATGTATAGCTAAATACTTTGTCCACTAATTATTTTGCAGCGTGGTAAGACAGTCCCAGAGGATCTGGTCAAGCCTGAGGAGCTCAGCAAATATCATCAAGTCTCTTCTCACGTGGTAAGTGTCTACCTTAACCCCTTCATGACCTTTGACGTTTAGGTATGTCAAAGGTGTATCTGCCTTTCATGTGGACTCCTTCGCTGAATCCTCATCTTTCCCCCACATAACAGCTGATTTAATCTTATTTAATTTTATTGCCTCGAATACCCGCAGATGCACCCACCGCTATTAACCAGTTAAATGCCGCTGACAATCATTGACAGCGATGTTTAACTCTCCATCCACAAGCGAGTCACTGTTCCCGCCCAGGCCGCCGATGGGTTGTTAGGAGCTGAAGCTCTGTGTAGCACAGACGGTTGGATGATCGCAGCTTCAAGTCTCCTAAGGGCACTGTTGAAGCAAGTGTGTTTAACCCCTTCATGACCCAGCCTATTTTGACCTTAAAGACCTTGCCGTTTTTTGCAATTCTGACCAGTGTCCCTTTATGAGGTAATAACTCAGGAACGCTTCAACGGATCCTAGCGGTTCTGAGATTGTTTTTTCGTGACATATTGGGCTTCATGTTAGTGGTAAATTTAGGTCAATAAATTCTGCGTTTATTTGTGATAAAAACGGAAATTTGGCGAAAATTTTGAAAATTTCGCAATTTTCACATTTTGAATTTTTATTCTGTTAAACCAGAGAGATATGTGACACAAAATAGTTAATAAATAACATTTCCCACATGTTTACTTTACATCAGCACAATTTTGGAAACAAAATTTTTTTTTTGTTAGGAAGTTATAAGAGTTAAAATTTGACCAGCGATTTCTCATTTTTACAACGAAATTTACAAAACCATTTTTTTTAGGGACCACCTCACATTTGAAGTCAGTTTGAGGGGTCTATATGGCTGAAAATACCCAAAAGTGACACCATTCTAAAAACTGCACCCCTCAAGGTACTCAAAACCACATTCAAGAAGTTTATTAACCCTTCAGGTGCTTCACAGCAGCAGAAGCAACATGGAAGGAAAAAATGAACATTTAACTTTTTAGTCACAAAAATTCTTTTAGCAACAATTTTTTTATTTTCCCAATGGTAAAAGGAGAAACTGAACCACGAAATTTGTTGTCCAATTTGTCCTGAGTACGCTGATACCTCATATGTGGGGGTAAACCACTGTTTGGGCGCACGGCAGGGCTTGGAAGGGAAGGAGCGCCATTTGACTTTTTGAATTAAAAATTGGCTCCACTCTTTAGCGGACACCATGTCACGTTTGGAGAGCCCCCGTGTGCCTAAAAATTGGAGCTCCCCCACAAGTGACCCCATTTTGGAAACTAGACGCCCCAAGGAACTTATCTAGATGCATATTGAGCACTTTGAACCCCCAGGTGCTTCACAAATTGATCCGTAAAAATGAAAAAGTACTTTTTTTTTTCACAAAAAAATTATTTTCGCCTCAATTTTTTCATTTTCACATGGGCAGTAGGATAAAATGGATCATAAAATTTGTTGGGCAATTTCTCCCGAGTACGTCGATACCTCATATGTGGGGGTAAACCACTGTTTGGGCACATGGTAAGGCTCGGAAGGGAAGGCGCGCCATTTGACTTTTTGAATGGAAAATTAGCTCCAATTGTTAGCGGACACCATGTCGCGTTTGGAGAGCCCCTGTGTGCCTAAACATTGGAGCTCCCTCACAAGTGACCCCATTTTGGAAACTAGACCCCCCAAGGAACTTATCTAGATGCATATTGAGCACTTTAAACCCCCAGGTGCTTCACAGAAGTTTATAACGCAGAGCCATGAAAATAAAAAATAATTTTTCTTTCCTCAAAAATGATTTTTTAGCCTGGAATTTCCTATTTTGCCAAGGGTAATAGGAGAAATTGGACCCCAAATATTGTTGTCCAGTTTGTCCTGAGTACGCTGATACCCCATATGTGGGGGTAAACCACTGTTTGGGCGCACGGCAGGGCTCGGAAGGGATGGCACGCCATTTGGCTTTTTGAATGGAAAATTAGCTCCAATCATTAGCGGACACCATGTCACGTTTGGAGAGCCCCTGTGTGCCTAAACATTGGAGATCCCCCAGAAATGACCCCATTTTGGAAACTAGACCCCCAAAGGAACTAATCTAGATGTGTGGTGAGGACTTTGAACCCCCAAGTGCTTCACAGACGTTTACAACGCAGAGCCGTGAAAATAAAAAATCATTTTTCTTTCCTCAAAAATTATGTTTTAGCAAGCATTTTTTTAGATTCACAAGGGTAACAGGAGAAATTTGACCCCAAAAGTTGTCCAGTTTCTCCTGAGTACGCTGATACCCCATATGTGGGGGTAAATCACTGTTTGGGCACATGCCGGGGCTCGGAAGTGAAGTAGTGACGTTTTGAAATGCAGACTTTGATGGAATGCTCTGTGGGCGTCACGTTGCGTTTGCAGAGCCCCTGATGTGGCTTAACAGTAGAAACCCCCCACAAGTAACCCCATTTTGGAAACTAGACCCCCAAAGGAACTTATCTAGATATGTGGTGAGCACTTTGAACCCCCAAGTGCTTCACAGACGTTTACAACGCAGAGCCGTGAAAATAAAAAATCATTTTTCTTTCCTCAAAAATTGTTTTAGCAAGCATTTTTTTAGATTCACAAGGGTAACAGGAGAAATTGGACCCCAGTAATTGTTGCGCAGTTTGTCCTGAGTATGCTGTTACCCCATATGTGGGGGTAAACCACTGGGCACACGTCAGGGCTCGGAAGTGAGGGAGCACCATTTGACTTTTTGAATACGAGATTGGCTGGAATCAATGGTGGCGCCATGTTGCGTTTGGAGACCCCTGATGTGCCTAAACAGTGGTAACCCCTCAATTCTACCTCCAACACTAACCCCAACACACCCCTAACCCTAATCACAACCCTAACCACAACCCTAATTCCAACCCTAACCCTAAGGCTATGTGCCCACGTTGCGGATTCGTGTGAGATATTTCCGCACCATTTTTGAAAAATCCGCGGGTAAAAGGCACTGCATTTTACCTGCGGATTTTCCGCGGATTTCCAGTGTTTTTTGTGCGGATTTCACCTGCGGATTCCTATTGAGGAACAGGTGTAAAACGCTGCGGAATCCGCACAAAGAATTGACATGCTGCGGAAAATACAACGCAGCGTTTCCGCGCGGTATTTTCCGCACCATGGGCACAGCGGATTTGGTTTTTCATATGTTTACATGGTACTGTAAACCTGATGGAACACTGCTGCGAATCCGCAGCCAAATCCTCACCGTGTGCACATAGCCTAATTCTAAAGGTATGTGCACACGCTGCGGATCCGCAGCAGTTTCCCATGAGTTTACAGTTCAATGTAAACCTATGGGAAACAAAAATCGCTGTACACATGCTGCAGAAAAACTGCACGGAAACGCAGCGGTTTACATTCCGCAGCATGTCACTTCTTTGTGCGGATTCCGCAGCGGTTTTACAACTGCTCCAATAGAAAATCGCAGTTGTGAAACCGCAGTGAAATGCGCAGAAAAAAAACGCGGTAAATCCGCCATAAATCTGCAGCGGTTTAGCACTGCGGATTTATCAAATCCGCAGAGGACCAGAATACGTGTGCACATACCGAAACCCTAACCCTACCCCTAACCCTAACTCTATTCTAACATTAGTGGGAAAAAAGAAAAAATTCTTTATTTTTTTATTGTCCCTACCTATGGGGGTGACAAAGGGGGGGGGGGGGTCATTTATTATTTTTTTTTTTTTTTATTTTGATCACTGAGATAGTATTTCCAGCCATGGCCGATGATATTTCAGCATCGGCCATGGCTGGATTGTAATATTTCACCAGTTATAATAGGTGAAATATTACAAATCGCTCTGATTGGCAGTTTCACTTTCAACAGCCAATCAGAGTGATCGTAGCCACGGGGGGGTGAAGCCACCCCCCCTGGGCTAAACTACCACTCCCCCTGTCCCTGCAGATCGGGTGAAATGGGAGTTAACCCTTTCACCCGATCTGCAGGGACGCGATCTTTCCATGATGCCACATAGGCGTCATGGGTCGGATTGGCACCGACTTTCATGACGCCTATGTGGCGTCATGGGTCGGGAAGGGGTTAAAAAAAAACCCAAACCTTCACTCAGCCCTATATGCCAAAAATGGAGTCTTTACAGGTCCCAGAAATTATTTTTTTTTACTTACACATTTCGGATTTGTTTTCATCACTTAAATAAAAAACATTTGAGAGAGCGCGATATGGTATCTTTGTGCTTGTACTGATCTGGGAAATCGTATTGTCAGGTCAGTTTAAGCATCTAGTGAAGCCGTTATCTCTAAAGTAAAAGTGTCATATGTCGGGTCTTTGTAACGCCTTACTTAAAGGATATATCTCTGACTTTGTGAAAATATAAAAATGTGTCTAAGCAATAGCACACGGAGTTAGTTGCTACCGATCTGTCTCTTGTGCCCGGTACAGTTCTTAACTGACAGAGCGGTCACAGACCGCTCCTACCGGGGATTCAACTGCCTCCAATGACGTCAAGTCGGCAGAGCAGCTGCTTTTCTGCTCTGCTCTTTTCCAAAGAAACAATAGTTTAATCACATTTTAATGCATTTTATTGCAGTGTTTCCACAGCCCCCAAAAAACTTAATTCAGGCTTTTTGAGATTGGTGGTTTTTTTTGTTTTTTTTCTTCTGTTGCGCAGCATACCGTTTTAGATTAATATATTTTACGAATGCAACAATGCCAAATATGTCTCTTTTTTTTGTTTCTTTTGTTTACATTACTCACATTTTTCTGTGTTTGATAGTCAAGTTGATGGTGAAGCTGCAATCATCTGATCACTTATACCATACATGTAAATTTATAATTATGATCTCCAATGAACACCAGCTAAACTCTGGCTTTCACAAAAGTATCTTAATTAAAGGTAACAAAGGTCTTCAGAAGACTCCCAGCTGTCATGTCATCCCATCATTGCCTTGTGATCACCTCATAGATTGAGTGGCATTTAACAGGTTAACAGCTGTGGTTGGAGCTCCACTCCACCCGCAGCTGTAAGAGGCTGATGATGTCTGAATAAATCAGCCATCATACCAGGAAAAATGCAGGCTAGGCTTCGAACCCGCATCAATGGCAGAGACATGACATAACTGACATGTCGTGAAGGGTTAAAAATAAAGGAATAAATTAAACATTTGCCATAAGTCCGATCTATAGTGGGGAGAAAAAAATGACAGATCCAGTTATGTTTTTGTTTTTTTTAGCTGGCTGCACAACTTTTTTGTTAATGGTTTGCTGCTGGATACTTACTGATTACTTCCCATGTGAACATGGCCTTATAGAGGAAGTAGAAGCGTTTGCAAACCAAGCCCTCCTGTGTAAGGTACAGGGAAGAAACCCGCTGGACTAAAAATCAGCCAAACCATTGATCGGCTGACTGCTATCTAGAGCTTTAGCTAAAGGTACCTTCACACTAAACGATACTGCTAGCGATCCGTGACGTTGCAGCGTCCTGGCTAGCGATATCGTTCAGTTTGACACGCAGCAGCGATCAGAATCCTGCTGTGATGTCGTTGGTCGGGGCTAGAAGGCCAGAACTTTCTTTGGTCGCTGGCTCTCCCGCTGACATCGCTGTATAGGCGTGTGTGACACCGATTCAGCGATGTCTTCGCTGGTAACCAGGGTAAACATCGGGTTACTAAGCGCAGGGCCGCGCTTAGTAACCCGATGTTTACCCTGGTTACCATCCTAAAAGTTAAAAAAAACAAACGCTTCATACTTACCTTCAGCTGTCTGTCCTCCGGCGCTGTGCTTTCCTGCACTCACTGTGTGAGCACAGCGGCCGCAAAGCAGAGCGGTGACATCACCACTCTGCTTTCCGGCCGCTGTGCTCACAGCCAGTACAGAGAAGCAGAGCGCCGAGGACAGACAGCGGAAGGTAAGTATGAAGCGTTTGTTTTTTTTTACTTTTAGGATGGTAACCAGGGTAAACATCGGGTTACTAAGCGCGGCCCTGCGCTTACCCGATGTTTACCCTTGTTACCAGGGGACTTCGGGATCGTTGGTCGCTGGAGAGCTGTCTGTGTGACAGCTCTCCAGCGACCAAACAGCGACGCTGCAGCGATCCGGATCGTTGTCGGTATCGCTGCAGCGTCGTTTAGTGTGAAGGTACCTTAACTCGGTTAAGAAAGCCATATGTTAAGCTATGAAATGGTGTGGAGAAGCGAATATGCTGCACTGCAGGTGTATCAAAGATGTCCAGTATAAACCTGAAGTTGTAGAACAGTTATTGCGATTTTATTCTCAAAGCACTTTCAAGTACAACTGACTTCATCAGGAGTAAAGCAAAACATATGTTGTCTGTCACCTGGGGTGAGAGGACCAGAACCTCCATTGAGTAGATCTGCAGAACTGCTAACATGTCCTCGGTCCTTACCTTTTTGAAGCATTCTAGAATACATTGATTTATCCTTTGGGAGAGAAGTCTGATATTCTCAGATGGTGCTGTCATGGAAGGTGACTGTAGAAAATGAAATTATGAAGCATTTAGATGAGCAGATATCTTTTTAGTCTATTCCATGCAAATGTGAGAAATGGTGTCTGGTACTATGTGCTGACATCCGGCACTATGTGCCAGGAGCGGTCACGGACCGCTCCTGGCACATTAACTCTTGGCACACTGCAATCAAAGATGATCGCAGCGTTCCGGCGGCACAGAGAAGCATCGCGCATGGAGGGGGCTCCCTGCATGCTTCCCTGAGACCCTTGGAACAACGCGATGTGATCGTGTTGCTCCGAGGGCCTCCTACCTCCTCCTCCTTGCATGCCCAGATGCAAAATTGCCACGGGGGGGCCTTCCGGGTCATGCAGGGAGGTGGCTTGCAAGTGCCTGCTTAGAGCAGGCGCCGGCAAGCCTCCTGCAGTGCCTGTGTGATCGCTGATCTGACACCGTGCACTGTAAAGTGTCAGATCAGCGATCTGACCCTATAGCATAATGTCCCCCCCGGGGCAATGTGAAAAAATATATATACCGTATATACTCGAGTATAAGCCGACCCCCTAATTTTGCCACAAAAAACTGGGAAAACGTAATGACTCGAGTATAAACCAAGGGTGGGAAATGCAGCAGCTACCGGTAAATGTCAAAAGTAAAAATAGATACCAATAAAAGTAAAATTAATTGAGACATCAGTAGGTTAAGTGATTTTGAATATCCATATTGAATCAGGAGCCCCATATAATGCTCCATAAAGTTTATGATGGGCCCCATAAGATGCTCCATATTAAAATATGCCCCATATAATCCTGCATAAAGGTTATGCAGGTTTTATAGGCTGAACTGGATGGATATAGGCTGAACTGGATGGACAAATGTCTTTTTTCGGCCTTACTAACTATGTTACTATGTTAATAAAGGCCCCATAAGATGCTCCATAAACACATTTGCCCCATATAATGCTGCACAAACCTTGATTATGGCCCTATAAGATGCTCCATACAGACACTTGCCCCATATACCGTAATGCTCCACAAACGTTAATTATGGACCCATACAGACACTTGCCCCATATAGTGCTGCACAAACGTTATGGCCCCATATAGTGCTGCACAAACGTTATGGCCCCATATAGTGCTGCACAAACGTTATGGCCCCATATAGTGCTGCACAAACGTTATGGCCCCATATAGTGCTGCACAAACGTTATGGCCCCATATAGTGCTGCACAAACGTTATGGCCCCATATAGTGCTGCACAAACGTTATGGCCCCATATAGTGCTGCACAAACGTTATGGCCCCATATAGTGCTGCACAAACGTTATGGCCCCATATAGTGCTGCACAAACGTTATGGCCCCATAGATGCTCCATACAGACACTTGCCCCATTTGCTGTTGCTGCGATTAAAAAAAAAAAAAAAAAATCACATACTCTCCTCTCCGTCGCTCAGTCCCCCGGCACTTTCAATAGTCACCTGCTCCTCGTTCCGGCACCACTCCATGTTCAGCACTGACGTTCTAGAAATAGCAAAGGCGTGCACTCTGATCAATGTAGGTAGGTGCAGGCTGAACCAGGGTAACTTCACAAAATAGATAAAAAAACAGCCGCACTCGAATTTTTGGTTTTTTCATATGCAGAGAAGTAATTTATTATGTTCACCACAGTGATATTGCGAAGCTGGGGTCACCACAATATTATAGAGGAACTGAGGTAACGTTTCGGCCCTGCTGTGGGCCTTTGTCAAACCTCACTTGTTGTAGACGAGACGTTCAGCAGAGGGCCCGCACTAACCACGTCACCGCGCCCTCTGACCTGAGTGTCACAGCTAAAGACAGAGCGGCGCCGGAACGAGGAAAGGTGACTATCGCGCAGCGCTCCCCTCCCCGATATATTCGCCGGGTCCTGGCGCTGTGCAGGTCCCTGCTTCCCCGACGGCGCAGCTTCATCCTGTACTTAGCGGTCACTGTTACTGCTCATTACAGTAATGAATATGCGGCTCCACCCCTATGGGAGATGGAGCCGCATATTCATTACTGTAATGAGCAGTACCATGTGACCGCTCAGTACAGGAAGAAGCTGGGGCGCCGGGGACCGCACCTTGAGTGGGTTAGTATTATTAGACAGCCCCCACTCCCCCTCCCCTGCCAACCCCTGGGTATGACTCGAGTATAAGCCGAGAGGGGGACTTTCAGCCCAAAAAAGTGGGCTGAAAATCTCGGCTTATACTGCTAAATAAATAAAATATAGCTATAGTTCTAGCTATAGTTCCAAAAAATAATTTTTTTTATCTAAATAATAAAAAAAAATAAAAGTACACACATTTAGTATCGCCGCATCCGTAACTATCTGACCTATAAAACTGTCCCACTGGTTAACCCCTTCAGTGAACACTAAAAAGGCAAAAAACTACTTTATCATACCACCAAACAAAAAGTGGAATAACACACGATCAAAAAGATTGATATAAATAACCATGGTACCGCTGAAAACGTTATCTTGTCCCCCAAAAAACGAGCCGCCATACAGCATCAACGAAAAAAAAGTTAGTCCTCAGAATAAAGCGATGCAAAAAATTGTTTTTATATAAAAGTTTTTATCGTATAAAAGCGCTAAAGCATAAAAAAATATAAATGAGGTATCTCTGTAATCATACTGACCCGAAGAATAAAACTGCTTTATCAATTTTACCAAACGTGTAACGGTATAAGCCCCCCCCCCAGAAGAAATTCATAAATAGCTGGGTTTTGTTCATTCTACCTCACAAAAATCGGAATAAAAAGCTATCAAAAAATGTCACGTGCCTGAAAATGGTACCAATAAAAACATCAACTCGTCCCGCAAAAATCAAAACTTCACATGACCAAAATATGGAAAAGTTAAAGCTCTCAAAATGTGGAGACGCAATAACTATTTTTATTTGCAATAAAAAGCGCCTTTTAGTGTGTGATGGCTGCCAGTAATAAAAATCTGCTAAATAACCCGCTATAAAAGTAGATCAAACCCCCCTTCATCGCCCCCTTAGGTAAGGAAAAATAATAAAAATTTAGAAAAATGTATTTTTCTCCTTTGCCTCATTGGGGACACAGACTGTGGGTGTTATGCTGCTTGCCAGTGATAGAAAGTTAGCTCCTCCCCTGCAGTATACACCCTCCTGCTGGCTCTCAGCTAACCAGTTCTTGCTTAGTGTCTGTAGAAGGCACTTGGGTCTGTTTTCAGACACCAACATTTTTTTTTCTTTCTGTAATTTATTTTTTATTTTTTAATTAACGGAGTGAAGGGGGCAACTGATTCCTTTCTAGGGTCCGCTCTCCCCCGATCCATCACCAGGCAAGCACGGTGAGTATACCTCCCCGTACCTGTCCTTCGACGACTGGGGCACGCCTAATCTACGCTAGGGCGACGGTTCCTATACGGTCCCGATCTCCCCCCTGTAAGATCGTGAGCACATAGAGTATACCTCTTATGTGCATCTCCTGGGCTCCGCCACAATTAAGCCCTCACCAGTTGGCGTCATGTAGTCCCCACAGTAGCCGTAAGCCCCCTGCGGCAGGTACATATGAAGATGGACAGAGGCTCCATCCCCCTGCAAAGAGAGGATCGATAGAGCTTATTCCCTCGCTATAGAGGCTGCATCTCTGCTCTGTGGTGGTGAGTAGTTTCCTTCCTCACGCTGCCTGTGTGGGAAGGTGCGGTCCTGGTCCCCGGGAAGAGGTGCCGCTGGCCGGACGCCAGCGGCAATCATTCGGCGCTACGTCGCGGCCCGCCGACGCGCTCCACCGTCAGGCTCCATAAATTTAGTCCCCGGCTTTTTCAGCCAGACTAGGCCACAGTTGAAATCCCCGCCAACCGCCGGAGCCCCGCCCAGCTCATTTCAGGGGCGACTGTTCCTTCACGGTCCCGATCTCCCCACACCTGCAGCAGGCGACCACATGGAGTGTCGCCTCCATGTATCCTCTCCTGGAGCCAGGCCTAATGTCGGACAACTGCCCAACCCGGGGACTGAACTCCGTGGATGTACAGAGGCCCCCCTCTCTATGGCGTCCGAGCAGCCCCCACTGTCCCACCACTGAAAGCGGATGGCACAAGGAGGTGGACGGTTCCTCTCCACATCCCTAACAAAGGGATGATGGATTGAGGTTTAGCGCTCTATCCCTGCACTGTCCACGCTGCAATACCTGACATACGTGGCGGCTCCATGCCGGGACGTGCACCGATGGTGAGTGGATCCTGCCAGCGATGGGCTTCTGCAGCGGGATATTCACAGGCAGTCTCAGGCTTCCCTGTAGCCCACCTCCCTGAGGTAACACTCCGGCCGGCTACAAAAATGTAGCCCTTGGCTTCGGCCGATGTGTAGGCCGCTCCTCAGAAGCGCACTATGGCCCCCCCTAAGGCGGCTCTGCCCGTTTTCCTTGCGTTTTTCTTCTCGGCCACTGCAACGCCCCTCACTTCTACGCTGGCGCCGGCTGCAGAAATTTAGTCCCCGGCTTAGGCCTATTCATGAGTCTCGAGGCACCGCCCACGTCATGCCTGTGGCTACGCCCCCCGAATTGGCGCTTCTCGCTCTCTGCGAGATTTTATCTAAAGGCACACGACCAGTATTCACTGGTCTTAAAAGCACACGACTAGTATTCCCAGGTTTCAAAGGCACATGACCAATCCGAAGCCTGTCATAAATGAGGAGCCCTCCGCCGCTGATCCCAGTTTATCCTAGAGTCCCTAGTCCCCCTCAGTGGACTTCGTCACTGCCGCAACCCATGGTTTTTCTAACCAAGAAATTGAATCCCTCCGTGATTCCCTACCCCCCGTGGCTCGGAGTGCTCGCAGGACCGATATACATGGTCCCTCTCCTACATGGGATCCGTCGGCTAGCAGGGGCCGCGAGTATTCTAGAAACATACAGGCGTCTACAAAGCGGAAGTTTTCATTTCATGAACTCTCTCTCACTCACTCACTCACTCACTCACTCTCACTCATCCAATCTCTGTACATTGACGAGGACTCCGGTCCTGCTCTAGATTACACAGTGTCCCTCATAAGGAGACTAAACTCCCTCATAGAGCATTTGCCATCCAGTCCGGATATGCGATTCACTGGTCAGAAGCCTCTACGTGGGATGCCATGCCATGTCTGATTTTTAAGGGCGACGGGCCTTTTAAAGGGCACCGATCACACCATCAACAGACGGGCACACGGAGTGTCGCCTCCAGGTATCCTCTTCTGCATCCAAGCCTAACGCCAGACAACCTGTCCTGTCCACCCGGAGACCTGAACTCTGGATATACAGAGGCACCCTTTTTGGGCGTCTGAGCTCCCCCCTCGGCATCACCACTATTTAAAAGAAGATGCAAGAAAGCGGATGATCCCTCTCCACTTCCCTGTTAAGAGGATGATGGATCGAGGGTTCCTAACTTTTAACTCTGCATCGTCAAAAGAGAGCGGCGATGGCAAGAGACTGACCTACTGGATGCAGCCGCGCATTCTGCCACTTGGCAGATTAACCGGGTACAATCTCCTGTGGTTCACCTACCAGTATCCCTGCGCGATTTGTCATCAATTAAAAATGCCACGGTCTGTCAGATAGCAAATCTGGTTCGTTCCGTTTTGTGGCTTCTGGTCCTGCCCTCTACCCTCCCTAGCCGCCGCATGGATTGCTAGAGCAATGGTCTCCTGGCTGGAGACCTTAACTACTTTGATTCACACCAGTAACCCTTTCCTGAAGACAGTACAGCTGGTCAATCAAATCTTTTGAGCGGGAGACTAAAAAAGGATCGTACGTTCCTACAGCAGTGGAAGGGTTGTCCAGGACAGTCTAGATCTAAGGGATCTTGGTTCCAAAAAGGGGAATGAGAAGTACGACCGATCCTGGACCTCAAACTTCAAACAACCTTTCACAAGGTTCTTCTTCGAACGGAGTTCCTCCGCTCAGCCATTACTTCAACAGAAAAAGGTGCAGTTTCTGGCATCCATCGACATTCGGGATGCTTACCCTCTTCAAAAATTCCTTCGCCTTTCCATTGGTGAGCAGCATTTTCAAGTCACAACATTGTTTTCGGCCTTGCTACCCAGAGTGTTTGCAAGGCTCATGGTGGCTGTCATGTTCCTTTTGCACCCTAGAGGCGTGGTCGTCCTGCCCTGTTTGGCCGACTGTCTAGCCACCCTTTCAGGACTACAATAGTAGTCTATATCACTTGCAATACCCTCTCACCTGGGCTGGCAGCTAAACTTAGACAAGTTCTCCTCATTTCCAGCTGAGCGGATATCCTTTTTGAGGATGATCCTGCACACTTCCAGAATGATGGTAATTCTCCCTCGAGACAAGGTCATGGCCCTTCAACAGGGTGCTCGTGCACTTGTTTACTCATCCCCTCATTTCATTCGATTTGCTGGGAGGGTTCTGAGGAAAAATGGTGACGACAATGGAAGCGACTTCCTTGGCTCCGCTCATTTTCAGCAAGTCAAACCGACTTTCAGACGATGGTCTCTGAGCTCCTAAATCATCCAGGGCCTTTCTCCTGGTTCAGTGGTTACTAGTAACTACCAATGCCAGTCCTCTTCTCCCGATCATTGCTCTGGAGATCCGAATGGTAGTCCTATAGTAGGTCCACTGCCTTCTGGCAGGTCAACCCATCTGAATTCAATTGGACAATGCCACGGCTGTGCAATGCGTCAATCATCTAGCAGGTACCCATGTTCAGGCACCATGGCCGAGGTATCTCACATTCTCTGATGGGCCGAGATCTACCACTCGGTGATCTCGGCAGTACATATCCCAGGAGTATAACTCTAAGCGGCGAACATATTCAGCCGTCAGGGTTCCGCCTCATCAGACCTGCCTTCACTGGAGCTCCCCAGTTGTAGTTTGGATGGCGTCCAGACTGATCGCCTGTGTACTCGAGTTTGTGGTTCGGCCTCGAGATCCAAGAGCCATTGCACTGCATGCTCTGGTTCTTCCGTGGTACCAGTTTCCATAACTCCCCTTCCACTACTTCTGAAAGCTTTTCAGAAACAGAAAAGACCCCCATTGATCCTCGGAAATCTGCACTGACCAAATCAGTCTTTTGCTTCTGGAGCTGGTAGCTTTCCGCCTTTTGCAACAAAACTGCAAGTAGGGACTTTCTCGCAGGGAGTTTTCACACGTAGTTTTTCCCTATCGCATACCGTTAGATCATTGGGACCTTAATGGTCCTAGGAGTATTACAGTAGACTCCTTTTTTGATCCGGACAGACCTTACTATTAGGGAAGGTTGCCCCTTTTTTCTCTGCGATATCCTCATCCTGACGAGTCTTTGGTGCTAACGGGTCCTTTCAGACTTTTTTCCCTTATTTCCTTCAAGGCAAGGTTGTCCTCAGGCCATCCCCGTCCCTTGTCACCAAGGTGGTATTGCATTACCACTGTTATGAGGGCATAGTTCTTCCCTCATCTCTTTCGGCACCCGTCCACAAAATGTCCATTTTCCGGACAAAGCGAGTACTCGGAGTAGGTTCGTCTCGAGGACGGCGTCCTTCCGAAGGTTGGACACACTATCTTGGGCTTCCTGACGTTTACAGGAAGGGTTAAGCTGTTTCCATCGGCCATTTAGCCTGGTGTATTCCTTTCACCATCCAGGAGTCCTTCCGTGTTAGATGTCAGCCTATCTCCCTGTCTATCGTGGGTTCTAGGCACCAGGCGTCGACAAGACACGCCTGCAAGCTTGCGGATTCGTCCAGTCCGCATGCATTCTTGAAGCACTATAATTCCCACACTTCCATAGATGTGAGTCTGGGCAGGCGGACTATGCAAGCCGCGGTGGCGCACTTGTAAGTAGCGGTTACACAGGGCCTGGTCTGATGTTGTCCTCAACCAGGGACTGCTTTGGTACGTCCCACGGTCTGTGTCCCCCAATGAGGCGAAGGAGAAAGAGGCATTTTTGTGTACTCACCGTAAAATCCTTTTCTCCGAGCCATTCATTGGGGGACACTGCTCCCACCCTGGTATTAGCTTATGCTTGCTTTTATAATCTGATATGCTATTCTATCATATATATATAATATGATCTGCTGTAAGCTCATATGTTGTTACTGATCTCCTACTGCTTTTACACAGAACTGGTTAGTTGAGGACCAGCAGGAGGGTGTATACTGCAGGAGCTAACTTTCTTTGTATCACTTAGTGTCCTCCTAGTGGCAAGCAGCATAACACCCATGGTCTGTGTCCCCCAATGATTGGCTCAGAGAAAAGGATTTTACGGTGAGTACACAAAAATCCCTCTATTCCCATTTTCCCTTTAGGGTTTTGGCTAAAGTTAGGGCTGGGTCTAGCGTTAGGGCTGGGGCTAAAGTTAGCGTTTAGATTACATTTGCGGTTGGGATTAGGGTTAGGGGTGCGTTTGGGTTAGGGTTTCAGTTAGAATTGGGGGGGGTTTCCACTTTGGGCACATCAGGGGCTCTCCAAACACGACATGCCGTCCGATCTCAATTCCAGCCAATTCTGCGTTGAAAAAGTAAAACAGTGCTCCTTCCCTTTCGAGCTATCACGTGTGCCCAAACGGGTTTACCCCAACATATGGGGTATCAGCGTACTCGGGACAAATTGGACAACAACTTCTGGGGTCCAATTTCTCCTGTTACCCTTGGGAAAATACAAAATTGGAGGCTAAAAAATAATTTTTGTGGAAAAAAAAAAAAATAATTTTAATTTTCACGGCTCTGTGTTTTATAAACTGTAGTGAAACACTTGGGAGTTCAATGTTTTCACCACATCTAGATAAGTTTCTTAGGGGGTCTACTTTCCAAAATGGTGTCACTTGTGGGGGGGGGGGGGTGTTTCAATGTTTAGGCATATCAGGGGCGCTCCAAATGCGACATGGCGTCCCATCTCCATTCCAGTAAATTTTGCATTGAAAAGTCAAATGGCGCTCCTTCCCTTCCGAGCTCTGCCAAGCGCCCAAACAGTGGTTTACCCACACATATGGGGTATCTGCGTACTCAGGAGAAATTGGACCCCAAAAGTTGTTGTACAATTTGTACTGTTACCCTTGGTAAAATAAAACAAATTGGAGCTGAAGTAAATTTTTTTGTGAAAAAGTTAAATGTTCATTTTTATTTAAACATTCCAAAAATTCCTGTGAAGCACCAGAAGGGTTAATAAACTTCTTGAATGTGGTTTTGAGTACCTTGAGATGTGCAGTTTTTAGAATGGTGTCACACTTGGGTATTCTATCATATTGACCCCTCAAAGTGACTTCAAATGTGACGTGGTCCCTAAAAATAAATGGTGTTGTAAAAAATGAGAAATTGCTGGTCAACTTTTAGGCTGTGTGCACATGTTGCGGATTAGCTTTAGGAATTTCTGGTGCGGATCTGCCTCTTCTTGCAGAACATACAAGTAGAGGGCTTTTCGGTCTCTTTCGTCCCGCTACATTTAGCCCAACTTGGGTCTCTCCCTAAGGTGGCTAGCATGTATGTATCGCTTGCTCTCTGAGCCCCACTCCATACAGCCAACCAATTCAAGCCCTGTGCTGATGAGGGCCTAAAGCCCGAAACACGTGTCCACAGGTAGGAATTGGTTGGCTGTGTAAATTTAGAAACTAATCCGCAGCATTGCACGCTTGGCGGTTCCAAGCGCTGTGGATTAGAAAGGGGTGGAAAGAGATGATTTGCATAGCTCCGCCTACTGCAAAGGATTCTGTGTAAACCGGCTATTCTTTGTATTATGCTGCTTGCAAGTACTTTCCATTTCAGGAAAGCATCCACTATGTATCTTCTTGCAGAAAACGCAGCTGCGGATTTGTTTTTTGTGCGGAGTTTTTGCAAATTTACTGCGTTTTTTTTTTATTTACCCCTGCGGATTTCTATAATGGAATGGGTACCAAAACGCTGCAGATCCGCAAAAAAAATAAGTGACATGCTACTTCTTTTAATCCGCAGCGTTTCCGCATCGGATTTTCCGCAACGTGTGCACAGCTTTTTTTTTTTCTTATTGATTTACATTGTACTGTAAATCAATTGCGGATCTGCAGCATTTCTGCACCGCAAAAATCGCTGCAAATCCGCAGAGAATCTACGTGTGCACATACCCTAAGGCTATGTGCACACGTTGCAGATTTGACTGTGGAATTTTCTGTGCAGATTCTGCATTTCTTGGCAGAAAACGCAGGTCAGAATCTGTGCCTTTTTTATGGGCTGTGCACACGTTGCAGATTTTTGTGCGGATTTCTTCCTTTTTTTTTTTTTTTACCCATGCAGATTTCTATTATGGAATAGGTGCAGAAACGCAGCAGATCTGCACAAAGAAGTGACATGGTCCTTTTTTTTTTTAATCTGCTGCATTTTCCATGTGGATTTTTCTGCACCATTAGCACAGCATTTTTTTTATGCCATTGATTTTACATTGTATTGTAAATCACTTGCAGATCTGCAGCGTTTCTGCAAGGGAAAAAAAGCTGCAGATCTGCAGGAAATCTGCAATGTGTGCACATACCCTTAACCCTTATAACTCACTAACAAAAAAAAATTTTGGTTCCCAAATTGTGCTGATGTAAGGTAGACATGTGGGAAATGTTACTTAACCCTTTAATGACAGCCAATACGTCTTTTAACTGACCTGAGATATAAGAGAATAGCCTCCCCATACAGTTAACAATCCAGCATCTGTCGGTTGTGTACTGTAGCTGACAACTTTCTGCATCAGCCACGATCAGTGTTTGTACCGTCCAAATCTGTTTAACCCCTTAGATGCTGCTGTCAATAGTGACTACATCATTATAAATGGTTAACAGAGTGTGTGGGCTTCCTCTTTATCCCAATTGGTGCCCTCAGATCATGATTTTGTGGTCCTGATGTTTGCCATGGCAATTCATGACCAAATAGCGGCCTTAGAGTCTGACGGCTGTAGTAATCTGTTCAGAAGTTGGTGGCATTTAGGTGGTAAAAATACACATTTTCATTTCGGTCATGCCACTTTGCATTAATTCCTGTAAAGCACCTGAAGGGTTAATAAACTACCTGACTGCAGTTTTTGATATGTCAGGGGATGCTGTTTTTAAAATGATATCACGTTTGGGGGTTTCCCAATATGAGATCCCTAAAGTCACTTCAAACATGGATAAGTCCATAAAAAAAATAAATTAGTAAATTTCCTTGAAAAAATGAAAAATTACTGCTACATTTTTAAACCTCCTAAAATACTAAAAATATAAAATAACATTTTACAAATGGTGCTGATGTAAAGCAGACATGTGGGAAATGTTATTTATTAATGGTTTGCTGTGGTCTGACCATCTGGATTAAAGGGATAATCATTCAAATTTTGAAAATTGCTAATTTTTTTTAACATTTTTCTCAATTTTTTGATATTTTTTATAAATAAACAAAACATATTGACCTAAATTTACCATTATCATAAAGTATAATGTGTCACGAAAAAAGAGTCTGAAAATCACTGGGATTTGTTGAAGCGTTGCAGAGTTATTACCACATAAAGTGACACTGGTCAGATTTCAAAAATTTGGCTCTGCCACTAAGGGGTTAAGTATTTTGTGACATCTCTGTGATTTAAGGGCATAAAAATTCAAAGTTGAAAAATTGCAATATTTTTAAAAATTTTCGCCAAATTTCCGTTTTTTTCACAAATAAACGCAGGTAATATCAAAGAAATGTTACCACTATCATGAAGTACAATATGTCACGAGAAAACAATGTCAGAATCATCAGGATCCGTTGAAGCGTTCCAGAGTTGTAACCTCATAAAGGGACAGTGGTCAGAATTGTAAAAATTGGCCCAGTCATTAACGTGCAAACCACCCTCGGGGGTAAAGGGGTTAATATCCCAGTTAGTGTGCGGAGTCGACTAGCTGTGGTGCTGTCAGGGTTTCTAAAAACCAGATTACTAATAACGCTAATCTTTTTCATCCATATTTATCTTTTCAGGGATTGCACAGTGCAAGTGTTCCTGGCATCTTAGCATTGGATCTGTGTCCAACAGATACAAACAAAACCCTTACAGGTGAGGAATCCATATTTCTGAGCCATAAATACTGCATTGTTCCTTCTTCTAAAAAGCATTACCTCTGTATCGACTTATCCTGAAACATTCCACAATCTTTTATTTTTTTTTTGAGATTTGAAAAAGTAAAAAAAATGCACCATAAAGTTGACACTGCTGGACTAGGGAGAGCCACTTGAGACGTTTCTAGTGAGTAATCCTTTCTAAGGCTTTCACATTTGCGTTGTGCGGCGCAGCATCGGCAACGCATGCACAACGCAGCGTTTTGTGATGCATGCGTTAATTTTTTGCATGATTTTTGGCGCAGAAAAAACTGCATCATGCAGCGTCCTCTGCGCCCTGACAGTTGCGCCAAAATGACGCATGCGTCACAAAACGCAAGACAACGCATGTCCATGCGCCCCCATGTTAAATATAGGGGCGCATGACGCATGCGTCGCCGCGGCTGCGCCCGACCCTGCGCCGCACAACGCTAATGTGAACGTAGCCTTAGTTAAGAAAAGATTACGCGCACCTCCATCTTTTTTACTTTTGTCCCTTCTGTTTCATTAAAAATTAGTTTTGTTCATTTTAATTCTTTTTAACTCTTCTACTCATGAATTATTGTAGCTTTCATATAACCAGTTCCTTTTCAGGCTGTAATGTGGTGCCTACTTCCCCTGCTCAATTACACAGCTAAGGGAACTCTACACACTACCTCATCGAAACTGGCTCTACAAAAATCAGGCACATGTCTTCGGGGTGGGATCTTTTAACTTGGTTAAAAGGCTAGAACACTATTCCTTCAGGCAACTTTAAGTGTGGAACATTGTTCATAACTCTAATTTTGGTCTTATTGGCAGTCCTTTCAGAAAGGGGAGTACAGAGCATAAAGTACGGCATTTCATTATTTGTAAATGCAAGGTATGTGATCTGTTGCCCATGTAATTTTTTGTACATTAGTAAGGCCATATTTACCATGAGCAAAATATTTAGTGAGTATTTAAAATCTATTAAAACTGGTAATGGATCGATACATCTGATTAAACATAATTCAGACAAAGGTGCACTTTGTTTTGCAGGTTTAGAGCAGGTCCCATGTCCTTTAACATATGTGTATTCTAATAACGCTCTAATTTATCAGAGAAGCAAAATAGTCTATTTCCACAAGTTATTTTTTACCATTAAAGCCTTGTCTGCCTCTAGCTTGTGTTGAGTGCTGTGCTTTATTCTCGTTATCTAGATTATATTGTTCTCTTCAATTAGAGCACCACTTTTACCGTTGCCTCCTTAGACCTGGAATATGTTGTGATTATAGTGCACCTGTTGCATTCTTCTTCTACTTTTACATTTTTCATGCAGCAGAAAGCAAAAAATATTGCTGAAAAGAAAAAGATCTATGCCCCTTACACAAAGCATGAGTGACACAAACTGACTTTTTGCACACTTATTATTGTTAGTTTAGATTGCATACATGCAACTCCATGCTTGCATCTCTTCTTCAGTCCTTTTTGGGAAGGAGGAGAATGTTTGCTTTTCACTGGTTTTGTCTAGTTCTCAAAGTGTGCATGTGATAAACTTTTTTTCTTTTTTTTTTTTTTATGCACATATGTTTAATTCTGTGGAGTTGGAAAAGCCAAACATTTGATTCCTCAATTTCCCTGACGCCCAACTCCACAGCACAGGTCAACGTTGAGCATGTACATGAAGGGCAGCAGAGATTCATCGCAATTAAAAGCAGAGATCAGGAGCAGAACAGACATTTATAGGACATTTCCCTGACCCCACAGCACTGCCTCACTACTGAACATGTATATAAAGGGCAGCACAGATTCATCTCCACTAAAAGCCAAGATCGGGAACAGAACTAACGTTTATAGGACATTTTATAACTTTCCCAAATTCTGAAAAATAACTACAGCACATCCTGAATTGTACTACTGTACCCAATTTATTATATATTTTAGGGGTTTGTCGGTCCATTTTATATGGACACAGACTCCACGGCTCCAACTCCACAGCCCTGGTCTGTACGTGGCAAAACAACCCTGCAGCCTTTTGCTGCTGCTGTTTTTTTTTTTTTTTTTCAAAGTGTACCTAGCATTTATTGTTCAACAGCTATTGCTTGTCATGCTGACTACTCCTTCTCAGTTGTACCATTTGGTTATCCATACATGAAAAAACAATTAGCTCCCAGTCATCCACTTATATGCCGACTCAACTCCCACTTGGTTATGTTGCTGGTGATGCTGTTGCTGCCATACTATTTGTGCACTCCGCAACCTTTCAAGAAATGTGCACGCTACATTGCTGTAAGAAACCCAGCTACTATTTTTTCCTCACAAAAAGGGAAGCCTGCATTGTGCTCTCATGTGCAGGAATATGTGGACTTCTCCCTGGACTTGGCATTGTGTTCAAACGTGCACAGAACTTTCAACACCCACAGCAGTAGCATTGATAAAACTTGCCTTTCAAAGCACACTCGATCAATGTTTTCAGTGGCAGCAATGCACAGACCTAACTAGATCAGGTGGTGAAGCTTTACTTTGGGCACTAGGTCTGTTTCCAATGCAAGACACTGCCTATCCACCCAGTTTACAGCATCCTCTATGGACATCACCTCATCAAACAGCAGCATGGCAGGATGTTGCATCCACTCCCTGCTGTTTAGTCTTTTCTTTCTTGTAATCTTAAGCATTGCGAAACAGTTTTTTGACCCTGGGCAACAGAAGCCACGGAGAAAATCCTCCGCTGCATGGCTCCCCATCAACAGCGACTGGGCTTTGTCATAAGCGACAGCAGTATTTGAAACCTTGTGTCTGAACTACATTCAGGCAAAATAGCTTCTGCTTACTTTGTGGCGCATATCCTAAATTTGAGCATGCAGGTTTCTTAAAAATGTTCTTCATAGTCAGGAGAGTGGCGAATCATGCCCTCCAGGCTTTCCCATAACAGGATGGTTTGCCTGATGACCGCCTGTTTTGAGATGTTGCAATGGTATAACATCCAAAGCTTCATAATTTGGAGCGTCTGTACAAGCACCAAAAAGCAGGGACCTGAGAGAGACTTCCATTATAGCCAATGACGGACGGCGCGGGATCCGTAGCTGTCCGACTTTTCGACGTACACAATAAAAGTTGCTGTCTGTTGTCTCTGGCCAACGGACAAAGACTTTACAACTGATACATCAAACGACGGGTAAAATGAACGGCTATCCATCACAATCCGTCGCTAATACAAGTCTATGACAAAAAAAAAACTGATCCAGCAGCCACCTTTGCTGGATCCGTTTTTTTCAAAAAAAGACGGATTGTGACTGGCAAAAAACTGATGTGTGAAAGAGGCCTTAGCCCTTCAAGACTGTCTTTTGCCGGCTCTTCTTCCTTTCCTCGTCCCCTGAGGCTGCCGTCATACTAGCAGTATTTGGTCAGTATTTTACATCAGTATTTGTAAGCCAAAACCAGGCTCAGTCCTGGGCCCCCTCCTTTTCTCTCTATACACTGCCCCTATTGGACAAACAATCAGCAGACTTGGGTTCCAGTACCATCTCTATGCTGACGACACCCAATTATACACTTCTTCCCCTGACATCACCCCTACCCTAATTCAAAATACCAAGGATTGTCTGTCTGCTGTCTCTAACATCATGTCCTGCCTCTATCTGAAACTAAATCTCTCCAAAACAGAACTACTTGTTTCTCCCTTCTACTAACCTCACTCTACCCAACATCGAAATTACCCTGGAGGGTTCAACCATAACTCCCAAACAGCATGCCCGCTGTCTTGGGGTCATATTCGACACCGAACTTTCCTTTACTCCCTATATCCGATCACTCACTCGCTCCTGTCACCTGCATGTTAAAAACCTCTCCAGAATCCGACCTTTTCTCACGGTTGAAACTGCCAAGACTCTTACTGTTGCTCTTATTCATTCTCTTCTGATCGGTCTCCCTCTTTCCAAACTTTCTCCTCTCCAATCCATCTTGAATGCGGCAGCCAGGGTCATATTTCTGTCCAGCCGCTTAACCGATGCCTCCATCTTGTGCCAGTCATTACACTGGCTACCCATTCGCTACAGGGCCCAGTATAAACTCATCTCTCACCCACAAAGCTCTCCACAGTTCTGCACCGCCTTATATCTCCTCTCTCATTTCCGTCTATCGCCCTACACGTGCCCTCCATTCTACAAATGACCTAAGACTAACTTCCCCCGTACTTCGCACCTCTGTCTCCAAGACTCTCGTGCTGCGCCAGCTCTCTGGAATGCACTTCCCCAGATTATCAGACTGATACCTAGCCCCGACCTATTCAAGAGCGCTTTAAAAACCCATCTCTTCAAACATCAACTACTCAGTGAACTAACTTTGCCCTGTTCCCTCCTTCCAAATATTATCTGCATGTGAATCTGCACCCTACTACTCCTCTGTCTCCATACCCTCCATGCACACGATAACTGCACTTGATACTTGACTATTGCACTTAAACACACGGGCCGATAACAGGATTATGCAGCTTTGTGTGAAAATCCCTATTTATTATAATTGCCAGACATGAAATAACAAGCACTTGTCACCTATTGTGTCCCACCATTTCCTTGTAGATTGTAAGCTTGCGAGCAGGGACCTCACCCCTAATGTCACTGTTTAAAGTGTCTTAACTTGTACTGAATTTATTGTCTGTACATGTCCCCGCTTAATGGTAAAGTGCTGCGGAATATGTTGGCACTATATAAATAAAAATTATTATTAATTGTAGCATCAATCATGTCATACCCCTCTTATATTGTAATAAACACTTGCAAGGATACCTTAAGGGATGAAGGAAGAACAGCAACTTCTACATGTTGATCGCCACTCTGGGGCTGTTTGGAACGCTGTCAAATGCAGCAGGTGGATTTGGAGAGGGACATTAAAGTTCTCAAATACAGGAGGGGGCAAGGCTTACAGTGTGAAGTCAACTACGATGAAGCTGGCTATGATGACCAACCATCACTGGGTGGTGGACAGTGACCTAAGTGGGATCTCTGTTGTGCTGATGAGCACAACAATCACTTGTTCGATTGCTTGTGGGCTGACTAATTGTTGGTGTCAAGGAAAGGAATGAAAACATGGGAAGGTAGTTTTTATGTCTTCCTAAAGGAAGTCAAAATTGGTGCATTACCAGGATAAGCAGTTCTCCTTGCTCGGTGAAGTTTTCGCCAAGCAGGCATGTCTATCCCAGAAACACTTTTCCATTCCCTCACTTGTACCAGTTCTATTGCTATAGCAAAGAGCCGAGGAAGCTGCCATTGCAGTAGATATAGCATCATGAACCAGGCTTTGTTTTTGCACTGTAAAAATTGCTGGGAATTAAGACCTTTCAGATCAGTGGGATCATGAGGATAGATATAATCAATATGTTTAAACAAACACTTAGACAGAAGGTAAGGCTGGAAGAGATGAAAACCATACTCGCTATATGACTCAAGACACTAATTGCCAGTACACTTATTAGCGGTCTCCCTGAACCCAATGTGTCCGAAAGAGTCCAAATTGCTTTGAAACGCTCTAGTGTTGTTCAGCTTAGCTGTAAGGTATTCCACACCACAGATATTTTAGTATTCACAGCTGAAGTTCAGAATATGATGGGGATGAGCCGACTTCCACTTACAGGCTATCAGTCGTTATGTGCAATAGAAGCTGTTTAACTCTACAACCTAGTTGAAATGGTGGCATGTTGAGTAAATACATTTTGGACCCAAGGGAACCTGGAGGCCAGTAACTTTACACATCAGGGACTTGACAATTTACCAAAAACCTTGTATATTTGGGCATGACCAAAAAATGGGGTAGGTCACCTTTTATTTTCCACATCTCCAACAACAAGTAGGGATGGTAGGGTTAAGTTTATGTAGGAAGGAAGGAGTATGACTCCAGAACATGAGTAGTTTATTTTCACAGTAGATGCAACATGTAGAAGTTTTGACTTGAGTTTCTCAAGATCTCCTGCCAGACACATGGTGGGAGAGGTTTCCCCATTTACTCATTTTGCGTGGTCATCTGGATAAGGATTAATTTAATATTGAAACACCTGCTCTATACAATTCTTCAAAACAAGTGGCCAAGAGGATACCAGTCTTTTATCGGTGCTTTATTTAAATTTTGAGCTTTGTCACTTTTTTTTTCCTTATAAAGACTAATGACTTAACTTTTACATTACTTGCTTTTCACTGCATTTTTGAGGGAGTTGCAGCTACAAATAAAGAGCAAGTTCTGGTGTTTTGATTTTATGTACTGTATTTTTTTGTTTACATGCAGTTGGCTTCTAATGGGTTTAAAGTGACTGTCAGCAGGTTTTTGCTATGTAATCTGTTTTAACTGTGTTTATTGATTTTCAGAATTTTTAATGGGGGGAGGGGATAAACTGGAAAAGAAACAAGAAAAGGGAATGAGAGATGTAATTATAAATAAAGGGATAAGCACAATAAAAACTAAACTCCAAAGATGCATAACTCTACGGCACTAGTAGTTAAATTAAATAGTTATAGAATGTATCTTCCTTAACATTATATTACAGGTTTAGAAGCGCTTAATGACCAGGTTATAGAACAAGTGAAGTACATGATATCTATCAGCCAAATACTGTCACAAAAATATTTAAAAAGAGGTTTAAGTTTAAGGTTTAGAGTTTGCAAAAATGGAGTTCCATATATCCCACTTCTTAGAGTATTTTATGAAATTGTTATTGGTTATAGCAAAACGTAATTCTAAGGAGCAGTGTAATGATATTTTTTCCAAAATGTCAGAACATTTTGGTACATCTGCTCTTTTCATATACAATGCCAGGGAATTCCTATCCACTAAGAAAATATGAATCCTGACAGATCATACTGAAGGGTCAATCTCTTCCAAATCCATTGAGAGAAGAGCGACTTGTGGAGTTATCGGGAAATGCCTATTGAGTAGGGAGTCAATATGTAGTGATATCTGTTTCCAGAGACCTTTGATTTTTGGGCAGCTCTAAAACCTGTGGAGTAGGTTGCCATGCAATCCGCAGTTTCTCCAACAAAAGGGCGAATGCTTTGAGTTAGGCTGCCGTCACACTAGCAGTATTTGGTCAGTATTTTACATCAGTATTTGTAGCCAAAACCAGGAGTGGAACAATTAGAGGAAAAGTATAATAGAAACACATGCACCAATTCTGTATATATCACCCACTCCTGGTTTTGGCTACAAATACTGATGTAAAATACTGACCAAATACTGCTAGTGTGACGGCAGCCTGAGTGTGAGAAAGGCAGGAGGGGGTGTAATAACCTCTCACGAGAGTTTTGTAATAAGACTCGTAAAGTATTTGACGTTTTCCCATTGTTTCAAGCTTGGTGATGTATTTAAATCTGATTCCCATTGTTGCTATGTAATCTGAAGACAGCATGAGATAGAGGCAAACACACAGAATTCAGCAATGTGTAATTTTTTTTTACCTGTGTGCTGTTTAGTTACAATGAAGGTTTTATCACTAGGATATTATCATTGCCTGGACTACAGCTCATGCACCTGTCAATAGACCGTGTACATAAAAACAAACAAACAAAAAAACTTGTGTGGTCGGGTTAGTTTTCTGAGCTCCACTACATCTAAAAACTATCGATTGTGTCACAACTGCTGCTTGTACATGATATTTGAAGTGTATTCTGACCTGTTGCCTCTATAGAGGGTTTATGTTCCTATCCAACGGTTTCAAGTATTTTTCATTGTCCACTTTATCCACTGTTTGCTTAGTACTTTTTTTTTGGCCTTTTTGGTTACATGGAGTTGTATTTATCTGCTAATTTCTATTGAAACGTTGGCCCAGCTAAGTACGGTACATAGAAGATGCCGATTGCACACTGTTTAGTGTATCTATACATATATGTAGTATTAAAGCAACTGTGGTTATAAAGGTACCGTCACACTAAAGGTACCGTCACACTAGACGATATCGCTAGCGATCCGTGACGTTGCAGCGTCCTGGCTAGCGATATCGTCCAGTGTGACAGGCAGCAGCGATCAGGCCCCTGCTGTGATGTCGCTGGTCGGGGAAGAAAGTCCAGAACTTTGTTTCGTCGCTGGATCTCCCGCTGACATCGCTGAATCGGCGTGTGTGACACCGATTCAGCGATGTCTTCGCTGGTAACCAGGGTAAACATCGGGTTACTAAGCGCAGGGCCGCGCTTAGTAACCCGATGTTTACCCTGGTTACCATCGTTAAAGTAAAAAAAACAACCACTACATACTTACCTACCGCTGTCTGTTCCCGGCGCTCTGCTTCTCTGCACTCCTCCTGTACTGGCTGTGAGCACAGCGGCTGGAAAGCAGAGCGCCGGGGACAGACAGCGGTAGGTAAGTATGTAGTGGTTGTTTTTTTTACTTTAACGATAGTAAACATCGGGTTACTAAGCGCGGCCCTGCGCTTAGTAACCCGATGTTTACCCTGGTTACCAGCGAAGACATCACTGAATCGGCGTCACACACGCCGATTCAGCGATGTCAGCGGGACGTCCAGCGACGAAACAAAGTTCTGGACTTTCTTCCCCGACCAGCGACAGCACAGCAGGGGCCTGATCGCTGCTGCCTGTCACACTGGACGATATCGCTAGCCAGGACGCTGCAACGTCACGATCGCTAGCGATATCGTCTAGTGTGACGGTACCTTAAGTCTCCAACATAACCTTGCAATGCTCTTTATCCATCTGAAAGGCAAGTTTGCCTAATTACCGTGTGCTGAAGTATAGGAAAGAGGAAATTAACATTAGAACAAGGCTAACTTTGCCTTTCAGTGGTATTAGAAAGTTGAGCTATCTTATTTGTGGAGGTGTAATACAATTAAGGCTTCTGTCTATGCGTGAGCAATTGGATTGCTTGTGGCATAAAACGTGTTGTACTGAGCCTCAGATATTTGGGTTCACCCTAGTGACAGTGTGTACTAGTGCTGTACTGTTTGTATTGCTCTGGTGCTGTACTATTGAAAACTTGGCAGATTCCTTCCAACAAAATTGCTGGGCGTTGTGGGGCCTAGTGTGCAGGGTAAACCAATCTCTCTCCACATACCTGCCCTAGCATGGGAGGGGGGATAAATCATGATCTTTCTATTTAATTTTGATGTAGGACAGATGAGTAAGAAAAAATATTAACCTTTTACTATTCTTCTAGATTTTTCTTGTGCTTCCAGTAAAGAAACCTGCAGTAGGCAGATGTATTGCAGAATTTTTTGTGAGAAAACCACTACCATATTCCCAAGAATAGCAATAGTTTTTTGCATTTTTTTGTGTGAGTGCATTCAGCTTCATTCTTCGAGCACACCCAACAAGTTGTATAATTAGGATTTGCTGAAAGGTGGTGTTCCCTTTCAACAACCTCGTGGTAAAAAGAAAAACAAAAAGCCAAATCCAACTGAGCTTTATTTGCATTTCCCGGCTCGGTTGGGTTGTCTCTGCCACTACCCCAGTCTGTTTGGCTGCAGCAATGACCTCACATCAACAGTGCTGCAGCCAATCACGAAGCACGGCAGCTTGTGTAATTGCATTGAAGTCTATAGCAAAGAATCTTGTGCCATTTTTCACCAGCGACAGAAAATTCAGCACTTTTGAAACATTGGTAATTTTGTGCTGCTGTCACACTAGGTCATAATGTGACACCACTGGATGTCATTAGATGCAGTGCGACACCATGATCTCAGTGTTGGGTGACAATACTTTACATTTATCAATGGCCGCTCCAAAAAGCAAAGATTAAATGCTTTGTATACTTTTAATTGCATTATGTTTTTTTCTAAACCATTTTGTTAAATTTATACTGCAAAGTTACGTACATTTTTTTTTTTTTTTTTTTTTCCCTACAGGTGGGGCTGATAAGAGTGTTGTCGTCTTTGATGCCTCTTCTCAGCAGATCCTTGCAACTCTTAAAGGCCACACTAAGAAAGTCACCAATGTTGTCTTTCATCCTTCCCAGGTACGGTGCCTTGATGTCCAATTGATCTATTCTGATCTGGAGCAGTGAGAAATATTTTAGTTGCAATATGTGACTAGCTTCCTGCGTATGTTGATATGCCTAAACCTTTCACATTTCTTAGGAGTTGGTGTTCTCTGCCTCACCTGACTCGACAATACGTGTCTGGTCCGTGCCAGAGTCCTCCTGTGTTCAAGTGCTAAAAGCCCATGAAGGAGCAGTAACCGGTCTGAGCCTGCATGCAACTGGAGACTACCTTTTGAGCTGCTCAGATGACCAGGTAATGTCTTTAGAGGTTTTATTTTACTAATGTAAAGCCTTATTTTCAGAATCTTACAGCTGATGGGACTGTCTAACCTCAACATTACAATTACTCTATCCACTATCATAGAATGTTAGCATTGTAAGCGACCTCCAGTGTCATCGTGTCCAACCCCCTGCTCAATGCAGGACTCACTAAACCATTTCAGACAGATGTCTGTCCAGCCTCTGTGTGAAGACTTCCATTGAAGGAGAGATCGCCACCTCTCATGGCAGTCTGTTCCACTCATTGATCACCCTGTGTCAAAAAGATTTTTTTCCAATATCTAATCGGTATCTTCTCCGTTTGTTTCATTCTATTGCTTCTAGTGTTTCCATGTGCAAGTGAGAAGAATGATCCCTCTACACACTGACATCCCTTCAGATATTTGTAGAAAGCTATTAAGCCTCCGTTCAGACTTTTTTTTTTTTTTTTTTTTTTTTTTACAAGCTAAGCATTCCCAGATCCTTTAACCGCTCTTTATAGGACGTACTTTGCAGACCAGTCACCATCCTGGTAGCTCTTCTCTGAACTTGCTCCAGTTTTTCAATGTCTTTTTTTTTATTTTTTTTTTACAATGTGGTGCCCAGAACTGGACACACTATTCCAGATGAGGTCTGACCAAGGAGGAGTAGCTTGCTCATCACACCTCACCACTTGTGCGCTTGACCCCATCTCACCACCACACTAATCCCATTCCTAACCCATCTCTTCAATCTATCACTAACTTCTGGAACCTTCCCCTCTGCTTTCAAACACGCCTCAAGCACACCTATCCTCAAAAATCTTCCCTTGACCCGAGCGCTATGTCCAGCTATCGCCCCATATCGTTGCTCCTATTTGCTTCCAAACTCCGAGGGAAAAAAGTCAAAACTACAGAATTACGTTTTTTTTGGATGCAGCAACATTGCGTTAAAATGCAATAACTGGCGATCAAAAGATCATATCTGCACCAAAAATGTATCATTTAAAAACGTCAGCTCGGCGCACAAAAAAATAAGCCCTCACCAACCAGAGATCACGGAAAATGGAAATGTTACGGGTATCAGAAAATGGTGCAATTTTTTTTTTTTTGTCAAACTGGAATTTTTTTTTCACCACTTAGACACCAAACATGTCTAGGTTCTTTTTTTATCTATTATTCTGCAGGTCATTACCTGTTACCTGTTGAATTTAACTTTTTTATTTTTTGTAATTTTACCGTACTTGGAATTTGTTTCCTGTTTTCGAGTACACGACATGGTAAAACCAATGGTGTCGTTCAAAAGTACAACTCGTCCCACGAAAAAACAAGCCCTCACTTGGTCATTTTTGACAGAAAGAATAAAAGTTATGGTTCTGGTAAGAAGGCGAGCAAAAAATGAAAATGCAAACGTAAAAATACCTCTGGTCGTTAAGGGGTTAACTAGTGTTGTGTGGCTGGCCACTGAGCGTAGCTGACTAGAGGGCCCGGCCTCACTCTCTCTACAAGTGTATGGACAGCAAGGCTGAGCCTACTGGCCCGGGTTATGTATAAGTCATACCGTCCGTTCCCCACCATGAAACCGGCGAATTCCCGCAGCGCATTCACTTACTGATTTTGACCAGACAACCATTTTAAATAAAGTCCTACTTGACAAAAAAATGCTGCTATCCAATGAGAGACTGATTTCATGAGCCAAAATGAGTTACTTTACCCAAATATGACACAAGGCTGACTCCGATTACATCCTGAAAATATTCCACTATGGAGCGTCACAGCAGAATTAATGCGTCTTAGTGATTTTAATTGTTGTGATTGTTCTTATTTTTGAGAGATGACATTAGTTCATGGATACATTGTCTAAGGGGTACTTCCGTCTGTCCTCGGCAGTTGCCTGTCATGGCTGCCGCGACCAATCAGCGACGTGCACAGTCCGGAAGAAAATGGCCGCTCCTTACTCCCCGCACTCACTGCCTGGCACCCGCATACACCCCTCCAGTCTGCCCTCACACAGGGTTAATGGCAGCGGTAACGGACCGCGTTATGCTGCAGTGTAATGCAGTTAGTTACCGCTGCTATTAACCCTGTGTGACCAAGTTTTTTTTTACTATTGACGCAGCCAATGCAGCGCCAATAGTAAAAACATTGAATGTTAAAAATAATAAAAAATGATTATATACTCGCCTACGCCGCCTTTCCCGCTCCTCGCGATGCAAAGGTGAGTATATGTTTGTTTTATTTTATTTTTTTAACCTGTGTCATAAGTGGCTGGGCAATATACTACGCGGCTGGGCAATATACTACGCGGCTGGGCAATATACTACGCGGCTGGGCAATATACTACGCGGCTGGGCAATATACTACGCGGCTGGGCAATATACTACGCGGCTGGGCAATATACTACGCGGCTGGGCAATATACTACGCGGCTGGGCAATATACTACGCGGCTGGGCAATATACTACGCGGCTGGGCAATATACTACGCGGCTGGGCAATATACTACGCGGCTGGGCAATATACTACGCGGCTGGGCAATATACTACGCGGCTGGGCAATATACTACGCGGCTGGGCAATATACTACGCGGCTGGGCAATATACTACGCGGCTGGGCAATATACTACGCGGCTGGGCAATATACTACGCGGCTGGGCAATATACTACGCGGCTGGGCAATATACTACGCGGCTGGGCAATATACTACGCGGCTGGGCAATATACTACGCGGCTGGGCAATATACTACGCGGCTGGGCAATATACTAATCGGCTCTGTGCTGTATACTATGTTACTGGGCAGTCTAGTACGTGGCTGGGCAATCTAGTACGTGGACATACATATTCTAGAATACCCGATGTGTTAGAATCGGGCAACCATCTAGTGGATACATATTCAGCATATTTACTGTGTGGAGTGGAAGTAATGTAATGATCCTCCTAATTGTCATATTAGCAGAGTAAGATGATAATTTTGACATTGTATCCTAGAACATGTTGGGAATGTCGATGATTGGGGAGAGAGACCAGTTGCCAAACATACGAGACCAGTACATTCCAATAATCCCTTTGCAGTTTTTCCAATATTTCAGACCATAAGATACACAGAAAGAATAGAGGATTGGGATAGTCGTATCCTTCAAAAAGAGGCCCAGTGGATTTATTATCTTAAAACCATAGACCATCTTCAGTTAAATAAGACAGTCATTTATGTCCTTTAACCCCTTCATGACCCAGCCTATTTTGACCTTAAAGACCTTGCCGTTTTTTGCAATTCTGACCAGTGTCCCTTTATGAGGTAATAACTCAGGAACGCTTCAACGGATCCTAGCGGTTCTGAGATTGTTTTTTCGTGACATATTGGGCTTCATGTTAGTGGTAAATTTAGGTCAATAAATTCTGCGTTTATTTGTGATAAAAACGGAAATTTGGCGAAAATTTTGAAAATTTCGCAATTTTCACATTTTGAATTTTTATTCTGTTAAACCAGAGAGATATGTGACACAAAATAGTTAATAAATAACATTTCCCACATGTTTACTTTACATCAGCACAATTTTGGAAACAAAATTTTTTTTTGTTAGGAAGTTATAAGGGTTAAAATTTGACCAGCGATTTGTCATTTTTACAACGAAATTTACTAAACCATTTTTTTTAGGGACCACCTCACATTTGAAGTCAGTTTGAGGGGTCTATATGGCTGAAAATACCCAAAAGTGACACCATTCTAAAAACTGCACCCCTCAAGGTACTCAAAACCACATTCAAGAAGTTTATTAACCCTTCAGGTGCTTCACAGCAGCAGAAGCAACATGGAAGGAAAAAATGAACATTTAACTTTTTAGTCACAAAAATGATCTTTTAGCAACAATTTTTTTATTTTCCCAATGGTAAAAGGAGAAACTGAACCACGAAAGTTGTTGTCCAATTTGTCCTGAGTACGCTGATACCTCATATGTGGGGGTAAACCACTGTTTGGGCGCACGGCAGGGCTTGGAAGGGAAGGAGCGCCATTTGACTTTTTGAATCAAAAATTTGCTCCACTCTTTAGCGGACACCATGTCGCGTTTGGATAGCTCCTGTGTGCCTAAACATTGGCGCTCCCCCACAAGTGACCCCATTTTGGAAACTAGACCCCCCAAGGAACTTATTTAGATGCCTAGTGAGCACTTTAAACCCTCAGGTGCTTCACAAATTGATCTGTAAAAATGAAAAAGTCCTTTTTTTTCACAAAAAAATTCTTTTCGCCTCAATTTTTTCATTTTCACATGGGCATTAGGATAAAATGGATCATAAAATTTGTTGGGCAATTTCTCCCGAGTACGCCGATACCTCATATGTGGGGGTAAACTACTGTTTGGGCACACGTTGGGGCTCGGAAGTGAAGTAGTGACGTTTTGAAATGCAGACTTTGATGGAATGCTCTGCGGGCGTCACGTTGCGTTTGCAGAGCCCCTGATGTGCCTAAACAGTAGAAACCCCCCACAAGTGACCCCATTTTGGAAACTAGACCCCGAAAGGAACTTGTCTAGATATGTGGTGAGCACTTTGAACCCCCAAGTGCTTCACAGACGTTTACAACGCAGAGCCGTGAAAATAAAAAATCATTTTTCTTTCCTCAAAAATGATGTTTTAGCAAGCATTTTTTTAGATTCACAAGGGTAACAGGAGAAATTGGACCCCAGTAATTGTTGCGCAGTTTATCCTGAGTACACTGATACCCCATATGTGGGGGTAAACCACTGTTTGGGCACACGTCAGGGCTCGGAAGTGAGGGAGCACCAGTTGACTTTTTGAATACGAGATTGGCTGGAATCAATGGTGGCGCCATGTTGCGTTTGGAGACCCCTGATGTGCCTAAACAGTGGTAACCCCTCAATTCTACCTCCAACACTAACCCCAACACACCCCTAACCCTAATCCCAACTGTAGCCATAACCCTAACCACAACCCTAATTCCAACCCTAACCCTAAGGCTATGTGCCCACGTTGCGGATTCGTGTGAGATATTTCCGCACCATTTTTGAAAAATCCGCGGGTAAAAGGCACTGCGTTTTACCTGCGGATTTTCCGTGGATTTCCAGTGTTTTTTGTGCGGATTTCACTTGCGGATTCCTATTGAGGAACAGGTGTAAAACGCCGCGGAATCCGCACAAAGAATTGACATGCTGCGGAAAATACAACGCAGCGTTTCCGCGCGGTATTTTCTGCACCATGGGCACAGCGGATTTGGTTTTTCATATGTTTACATGGTACTGTAAACCTGATGGAATACTGCTGCGAATCCGCAGCGGCCAATCCGCAGCCAAATCCGCACCGTGTGCACATAGCCTAATTCTAAAGGTATGTGCACACTGCGGAAAACGCTGCAGATCCGCAGCAGTTTCCCATGAGTTTACAGTTCAATGTAGACCTATGGGAAACAAAAATCGCTGTACACATGCTGCGGAAAAACTGCACGGAAACGCAGCGGTTTACATTCCGCAGCATGTCACTTCTTTGTGCGGATTCCACAGCGGTTTTACAACTGCTCCAATAGAAAATCGCAATTGTAAAACCGCAGTGAAATGCGCAGAAAAAAACGCGGTAAATCCGCCATAAATCCGCAGCGGTTTAGCACTGCGGATTTATCAAATCCGCAGCGGAAAAATCCGCAGAGGACCAGAATACGTGTGCACATACCCTAGCCCTAACCCTAGCCCTAACCATAACCCTAGCCCTAACCCTATTCTAACAGTGGAAAAAAAAAAATTTCTTTATTTTTTTTATTGTCCCTACCTATGGGGGTGACAAAGGGGGGGGGGGGGGGGGGTCATTTATTATTATTTTTATTTTGATCACTGAGATAGATTATATCTCAGTGATCAAAATGCACTTTGGAACGAATCTGCCGCCTGGCAGATTCGGCGGGCGCACTGCGCATGCACCCGCCATTTTGGAAGATGGCGGCGCCCAGGGAGAAGACGGACGGGACCCCGGCAGGATCGGTAAGTATGATGGGGTGGGGGGGGACCACGGGAGGGGGGGGGGGGGAATCGGAGCACGGGGGGGTGGAACGGAGCACGGGGGGGGGGGTGGATCGGAATGCAGGGGGGGTGATTGGAGCACGGGGGGAGCGGACAAGAGCACGGGGGGGAGCGGAGCACTGGATGGAGGGGAGCCGGAGCAGTGTACCGGCCAGATCGGGGGGCTGGGGGGGCGATCGGTGGGGTGGGGTGGGGGCACATTAGTATTTCCAGCCATGGCCGATGATATTGCAGCATCGGCCATGGCTGGATTGTAATATTTCACCCGTTATAATAGGTGAAATATTACAAATCGCTCTGATTGGCAGTTTCACTTTCAACAGCCAATCAGAGCGATCGTAGCCACGAGGGGGTGAAGCCACCCCCCCTGGGCTAAACTACCACTCCCCCTGTCCCTGCAGATCGGGTGAAATGGGAGTTAACCCTTTCACCCGATCTGCAGGGACGCGATCTTTCCATGACGCCACATAGGCGTCATGGGTCGGATTGGCACCGACTTTCATGACGCCTACGCGGCGTCATGGGTCAAGAAGGGGTTAAGTAAAGGGATCCTGTCATGTCAAATGCAACTGTTCTGCAAATATAGGGTTAATCTGCAGGTAAATTTGTGTTTTAAAATCATTTTAGACTATATTAGTGGATCGGTGGCTACATGAAGAAAATAAAGCTCTATCCGTCCTCCCCTGTAGCCACTCTTCCTGTTGGGGCAATGTAATCACACCGTGGCACTTTGGCAGGATGCTCAGTCCACACATGTTGCTGAGTGGGCTGCCAATCAATGCGCCAGGGAGTGATTACAGCAAGTATTTAGGTTTTGTTTTTTATGGCGTTGATTATGTGGTTGTAATGACCAAGCAACATAACTTTCCAGTTCCATGCAGTTACAGCAATATACATTGTAAAATATGTTGAACTACATATGTGTGGTTAAATAAAGTCACTATCTTCAGACACCAGTAACTTTATTTTTCTGCCTACAAACCTGTGTATGAGCTTTATTTACTTTTCTAAATAGCAAACTAAAGTTTTTGATTTTAGTGTTCAAATCGACCTTTTGATAACGGTGTTGCATTTTTTACTATGAAGTGGGGAGATAAGGGAGGAGTTGAAAACCGCGTATACATTCTGCTGCAAGTTTTCCTGAAACAGAAGTTACACTTTAAAAGCTGGTGCCTGTTGGGTCTGGTGTGGCTGGTGCCTGTTGGGTCTGGTGTGGCTGGCGCCTGTTGGGTCTGGTGTGGCTGGCACCTGTTGGGTCTGGTGTGGATGGCACCTGTTGGGTCTGGTGTGGCTGGCGCCTGTTGGGTCTGGTGTGGCTGGCGCCTGTTGGGTCTGGTGCGGCTGGCGCCTGTTGGGTCTGGTGCGGCTGGCGCCTGTTGGGTCTGGTGCGGCTGGCGCCTGTTGGGTCTGGTGCGGCTGGCGCCTGTTGGGTCTGGTGCGGCTGGCGCCTGTTGGGTCTGGTGCGGCTGGCGCCTGTTGGGTCTGGTGCGGCTGGCGCCTGTTGGGTCTGGTGCGGCTGTTGCCCTGTCGTTGGCTCAGCCTGCACCTGAGGTGTGACAGACATGCATCAGGAAGGGATTAAAGCACAATGCATTAAGTTAAGTACGTAACGAAAAAATTATCGCTCAATCAGTCCCATAAAATCTTTTTAATTTTACTGAAAAATTCTTTAAAATTAGTAATCCATTCAGCGTAGAAATCACAACCCCCAATGTGAGAAGAATAGAGTGGACATACGCATTTCAAACCCTGCAGTTCTTAGTCCTTGATCACACATACAATCCACCAATTTCTTAGAGGACCTCTCACTGTATTTTTTTTTTTAAACTCTGTTCCTCCATTAATTGCTGCTGTTTAACTGTTTCTGCAACAGTTGTTGTTTTTATTATCTTCTGTGACACTCCATTTCAACAGTCGTGCTGTGCTATCGGTCGCTTTCATTTTGAAACAAAGTGCAGGTGCTCCGTGCTTCACAGCGGGACCAAACCTTTACATAAACCTTCCCACCTGGGGATTTCATAAAACTGTTAGTGGAGCTGCAGTAATTAGAGAAGGTACTCTGGTTTTTTTATTGTGCTGCTGGAGTGGTGCTTTAAATGTAATTCCCCTACCTTATCTCATACTTGCCTGCTGCCGTCTTCATCTTATTCCTGTGTCGCACCTGTCTGTCTCTGGAGAAAAGTGACCTGCCAGCTACTCCAGTGTTTCGTGGAGCTGCGCGGAGGTCACTTTTCAATACGAGTCTGTGATTCCTTTGCCTAATTCTGGCTCTCAGACTTGTATTGTGAGCTTTCGACGTAACTTCTGATTTCCAGACAGTCAGAAGCTGCACTCACAAGATGGCACACTGGGACTGGAACGAGCCGAAAAACGGTGGAGACTCTGGAGCGTGAGAATGTGACCTGGGGGGCAGGGACTTGCATTTAAAGCGTGACTCCAGCGGTGGGGGAAAAAAAAACACGCTGGAGTGTTAGTTTAGAAGAAAAAAAAAAAGTGGAAGGTTTTCTTTAAAAATGCTGCAGAAATCTGTTTTGTTCATTATCGTGTAAAGGAGTAATGATATCCCTTTGTTGTCCCTTTCTTCCCTCTTTCAGTACTGGGCGTTCTCTGACATTCATGCAGGACGTGTTCTGACCAAAGTGACAGATGAAACTTCAGGATGTGGTAACATGATTCTTTCTACTTGATTTATAAGATAGTTTTGTGAACTTCTGCTTAACTTGTTTTCACCAGATAACCCTTTATCACCTCTCCAGCCCATGGGTGATAACTTATTGGTCAGTCGGCATCCGGCTCTTGTACTCGCACTGAACGGAAAAAGCAGAGCTTGGCATCTCCATATGTAATGGCCGTTTGGCATGTGCACTCCATTCTGAGAGATGAGTGCCCCATTGTGCCATTTAGTCAGGGTCCCAACTGTCTGACCCCATCACCCTCATTATGTGTTCGCTAATCCTATCGATAGATGATAAACTTTGCTTTCACCGGACAACCTTTTTAAACTCGGATGTTTGTTTTTGTTTTTTTTCTTGCAGCTCTTACCTGTGCTCAGTTTCATCCTGATGGACTCATTTTTGGTACAGGGACAATGGATTCCCAAATTAAGATCTGGGATTTGAAGGTAATGTCACCATTAATAGTTGTAGTATCCCTCCTGCATGTAAAATGATCTCATCCTGTAAACCCTAATCTCAGATGAAAAATTTAAAGGGAACCTGTCATTAGATTCACGCTGCCCAGTCCAGCATTGCAGAATTAACAGCTGATCGGGGACATGTCCTTGCTGACTAGTCTGCCAAGGTAATAAGTCACTGGCACACTACCAATAATTCAAAGGAAAAAATGTGGGGGTGCAAACAAGTGGTGGACTAGGGATGAACATGGCAAAGCAGAAAAAGAACCACTTCTAACAAACGCACACCTCCTTGCTGACTCGTCTGCTGCATCCCACCAGCTAGCCACTTTGGGTCCATTTGAATAACCGCTCTGTCCCTATGTACAGAGAGAGACCTGTCTGTTAACTAGAGCAGGGTTTGGAGAAGCTGGAAACACCACAGGGTTTCAGGGTATAGCAGACGTGCAGCCAGGCTCTGCTTCATGCCGCCCATGGTTTGGACAGCATGACTGACAGGTTCCCTCTTAAAGGAAACACGATCTGTCTAATAAATATAATGGTACTCCACAGGTGAATAGCTTTTCAATCATTTAGTATGGTTTGCTTGGAAGCGGGGCTATTGGGAGAGAATTGGGCTATGATCTCCCTGCAGCTGCTTGCTTCCAGACATTGCAGTGGTGCAAGAGAGCTGATAGTGTGTGTGCTGTGATCTCTCCCTCTCTTCATGGAGTGACCACCTGCAGTGCCGCACTGGCAGTGCTTGTTGCAGCCTGTCTGTCTTGGAGCTGAGGAAGTGATCCTGTGTGTTGTGTAGTGAATGGTGACTCCCTGCATCTCTTCATTGACTGGAAGTGCGCAGTTGCAGGGAAATAACTTTTTTTTTTTTTCCCTGTAGGCGTGCTTACAATATAACGTCCTAACATTTTTATTTTTTTTTTACCTGCTGAATACCACTAGATTTGCAAATAAATATTGCTTTTGGAGGCGACTGGTACTATAACCATTTTCTACATTTGCAGTGTACATTAATATACAGCTGAAATCCCACTTCAAACTGGTGGAATTGGAGATGACTGTTATTCTAGATATTTAGTTCACTTGATGCCATGGTCAATAGAAACTGTGCCTTCTAGATTTGGTTGGTGGAATCAAAGTCCACTTTTGTACGTTCCATTTGATTGATTTGATATCCAGGCCTCCTTAATGACCTAATAAGTAGCTGTACACTCTGCTCAAAAAAATAAAGGGAACACTTAAACAACACAATGATGCAACTACAAATCAATCACACTTCTGTGAAATCAACCTGTCCAGTTGTGAAGCAACACTGTGAATAAATGTCTTCTGCTGTTGTGAAAATGGAACAGACAACAGGTATAAATGATTAGCAGGACAACCCCTATAAAGAGATGGTTCTGCAGGGGATGACCACAGACAATTTCTCTGTTCTCATCCTTTTTGGCTGTTTTGGTCACTTTTGTATTTAGTCATTGCTCTCCGGCTTAGAGGTTCAATAGCATGAGATGGTGTCTACAACCCCACAGAAGTTGTTTAGGTAGTGCAACTCATCCAGAATGGCACATTAATGGGAGCTCTGGCAAGAAGGGTAGCTGCTTCTGTTAGCAGTGTCCAGAGCAGGGAGCAAATACGGTACCAGGAGACAGGCCAGAACTCGAGGCTTGGAGGGGGCCGTAGAAGGGCAACAACCCAGCAGTAGGACCACTACCTCTTTGTGCAAGGAGGAGCAGTACCAGAGCCCTGAAAAATGACTTCCAGCAGGCCACTAGCATTCATTTGTCTGCTCAAACTGTCAGGAAAAAGACTCCATAAGGGTGGTATGAGGGCCCAACATCCACAAGTTGGTGTTGTGCTTGCATTCCACTATGTGACGAATAAAGATTTGTAAGTGGAATATTTCATCCAATGAGATCTAGGATGTGGGATTTTATTGTTCCCTTTATTTTTTTTTTTTGAGCTGTGTGTGTGTTACCTGATTGGTTATTCTGAATGGAGCAGACATGGCTTCCAATGTCAGTGCATACCTCCTAGATTTATAGGGGTGCCTTTGGAGGAGTCTACCTCAGTTTTATATTTTAAAATAATTAATGCATGAAAAAAATATTCAAGTGTCAGACAACCCCACTCTAAAAAAATGTTATTTCATCAGAAGACCGCACCGTAAAGTCCACAAATATGACTAACTGCATAAAAGAATCAAGAGGAAGAAAGCAGCCACAGCCCTGATCCTCTTGATGTTTGATTTGTCTGAAGCCTGTGAGTTATGCCACCACTGATTGGGCGCAGGGCTCACATGTCAGCACAACTGCATAAGTGCTGACACCGCTGGAATGGCAGCGGGAGGGGAGTATAAGGGGTTTTTATTTTATCGGTGCCAAGCATTCAGATCAAGAAAGGAATATCCTAGTAGTGAACTGCCCCTTTAAAGAGTTTTTGCAATAACTGTCCAATTTAATTTGGTCCCTTTTTAAAAAAAAAGAAGCAGCTACTTTTAAGGCTATGTGCACACGTCAGGATTTCTTGCAGAAATTTCCTGAACAAAACCGGACATTTTCTGCAAGAAATACGTACGTGTTTTTTGTGTTTTTTCCGGAGCTTCCCAGTGCATTAAATAGAGGGAAAAACGAAAAAAATCTGCAAAATTAATGAACATGCTGCGTTTTTTTATCGCAATGCATTTTTTTCACGGAAAAAAACGCATCATGTGCAAAAAAAATTGCAGAATGCATTAAAAATTATGGGATGCTTATGTATGCATTTTTGTAAGCGTTTTTCCTGCAGAAACGGCCGAAAAACCCTGCAAAAAACGCGAAAAATCCTGATCGTGTGCATATAGCCTTAATGAACTATAATTCCTAAATCCTTACTCCCATTAGTCTGCAAATACCCTCCAATTGAAGCGGAGTTTGCTGCAATTTGAGTTATCAATATAATTGATTATTGTATAACTGTATCTTCAATATGTTTTGCTAAAATACCAAAACTTGTCTCTCTCCAAATATTTCTGGACCTAACTGAGCTGCAGTTCTTTGCAACAGTAGCTATTAAATATTATATGGAGTTGTTAATCTGAGCACTGTTTACTTCTGGCTGATCTGTGGAGGAGCTGGGTGTCCTAAGGATAGGTCATTAGTAACAAAATAGTGGACAACACCTTTAAACATTTTCTCATTCTCTGCAGCTAATTAAAGGGATTCTCCAAGAAAGTAATAAAATAGCCCATCAAATAGCACCCTTTCCCGTTCATGTGTCAGAACAGGCTGCACTGTGAAGAAATAGAGACCGCTGTGTCTCAACTGTCAGAGGAACTGTATCATATGCACCCATATCTAAGCTGCTGGAGAGGTGTGTGACAGGAGTGGAAATAAATCACCTTGGCTGACCGAGCACAAAGGATTTTTTTTTTCTCCAGCCTCAGACTTCTGTGCTCAGTTAGCCTAGGAGGTTTATTTTTTTTTTCTCATCACACATTTGTCCAATAGTTCTCCTGTATGTGTGCTCACAATACAGCTCCTCTGTCAGTTGATACAGTCCTCAGGAGCTGTTTCTTAATACTACAGCCTGTGATATGTGACTAGGATGGGTTAAAGTTTGAATAGCCTAACGGGGCCATTTTATTGCATTCTTTGGGAACCGCGTTAGTAAATCTAAATGTGCAGGGTGTCAAGTCGATATTTGTTTTGTAGTTCAATTATTTTGTGTGAGAAATGTATCTGCACAGTACTTTTAGTTCAGATTGTGCACATTTTGTTTGTATCCTTTTAGGCATAAATACAATTTATTAATGTTCTGTCTGTGGTGTTTATCAGGAACGATCAAATGTGGCCAATTTTCCTGGACATTCTGGTCCTGTATCATGTGTGGCATTTTCAGAAAATGGTTATTACTTGGCGACTGCGGCTGATGATTCCAGTGTCAAACTGTGGGATTTACGGAAGCTAAAGAACTTTAAGACACTGCAGCTAGAAGAAGGATACCAGGTATGAAAACTTACAAGAATTCATGTGCAATCCATAGATACATATTCTATGCCTAAAGTGAACTGGTCACCTCACTTTTCTCCCATGAATCTTTTTTTCTATTTTTTTCTAACCCTCCACATACTCAGTACATTGTCATTGTTTCTTCCTTGCCCAGTATGTAAATTTCCCTGCTTGGCTGAGCACCATAGCGTAGTTACAGATCCTGTGCAGTTGCAAGGCTAGTAGAATGCTACCCTACATCATCACATTCCCACATCACTTCTCACCAGTAGTGCAATGGAAATACTAGCAAAGTAAGCGTGCACTTTTATGTGCTTGCACTAGTTACAGCCAACTAGTTAGCTAGTTGTTAGCAGGTGCAAGGTTTGGGAGGCTTGCTCTTAAAAGCAGAGGAGTGTCCCTCTTCTATGATTGCCAGGCATTCTCTGTGAGCAAGAAAAATAAAAACATTGGAGTCAAGTTTTCACCAAAGACTCTTCTGTACCCATTTGCAAATGGCACGGGAAAAGTTCAGAAACCAAATACAAAGGTATGGCAGGAGTACTTCACTAAGGTTTTGGCATTTAACAAAGCTGATTTTGTTGGACTATCCAAATTATTTGGGTTGGTAAATTGAAATGACAGGTCCTCTTTAACACCTTGCTGACAGTGGATGTATTGGAATTTCCAATTTGAGAAGGTGTTCACGCAAACAGATGCACCAGTATGTCATGGTGATCAAGCAGGCACAGGAGCTGAGCCCACAGCAATCACTGTGGAAACTCTGCTTACAGACTACAAAGCTCTTGCAGCAACATACAAGGTTGCTGCCAGCACTGAGCCTGGTTATTTAACCTTCTACGTGCTGCAATGCACAGCATCCACTAAATCTAGATGGTTGTGAGGAGGGAGCTCCTGGGGCGCCGCCAGTTGTCATGGTAACCGCAGGTCAATCAATGATCTTGGTCTTGTCAGGTATAGTGGCCTGTTATGTCCTCCAATAAGCAGGGTCTAACGGTGTTTGTCACTGACAGTCTAGTATTCTCTGAAATGAGTATTGCAATGTATTAGACCAGCGATCAGGCCGTTCAGTGTCAAACTGTTTTGCCAAACAAAAATAAGTGATATCTGTGTCTGGAATGACCAGAACTATAAAACTTTTGAACCATTTAACCTCCACTTTAGTGCAGTTAGGGAACGGTAGAGAATTTTTAATGCAAATATATTAGAAAATAGTTTAGATTATGGCACTAAATAGATAGTGATGTGGAAGGAAATTTACTTTGCCTTCAGACCATCCCTCTAATTTGCAGCCGAATCTCATGAATGTGTAAAAGAGAACGATAGAGAGGCAGAGTCTCTTAGAAGCAAAGATGGTCAGCAGTTTGCCAATCTGTGAACAACTGCGTCTAAGAATTTGTGGCACAATGAAAGAAAAAAAAATGTTCAACGTAAAATTGCAAAGACTTTGCATATCCCACCATCTACGGTACATAACGTCAAAAGATTGAGATTCTGGAGAAGTCTATAATGGAAAAAGGCTCAGTCATTATTAGATGCGTGTGAACTACGGCCCTCACATAGTTCTTCATAAAAAAACAGGCATGGTTTGGTCAGCCATATCACTGCATAGACTCATGAATACTTCCAGAAATCATGGTCTGTGAACACAGTTCGCTGTGCAGTGCACAAACGCAAGCTAAAAGCTTGATCCTGCAAAGAAGAATACATCCAGTGGCATGTCAAAGTTTAGGCACCCCTGGTCAAAATTACTGTTATTGTGAACAGTTAAGCAAGTTACATATAGAAGGATAAAAGTGCAAAATATAAAAGTTACATGAACCAGAAAAGTTTAAAAACAGAACGTGAAGCGGCCAACAATAGTACGCTATCCCACACGGTAAAAAGACTAGCAAACTACAAAAACCAGCTCCTGCTTCCTCACACTGGATTACTGGGTCCAGAAGAGGAAACGATGTCCACCTACACTATTATACACAGAGCTTGCCTAGCTCCATATGCAGCAAGGCAGAGCTCTAATAATCCCCTTCTGCCTTGTAAGTCGGGCTGTGGCTGACTACTGGCTCCCCGATGCGACAGCTGCATGATCTCTGTGTAGATCTCTCAATCAGGTCCTGAAATCATTCAGGGTCATGTGAAAAGGTATGACTCTAAAAGCTGACCATGCACATTGTATAGGTACTGTGCAATGCTTTTTGTGCGGTTTTGATGTGCAGGCAATACGGGGCCCTTCTTTCAGTTTCAGGAGATGGTTATCAAGGCCCTAACATTTGGCAGCCTGGAAGGTGAGCATCCCAGTACTTCTGAAACTGAAGGTGACTGTATTGTACCAGGGCAACACTTTCCCAAACTGCAGGAAAGGGAGGAACACAGAAAAGTTGCAGAGTATTCGCCAAGAGGGGAATACGAAAAGACACCATTTATCATTGTGAAACCTGGCCTTTGTATTAAGGATTGCTTCAAAGAGTATCACACTTCCACAAACTGTACCACAAGATTTGTTTGTACTCTGTTAACACAAAACCCTTTTATAATCTGATGTACTCCACACAGCTTACACATAACACCACATTAAACGTTGAATTTTATAGTTATGAATTATGAAAATGGGCTTATGTGGGACAGGGAACTTGACCTTTCCTTTTACAGCAGTGGTCTGCTTTTAGAGGCAGGTATTTGCACCCACTGGGTATGGTTTAGGCTCAGTTCCTGCGACTTCTTCTTACCCTTGCACTCGACATCAACCTTGTAATTAGGGCATATGTTAGGAAGGGGTTAATGCTTCCAAGTAATATTGTGAATACATTTCCCTGTTAGTAGCTTTGTTTCTATGACCCTTTATCTACAAAATCCAGTTTTTATGACTCCTTTGCTTGAGAGAAACGTTTACTTTTTTTTCTTCCATTTTTTTTTTCTTTTTAACAGGTGCGGTCATTGGTATTTGATCAGAGTGGCACATATCTTGCAATTGGCGGGACCGACGTCCAGGTTTATATCTGCAAACAATGGGCTGAAGTTTTACACTTCACAGGTCTGTTTCATGGTGCTAATGAGGCTTTTTAATACTAACTGTGAATGTTATTTTTGTGCAGATTAAACTCCATAGATAACGTCTATTAATTTTAGACTTCCGGGTGGAAAAATATTTTCTTCCCATCCTGCTGAAGTGTAAGCCTTATGCATTTGTCAGTATTTTTATCTTCATTTGCATCAGTAGGCTTTTAGTGTCACATGCACAAATCATATGCAGATCGTGTAATTTTTCCTCTTTTGCCTGCACCATATTCTTTGAGACATATCCTCAATCTTGCAATGCCTAGGCTGAAATCACTTTAAAATTCACACTGAAATCTCTGGCTTGTAAGACACTGGGATTTGGGGGTGCATTTGCTTTAACCCTTTTAAAGACCCAGATAACCTTATTTTTTTGTTTTTGCACTTAAATTTTTTTTTTACTTCCAAAATAAGGGAAATAAATAACTGTTATCTGAGTATAGTATTGAGGAATGTCATTAAAAAAATTGAGTATAAGATCAGATCAGGGCTCAACTCCACATGTTGCTTAGAAAAAATCCTATCATCAGAGGACAGAGCTGACATCCACAGCATGGCAGATCAATATCATAAGTCAGTGAGCACATCCAAACTGATAATTTGTTTGATTTTAAAACCCACACAAAATATCAACGCCTTTTGGCTAAACGAGCTGTCATGTTATGTAGCATAAGTAGTAGTAAGGGGTTAAAAGCTCTTTTTCTCCATTCCGGTACATATTATTGTAATCCATTTCTGTATATCGGAGTCGACCTTGTAGGTATGTTCTGATATTGAAAGGTGTAGGGGGCTGTACGGGAATTGTATTCCACTGTGGGAAGTCTTCAGGCGGAGCGATGTCTGCAGCCATCCCGATGTACCACTGATGGAAGCTGTATGACATGTTGTGAACACAGACTAATGATCTTTCACACCCTCACTTACTCCCTGCAGAAATCTGCTTCCACTCATGATTTTATTCCACAAAGTGTAGATATGATTTGGTAAAATCTCATGTTGTGTACCTGCTGCAAGGATTACTCTGCTGAAGATTTTTTATCTTGGTATATGTATCCTTGTAATGAATGTTCTGGATAGACAGTTCCATTCTGTATGCAGTGTGACCGGTCAGAGTTACAATACAGGCTGTGGATATCCGCTTGTACCGGTCACACTGTGACTGTACGTGATTAGGGAAAGGGTCCCTGAACGGTCCCTACAACTGGGGCCCTAACTAAAGGTTCGGGCCACAAGCCTGTTATTCCCTATGCTTGCCAGGAGGCCTGGGAAAGAAGTGCTAGTGTATTAACACGTATGACAGACTGGGATAACAGAAAGCTGCAAACATGCAAAAACACTCTGCAAAGGTAGAGGGAGGGATAGGAATTTAATAACCAAATGGGAAATATCCCTTGGTAAATTTATATACCGTGCTATTACAAATGGGAATAGTACAATGAGGAAAGCGTTCACCCAAAACCGGCACACAAGATCTCCAGTTAAGCCCAGTGTTTCCAAAAAGCTAGGAAACAAAGCTTTCACTGGCAAGGAAGAGGAGCTGTTATAAGATTTTACAGTGAGAGGTAATAACCAGGTCAGGAACAGCTGTGAGATTGAGTTGTAAGTTTGTAACCTCCATAGAAAGGGTCGTTAACCTCTTCAGCACCAAAGGAAACCAAATCCATTTAATATGAAACACACATCGGCTAAATGAAAGATCAGCGACTCACTTTCTGATCCCACATCTCCCAGGAGGACGTGACTTGCCCGTGACAGTGCCTTTTTTGAGACCATTACTACTGTAAGCAATTCCCGTATCATTGCAAGATAAATTTTTCCCCATCCCACTGAAATAGAACTTCTGTTAAAATCTTCGATTCTGTATTCAATGGGTTCTGCTCAAGAGGTTTTCAGGGATAAACTTTTATCCCAGCAAATGTTTACATATAATATGCTAATGTAGATAAAAACTGGAATGACAATAGGCGCAATAGGGTCTTTTCTGGATTACAAAATGGCTGCTGCAGATCTACCAAACGGATAGTATGCAAACTTTGAGATGAAAGTGGATATAAAACCCATGCTGTTGAGGATCCAATATGCAGTAGACCAGATTCGGTTTTATTTGTCTACTCGTTTCCAGGTAATCATACCTTTTCATCAGGACAAACCACAATGATCATTGAAGTTTGCATACATAGAAGTACCATACAATACTCAAACTCCCAACCTCATGCGCTTCAGTCTTTAGCTGGCTGAAGTGGAGAGGTCATGATTACCGCACATATCACCACTGCAGCCAGTCACTGAGCTCTGTGGCTTGTGTTGTCTTCTCTAGCAAAGCTGCTAAGCTCTGTGATTGCCTGAAGCAAGCAGTGAATGTGGTGGTGTTGTGATGTCACTGCTGCAGCCTGTAAACTACAAAGCAGTGGCAGAGGGCAGGTGAGTAACGGCTGTTTGTCATTTTATATGTATACAAGAATGTGAGACAAGTTTTATCTAGGAAATCCTTTACCTACTACTGGACCTCTAATAGACGTTAAACGTCTGTCGTGGTCGGAATTCTACTCTGCACTGACATTCTAAAAAGTCCCTGCATCGTATAGCAGCTGCACGAGTGTTTATTACCCTCTCTGCCTTCCTGATCATTGTAGAAGCACTATGTACATTATAGAAGGCGGTCTCCGCACTTCTTCCTCCAGACCTAGTGACTGTGATTGCTGGGTGTAAGGAGATTGGCACTGCTTGGTCTTAGGAATCCCAGGCACCTCTGATATACATAAAAATATCAAGACTGACCGTCACTTCCAAACAGAAATCAGGTGCGTACAAAGAGTAGCAGTCTCCACACATAACTAACAAAACAAAGTAGTGCTATAGCATGGAAACATGAAATATGAATTGCATTACTGCTCTAGAAAATAAAACAACAATTGAAACTACTTGATGGATAACTTGGCCAATTAAATAGTCTGCTGGGTACACATGAATTGGCAAATGTATGCGCTAAGTATTCTCAATTTTTCTAATTTTCTAGAGCAGTAATGCAATTCAAATGTCATGTTTGCATTCTGTAGAGTGCCACTTTATTTTGTTAATTATGTATGGAGATAACTACTCTTAGTAAGCACCTGTACACACCCGAGTTCTGTTTGGAAGTAACGGTCAGTGTTTGATATTTGTATACATTGGCTCTCTGACTGAGCTCTCCGCCCCTCAACCTCAGGAGGTTTAAATTACAGCAGGATCCTACCTTCCCATATAAATGTAGGCTATCGACACATAAGGAGTCCTAAAAAGAATAGGTCTGAGCAATGAGAATCGCCTTATGGCGGCTGCCGAGTGCACATGAATTGGCCAATTTATGCGCTAAGTATTCTCATTTTTTCCTATTTTCTAGAGCAGTAATACAGTTCATATTTCTTATTTCCATGCTATAGCACTACAGAATGCTACTCTATTTTGTCTGCATTGATATGAAGCCAGGAACACCAATTTCACCTATTAATTTACTAGCTACAGTTACATGGTAAATCAGATTTATTTTTTAAGGATTTAAATGTGAGATAAATGGAAAAATAAAAATAGCATCTGCCAATCAAAATTTACTAGCCGCCTCCACCCTAAAAATAAGTGTCCAATACACTCCACTTTGAAATTACAACACCAAGAAGCAAAAGTCATGACATTGTGGAATCACAGCATGGATATACATGTTAGTAATTTTCAAATTATGAAAAATGGGATCGTAATTTTAAAAACATTTTGATTTATTCACAATCGTGTATGAGCGTCACAGAAATCTCTGCACTTGCACACCTTGGCTGCTGTCAGTGAGGTTAACTGCTATCTAACGTTCTGCCAAGCAGCATGCATTTGGGCACATACAAGTCCATCTCACTAAATTAGAATATCATTAAAAAGTTAATTTCAGTTCTTCAGTACAAATAGTGAAACTCATATATTTGAGTCATTACAAACAGAGTGATCTATTTCAAGTGTTGTTTCTGTTAATGTTGATGATTATGGCTTACAGCCAATGAAAACCCAAGTCATTATCTCAGTAAATTAGAATAATTAACAAAAAACACCTGCAAAGGCTTCCCAAGCATTTAAAAAGGTCCCTTAGTCTTAGGGAAGACGGCTGACTTGACAGATGAAAACCCAAAAGTCATTATCTCAGTAAATTTGAATACTTTATAACACCAGCTTGAAAAATTATTTTAAAATCCAGGATGTTGGCCTACTGAAATGTATGTTCAGTAAATCCACTCAATACTTGGTCGGGGCTCCTTTTGCATCAATTACTGCATCAGTGCGGCGTAGCATGGAGGCGATCAGCCTGTGGCACTGCTGAGATGTTATGGAAGCCCAGGTTGCTTTGATAGCAGCCTTCAGCTCGTCTGTATTGTTGGATCTGATGTCTCATCTTCCTTTTGACAACAGCTCATAGATTATCAATGGGGTTAAGGTCAGGTGAGTTTGCTGGCCAATCAAGCACAGTGATACTGTTGTTTTTAAACGAGGTACTGGTACTTTTGGCAGTGTGAACAGGTGCCAAGTCCTCCTGGAGAATCAAATTTCCAGAGGGAAGCATGAAGTGCTCTTAAAGTTTCCTAATAGACTGCTGCGTTGACTTGATAAAACAGAGGACCTATACCAGCAGATGACATGGCTCCGCAAACCATCACTGAGTGTGGAAACTTCACACTAGACCTCAAGCAGCTTGGATTGTGTGCATATCCACTCTTCCTCCAGACTCTGGGACCTTGATTTCCAAATGAAATGTAAAATTTACTTTCATCTGAAAACAACACCTTAGACCACTGAGCAACAGTCCAGTTCTTTTTCTCTTTGGCCCAGGTAAGATGCTTCTGGCATGGTCTATTGGTCATGAGTGGCTTGACACAAAGAATGGTTTGGTACCCTGTTAGCCAGTAGAAAAAACGATTATAATATATAATGTGTTATAAAGTATTCTAATTTACTGAGATAATGACTTTTGGGTTTTCATTGGCTGTAAGCAATAATCAACATTAACAGAAATAAACACTTGAAATAGATCACTCTGTTTGTAATGACTCTATATGATTTTCACTTTTTGTATTGAAGAACTGAAATAAATTAACTTTATATGATATTCTAATTTAGTGAGAAGTAGTGATGAGCGAGTGTACTCATTGCTCGGGTTTTCCCGAGCACGTGGTCTCTGAGTATTTGTTAGGCTGGTTTCACATTTGCGTTTAAAAACGCAGCGTTTTAAACGCAAACGCATTTGGTGAAAAAACGCGTTTAAACGCTGCATTTTTTAGACGCATGCGTTTTTGCATGTTTTAATAACCACAGCGTTTTGACGCGTTTACATGCGTTTTTTCCAGCGTTTGCGTTTTTGAAACGCATGATAAGTGTGTGACAGCTGCCAATCATCAAAATCAAGAAAACCCACTATAAATAGAAATAGCTAGGGTTAGGGTTAGGATCCCTAGTAACCCTAGGGATCCTAACCCAAACCCTAGGGATCCAAACCCTAAGGGATCCTAACCCTAAGGGACCCTAACCCAAACCCTAGGGATCCTAACCGTTGGGGTTAGGATCCCTTAGAGTTGGGGGTTGGCTTATCAGTGTGTATTCTTGTGTTTTTCTATTAAAACGCATGCGTTTAAAAACGCATGTGCTTAAAAACGCATGCGTTTACATAGACAGCAATACGTTTTTTTGCGGCAAAAAAAAACGCTGCTAGAAATTACTACATGTTGCATTTCTGCAACCAAAAGCAAAAAAAACAATGCGTTTTCAATGTTAAGTATAGGAAAAAAACACATGCGTTTTTTTGCGCAAAAACGCAGCGGCAAAAAACGCAAATGTGAAACCAGCCTTAGTGTTCGGAGATTGCTGCAGCGAGATGATTTGCGACTACTAGACAGCTTGATTACATGTGGAGATTCCCTAGCAACCAGGCAACCCCCACATGTACTTAGACTGGCTAATAGCTTTAAATCAAGCAGCTGAATCAACAAAAACTAAATCTCCGAGCAGTCATAAATTCTTGGAGATCACCCGAGCGTGCTTAGGAAAACCCGAGCAACGAGTACACTCGCTCCTCACTAGTGAGAAGCACCTGTAAATCATGAAGATCCGCTGCTGGAAGCTTTCTTTGCAATTGCTGACTAATGACATCCCAGCATGTTTTAGGCAACACAGGATGATCACAGTAGCATAAGCAACATGTGGACTGAAATTATTGTAGGGTTTAAAATTGGTTAAATGTTGGTTAAATAGTTCAAATGTATCCCTGGCGCTTATTTTTTCAACAAATAGTATCAATGGCTAGCTCTTCCCTTGTAAACTTATTTTCTACATTTTCTCTTCTCTGCAGATCACAGTGCGCTCACAACAGGTCTGGCATTTGGTCAAAATGCAAAGTTTTTGGCATCTACTGGAATGGATCGGAGTTTACGCTTTTACAGCCTTTGATGTGGTTGTCTGGACATCTTCTAATGCTCTTGGAAGCACACAACAGATGATGTTGCACAACATGCTCATGACTTGTAATATAACAGCTGTGTGATTGATAACTATTGGAGTGTATTTTCTGCAGAAGCGAAGATGCTCTCAAAGCAGCAAAATGCTCTCCTACCACTGTTTGTGACTTCTACTCGCCTTTTTATCAGTTTTTATCCTGTCACCTTAGTTATTCCTATCCAGGATATTTTTGTAATATCCAAAAGATATAGCATAAATATCTATTAGATCACCACTGGGACCCACATCTATCTCAAGATAATTCTGTGAATAACTTTGATCTTAAAACCAAAATATATGTGTCCCAGATGGGAAAATGCCTTTTAAAAGGCATTGTCCAGTCCCTCAAAACTTTAGTTGTTTTTTTTTTTTTTTTTTTTTTTTTTTTTTAAACCAAAAGCTGTCTTTGTATTTACTCACCTTACCAATTAACTGCAGTTTTGTCTTTGAATCTTGGTTTGCAGCTATAACCTTTCTACACAGACTTCAAACTTGCTGTTGTGGACACTGCTGCAATCACAACTGCAATAACCACACGTCCTTGACGAAAAATCATTATTGAAGGTCATAAGGCTGGCAGAAGACCCGTTGAGAGGTTGTCGCATGACCTTTATCTGGTATTGATGACAAACCTTAAAGATAGGTCCCCAGTGATGGTGTCAGTTCAACACACTGCTCCTTCACAATGAACTCCTTCAACAACTTGCGCCAAACTGCACCGTTTATACACTAGTGGTTGTTTCCAAGATTGGCAGCTTATCTCTTGTTCACTTGAATAGGAGCTGAGATGCAGCAACATCCCCAAAATGGCCTACGTAGCTGTTACTTTCCGTCTACTGTTTACATATATTCGAAGCTGATGGCAGCACACCCCCACTGATCTGATATAGATTGCCTATCTTGGTGATGGCTCATCAATATCAAAGTAGTAAGATGACTATTATTCAGTTTATTTTATACCAATCCAAACTTTTGGTTTTTTTTTTTTTCTTCTCACTGCTTCCTTTTTAAAACCAGTTTCTTATTAGTTGATCTAAACTTGTTGTTTTTGGCATAGTCATGAAAAGCACGGTTTTCATCTTGTTCTTTCCCTGCATTTAACCATGTTTTATTAAATTAGTAATAAAGTAGTGGGTCACTGACATTGGTTTCTGCATATTTCAAAAATAAAATCATTTTGTAAGTAAACATCCTGTGCACACCTCAATATGAAAATTTAAACGGGGTTCTCAAACTGTGATTAAAATGGCCGATGTCTTTTATTTCAAGCTACAACCCATCCTAGGCACATGCATGTCAGTGCAGATTGCAGACTGAAGAAGCACCTATCAAGATGTCTTGGCTAAAAGGCCGAGGAGCAGCAGCATCATGAACATGCATAACTGATCTCCCCAGTCATCTGCCGAGCACAACTGAAACGGGTGAGAAAAAAAATCTCCTTGGCTGACAGAGCAGGACTGAAACAAGAGTCCGTTCTGCTCAGTTGATTTCCTTTTTCTGAATCCTGCTGTAAAGCTTTCCCACTGAGAAGAGTGGGTTTACCATGAGCAAAGAGCAGAACTAAGGGGGGCATGGCTATGTAGCTGGAGTGAGAAGACGTGCCCTGGGAGAGCTCCTATCCTGATAGTATCCTGCCGCTCAAATCCCCCATAGTGTGGACTGCTTATAATTTGTGCCCCCCTGGGTCCTGGAAGGTGCGTGGCTACTGTGGGGAGTGCTGCGGGGTCTGGAGGAGAGCCAGCGGAGCCCGCCGGAGCAGGAGACTGGTGTGTTGATGGCGGCCATCTTGTGAGCGCGCTCTGAGGAGGCATAGTGCGGCGCCGGTTCTTATCACCCCCGGGACTCCCTCCTAGGCTTTGGAGGCCTCTGAGAGACTGCGGAGTCGGCGATTGAATCCAGGTGCGCTGGAGCTGGGGGACTGTGGACGGCGGTGCCGGTGGAGCTGCGGACACTACAAAGCGCGCGCTCTGGTGAGAGGAGACGTGGCGCTGTGCATCACACATGCAGCGCTGCCTGGGAGGTGGACACGCATCCTGCAATACATCAGGGAACGAACGGTGAGTGCCCTGGAAAATTGGGCCCCGCGTTCCCTTATTTGAAGATACCTACCCTGCTAGTGCACGTGATTTGGAGGGTCTGGCACCCCTCCCCCCTGCTGCCTCTGCCGCTGCTGTGGTCCCCCCCCCCCGGTGCATAGAATCTGCTGAGATCCAAGTGCTGCTGCACCTGCAACTATAAACATTCTATATATACCTGTGGTTGTCTCATAACACCACATAAATAATCTTTGCCGGCTCTGCTAATTATTTGTGATTGAAATTGGGCACTGTTCCGGATTATAACCTCAGCTACTCTGCTGCCTCTCATCTTTATTCAAGATGCAGCACTCCAAGGGATCGGGGGCGGCTGATGGATTGAAAAAATTCGCCAGAGAGGACCCTTCGGATAGTGGGCGGACACTCAAATACCCCCGCGCAGGTCCAGCGTAAAGGTCAATCTTCTGATAGTAATGAGGAGGGGGAACAGGAGGAGTTAACTCTTAAACAGGCCTCTGAACAACTAATGCAGATCATTTCCGTAACCAGATCCGCTCACTGAAAAAATAGAAGATGTACACACTGAGGTGGGTCGTCTGAGACTAGATATGCAGACCATGGGAGGACGCATTGTGGAGGTGGAAACAAGAGCGTCACAGATAGAAGATACTATTACGCCCATGGAGGCTAAATTGACAAAGGTGGCAGGTTCCATTAATGCCTGGAAACAAAAAGCGGATGACTTGGAGAACAGGTTGCGTCGGAACAACATTCGTATTATAGGTCTACCGGAGCGCTCGGAGGGCCAACGGCCTGAGGAATTCCTGGAGAACTGGCTTAAAACTTCTGTGGAAGGCGAATTCTCATCAACCTTCTCTGTGGAGAGGGCCCATAGGGTCCCCACGAAGCCCCTCCCCCCTGGGGCTCCTCCGAGACCTTTCCTGGCATGTATTCTTAACTGTAAAGATAGAGATGCCATTCTACGCCTGGCACGGCAAAAGAGCCCTATCAAGTTCCACAACGCCACAATTTCGATTTTCCCAGACTTCTCCATGGAGCTTCAGAAACCGGGCACGGTTCCTGGAAATTAAGAAACAACTCAGAGATCGGAACGTCATATACTCCATGCTTTATCCCGCTTGCGTGTCGTTCATGAGGGTTCCTCTATATTCTTCACTGATCCGGAGGAAGCGGCTGAGTGGTTACGGGTCCATGAGGGGTCCAGTATGAAGACATCCTAATGCACTTGAGTGGATGGTTATATAATGAAGCTCTCCTTGTGGGTGCCTAACCTACCAACAATACCGAACGCTTAATTTAGCGAGGGTATCCCCGTTTTCATCTGATTATAGGAGCATGGGATTACGCTCCTACATTGTTTGTTTTTTCTTTTTCTATGTTCTATTTGTTTTGTAGGCAGACTCGCCGCCAGTGGATCTCTCGGCCTCTATGTGCTATCCCTAAGCTTTGCCTGGACAATTATTGCTTATTATATAGTGATGTGTGAGTATGGGGTCTGAAATAATATACATGACCTGGAATGTGCGCGGTATCAAATCTCCCCGGAAAAAGATTAAGGTATTCTCACAGATCAAACGCTATCACCCGCATATTGTAGGACTGGTTGAGACACATTTGACTAGAGACACGGCCCGATGTGTACAGAAACCGTGGGTGCAATGGTCCATACACGTGTTTCACACTAGTTACTCAAGGGGGGTTTCACTGTTAGTTCACAGAGACGTTAGATGGGAGATGAGAGGCTAGGAGGGACTCTGAAGGTCGGTTTGTATTTGTGAATGCGCTAATCAACTCCCGTGAATACGTCATATTATGTTTTATAACCCTCCTCCAGCTAATCTATCAATACTTCGGATGGCAATGAGCTTTGCCTTAAACTTTCCAGACGCGAACGTCATCTGCATGGGGGATTTTAATCTAGTCATGGATACTTGCTTGGATAGGCTGAGATTGGGCGACGACGTGGTAGGTGAGCCCTTCTCTCAGACTCCATCCCAATTAGCTTCATTCATGGAGGGTAGTGGTTGGTTGGATCTATGGAGAGTGCGCCATCCAGGGGAAAGAGGCTATACCTGTCATTCATCTACCAGATGATCCCTCTCCCGCCTAGATTATATATTTGGATCATTGGGGTTGGCAACATGGATGGATAGCGTTGAGCATGGCAATAGGGGAATATCTGAACACAGCCCGGTTGTTCTTAAACTTAAATTTAGGCAATCAAATGGCGGCATGGTGTGGAAATTGAATCCATTTTGGCTCAAGTTGATAGATTCCAATGATAAAACTGTGGACCAACTGAAGGATTTCATTTTATCCCACTCGGAGCCCCAGAATACGAATATATTTTGGGATGCCCTTAAGGCATATCTAAGGGGGTGTCTATCCTCCACAATATCTTATATTAAAAGGATGACCTCACGGGAGGATGATGAGGTGGAGCAACGACTAAAAGACTCGGAGTCTGCATATATATCTGACCCAACTAGTGGTAATAGACTTGAGTGGCTAACGTCCCTGAGGCTATATGTTCAGCATAAAGACACTAAATCTAAACGTAAACTATTCTTTACTCGCCAATCCTATTTTGAATTGGGAAACCAGGCTAGCAAATTTTTGGCTTTCTTGGTACGCCAACATAATGTCTCCAACACTATATTACAGATTCGAACACCAGATGGGTCATTAGTGTCCTCGAATGAGGAGATAATTTGCTGCTTTCATGATTATTATAAGTCGCTATATACTTCTAAATGTGACTTTGATATCCCTAATAATCTGGATTATTTATCAGATATAACACTTCCCTTATTGACCCCGGCTCAGCGAGCCTTTATGGATGCGGAGTTTACTTTGGAGGAGGTTGAAAATGCTTTGATGGATATGGCCTCTGGAAAGGCCCCTGGTCCAGATGGGTTTCCCATTGAATTATATAGGAAGTATCGCGATATACTGGCACCGCTCTTGTTGAAAGTGTTCCGGGGAAGGGGTGTGAGAGGGGTTCTATGCCTGACACATTTTACGAGGCAAACATTATTTTACTTAAAAAGGAGGGGAAGGACCCATTGGAGTGTGGATCATACAGGCCTATCTCACTGGTAAATGTGGACTATAAAATTTTTACTAAAATTCTAGCCACAAGATTGAATTCGATCATACTTGACCTTATACATCCAGACCAAACGGGTTTTATGCCGGGCAAAAATACCTCAATTAACATTAGACTGGTCTAGTCAATAGTCCAGTATAGTTCATTGGTACCAGACAACTCCTGGGCATTGGCATCACTGGATGCAGCCAAAGCCTTTGACTCTTGAATGGCCCTTCCTTTTAGCATGTTTGAAAAAATATGGCTTCGGGGATAAATTTTTGAAGTGGGTGGGTCTATTGTATATGAAACCTAAGGCCCGTATAATTGTTAATGGCTCCATCTCTAAGTCTTTCTTACTATATAGAGGGACCAGTCAGGGGTGCCCTCTCTCCCCGGCCCTCTTCGCCCTTGCGATAGAGGCCCTGGCGATACGCATAAGGTCCTCTGTTGAGATTAAAGGTATAAATATAGCTGATCGGGTGGACCCTATTGGTCTGTACGCTGACGATATGGTGATATTTATGGATGAGGTGGAGGTAACATTACTGCGGGTGATAGACACTATAGATAAATTTAGTAGACACTCGGGCCTATATATAAACTGGTATAAATCAGCGTTGATTCCTCTTTCTCATGTTTCATAGCCTGGCCTTGGGACTCTTTCCTCCCTCCCTATTGTACCCAGTTTTAAATACGTGGGCATATATATTTCTCAGAGCAGTAGACTTGATCTACAACTTAACATACTCCCGTTGTCCGAATTAGTTAAACTTAAATTTACAGCTTGGAGCAAACTTCCGTTATCTGTAGCCGGCTGCATTAATTTAATCAAGATTATAATGCTCCCCAAGCTCAGCTACTGTCTTCAACATAGTGCTGTGTTAATTCCTAAATCCTTCTTTACAAGTTTGAACTCTCAAGTTACATCTTTCATATGGGGGACATCTAGGCCCAAACTTAGGCTATCTACGCTACAAAGACCAAAGTCAGGGGGCGGGGCGGCGTTACCGGATTTTTATTTATATTATTTGGCTGGTCAGGTTAAAGCTCTTAATAAATGGATGCCCGATAATTGCCTTCCGAATTCTGAAAGCCATCTTCATGTGACTCAAACAGACTGTCCACTGAATTTTCTAGAATTGGAGAAAATTAATATCCCTCGTATGCTTCCTTTGCTTCGCCTGGCGAGGTCGGTTTGGAGGCAAATTAAAAAAATTGTGGGATTCACGGATGTTGTGGCGGAGATGCCCCTGTGGAAAAATGGCTATTTCTCAACTTTGTTGAATCACCCATCCACTGACTTCTGGATCGGGCATGGTGTCTCCTCAATGGGTGATCTGTATGATGGGGGGATTTTCATGTCTTTCGAGCAATTGCAAATCAAGCATGGTATACAGAGATCCCAGTTTTTTCGATATTTACAGTTAAGGTCAGCCTTACAATCATGAGACAGGCAGATACGGGTCGTGCTATATCCTCTCTACCCTTGATAGGAATTCTCAAATCGCAGGGTCCCCAGGGTCTTATCTCCTCCCTATATACTTACATGCTATCTTCGGGAGATGCGTCTACTGTTAACTCTGTTAAGGAGAAATGGGAGGGACTTCTTTCTGATAGGCAGGGGGAGGAATGGGACGACATTCTTGGATCCCCAATTAAAGTATCCCCATCAGTTAATAGGATGACTCAACTACACATAATACATCAATCGTATTTAACTCCGACACAGCTTTTTAGAATGGGTCGATTTCAAACATCAGAATGTATGCGCTGTCATTCCTTAGATGCAGACTTCGTTCACATGATATGGAGTTGTCCCGTTATTTTTCAATACTGGAGGGAGGTGACATCACTACTTACATCATTGCTGTCCATTCCAGTTCCCCTTGACCCATTAGTTTGTATATTTGGAGTATGGGAGGAGGAGACTTGGGATCACTACATTGATATTTTACGTGAGACGCGCTTTATGGCGAGGAAGGTGCTGGCTTTGCGGTGAATGGGGAGTACAAGTCCAACTAAGGGAGCTTGGATCGAACTGGTCAACTCAATCATTCCATATGAACGCACGTTGTATCGGAACAGAGGGTGCCCGGACAAATTTGAAAAAATCTGGGGTAGGTGGAATTCTTGCCATCTTACTCTATAGACTTGTGTAGTGGGGGTATCGCGTGGAGGCCAAACGTGAGGTACGGCGGCGAGTTAGTAGCGTAGATATAGTTCTAATTCAAGTGTCTTGGTGTTCTAAGTTTTTTCTATCTACAGAATTTCATGTGTTACTATTGATCCAACAGCTTTAATAATCATAATATAACGTTGGTTATAGATGACAGCTGTATTTTATTTTAAACTTAATACGCAATTTATATGTATTACATTTTATGTTCGACATTCTTGGATGCAAAATGTTTGTAACACTATTTTGTTGTTAATAAATGAATTTAAAAAAAAAAAAAGCATAACTAAAGCAAGACAGAAAAAAGCCAATTGTGCTCAAGGCCGCCAAGAAGTTGTTTTTTCGCTTCTGCTTTAGTCCTGCTCTGCGGAATAAGTGAGCAGATCAGTCAATCTTGCCTTGCGCAGGCGTGTACTATGGAGGACCGAGAATGAACTTCAATCCAATATTGCAGCCAGCATGCAGCCAGCGGGTAAGGAAAGGGTGAATCAAACACCCGAAAACCCCGCCTCCATGGCTGAAGATTGTTCCCTCCAAATTCAGGCGACAGTGTCCCTTTAAGAGCACATCATCAATCTGAAGCTGGTCACCCTAACTGAGCTCTGGAGCCTTCCGCCGCTGATCCCAGTTTATCTGAGTACCTAGTCCCCCTCAGTGGACTTTGTGACTAACCGCAACCCATGGTTTCTCTGACCAAGAGATTGAATCCCTCTGTGAACCCTCTGTGGCTCGGAGTGCTCGCAGGACCGATATACATGGTCCCTCTCCTACATGGGAGCCGTCGGCTAGCAGGGGCCGCAAGTATTCTAGAAAAACGTACAGGCGTCTAGAAAACGGAAGTTTTCATTTCCTGATCTCTCCCCTATGATTTGTTGAGAACAGCGCTGAATATGGATCGGATATAGAGCTTCAGAAAAAGAGGGACTCTCCTATTTATACCATCAACAAATTGACGAGCGATTCACTGGACAGAAGCCTCTAAGTGGGATGCCATACCTGGTCTGATTTTTATGGGCAATGGGTCCTTTAAAGGGCACCGATTCCCCCCCACACCTTCAACAGACGAGCACATGCAGTGTCGCCTCCATGTATCCTCTTCTGCATCCAGGCCTAACGCCAGACAACCTGCCCTGTCCACCCGGGGACCTTAACTCTGGGGATGTACAGAGGCACACATTTTTGGCGTCCGAGCACCCCCCTTTGTATCACCACTATTTAGCGGATGATGCAAGAAAGCGGACGATTCCTCTTCACGTCCCTGTTAAGAGGATGGTGGATCGAGGGTTCCCAATTTTCTTCTCTGCACGACGATGGCAAGAGACCTGCTGGTTGCAGCCCCGCATTCTGCCACTTGGCAGACTAACAGGGTAGAATTTCTTGTGGTATACCTACCAGTATCCCTGCCCGATGTATCCTCAATTAAAATACCACAGACGGTCGGATAGCAAATCTGGTTCGTTCCGTCTTGTGGTTTCGGGTTCAGTGCTCTACCCTTCCTTAGCCGCCACATGGGTTGCTTGACCAATAGTCTCCTGGTCAGAGACCTTAACTACTTCGATTCACACAAGTAGCCTTTCCCCGAAGACAGTATAGCTGGCCAATCAAATCTGAGTGGGAGACTAACAAGGGATCGTATCTTTTCTACAGACCCAACCAGCAGTGGAAGCGTTGTCCAGGACAGTCTAGATCTAAGGGATCTTGGTTCCAAAAAGGAGGGTATGAAAAGTAAGACCATTCCTGGACCTCAAACTTCTAACAACCTTGGACAAGGTCCTCCTTTTTCAGATGGAGTTCCTCCGCTCAGCCATTACTTCAACAGACCTCACATTCCTATTTTTTCCCTCTACAATAATCTCTTCGCCTTTCCATTCGCGAACAGCATTCTCAAGTCACGACCTTGCTCTTTGGCCTGGCTACCGCACCAGAGTGTTCGCAAGGGTCATGGCGGTTGTCATGATCTTGCACCCTAGAAGCATGGTCGTCCTGCCCTATTTGGTCGACTTTCTAGCCGCTCTTCAAGGACTACGCTGAGTCGTCTATATCACTTGCAATACCCTCTCACTTGGGCTAGCAGCTAAACTTAGACAAGTTTTTTCCTCATTCCCAGCCCAGCAGATCCTTTTTTGAGGATGATCTGCACAAGAAGGATGGTAATTCTCTCTCGAGTCAAGGTCGTGGCCCTTCAACAGGGAGCTCGTGCACATGATCACTCGTTCCCTCGGTTCATTCAATTCGCTAGGAGGGTTCTGAGGAAAAAGACGTCAATGGAAGCAGTTTCTTTTGCTCCGCTCGTTTTCAGCAAGCCAATCAGGCTTTCAAAGGGTAGTCTCTGAGCTCCTTCCTCATCCAGAGCCTTCTCCTGGTCCAATGGTTATTAGGGAATACCAATGCCAGTCTTCTCCCGATCATTGCTCTGGGGATCCGAACAGTACCGCTAATCCTACAGCAGGTCCACTGCCTTTAGGCGGGTCAACCATCCGTCTTCAATTGGATAATGCCACGGCTGTGCCATATGTCAACCATCTAGCAATTACCCACAGTCAAGCGCCATGGCCGAGGTACCACGCACTCTCTGATGGGCTGAGATCTATCATTCGGTGATCTCAACAGTACATATCCCTGGAGTAGAACACTGGCTGACATACTCAGCTGTCAGGGTTTCTCCTCAAGTGAGTGGGAACTTCACTCGGAAGTCTTCCATCAGATCTGCCTTCACTGGAGTACTCCAGATGTAGGTCGGATGGCGTCCAAGCTGAACGTCAATGTACTCCAGTTCATGGTTTGGCCTCAAGATCCAAGACCATCGCAGTGCATGCTCTGTTCTTCCATGGTACCAATTTCCATAACTCTTCCACTATGTCTGAGATCTTTTTGGAAGCAGGAAGGGCCCCAGTGCTCCCGGGAGACCCGCACTGACCATGTCAGGTTTTCTCACTTGCGGTACTAGTATTTTTCCATCTTATTGCGACAACTGGAAATATGGACTTTCTCGCAGGGACCCTTCACCTGTAGTTCTTCCCTACCGGGTACTGTTAGATCTGTGGGACCTTAATGGTCCTGGGGATCTTACAGTAGACTCCTTTTTTGATCCGGACAGATTTTACTATCAGGGAAGGTTACTCCCCTTTTTTCTCTGCGTTCTTATCATCCTAATGAGTCTTCAGAGCTTGCCGCTCTGTTCTTTCAGACTTTATTCCTTATTACCATCAAGGCAAGGTTGCCCTCAAGGCATCCCCTTCCCTAGTTGCCAAGGGGGTATTGTATTCCACTGTTGCAGGGGCATCGTCCTCTCATCTTTCGTCTCCAGTCCACAAAACGGAATGGGTTCTCCATAATTTGGAAGAAGTGAGTATGTATCGAGGACGGCGTCCTTCTGAAGGTTGGACACTTTTACTTGGGCTTCTCGATGGTAAGTAGGCTTCCTGGCGGTCACAGGAAGGGTTTAGCCATTTCATCGGCCATGTTAGCCTGGTAGATTCTTTTCACCATCCAGGAGTCTTTCCGTGCTAGATGTCAGCCTATCTCCCTGTCTGAGGGCTCTAGGCACCAGACGTCAGCAAGCACAACCACAAGCTTGCGAATTCCTCCAGTCCGCATGCATTCTTGAAGCACTATAATTCACACACTTCCACAGATGTGAGTCTGGGCAGGTGGACTTTGCAGGCCGCGGTGGCGCACTTGTAAGTAGCGGCTACACGGCCTTATCTGATGTTGTCCCCACCCAGGGACTGCTTTGGGACGTCCCATGGTCTGTGTCCCCAATGAGGCGAAGGAGAAATAGGGATTTTTGTGTACTCGCCGTAAAATCCTTTTCTCCGAGCTATTCATTGGGGGACACAGCCCCCTCCCTATTATTAGTTTGTGCTTGTTTTTATTATTTGATATGTTATACTCTCATATATAATGTGACATGCTATGCTTATAGCTTATATGTTGTTATTGATCTACTGCTTTTGCACCAAACTGGTTAGCTGGGAGCCAGCAGGAGGGTGTATACTGCAGGGGAGGAGCTAACTTTCTTTGTATCACTTGGTGTCAGCCTCCTGGTGGCAGCAGCATACACCCATGGTCTGTGTCCCCCAATGAATGGCTCGGAGAAAAGGATTTTACGGTGAGTACACAAAAATCCCTATTTTTCCGTTTTATTTTAGACCCAATTTATTTTTTTCAAGTGTAACAGGAAAAAAAATGACCCCATAACTTGTGCAATTTCTCCTGAGTATGGCAATGCCTCATATGAGGGAGAAAACCACTGTTTGGGCACACTGCAGAACTTGGAAGGGAAAGGGTGCCATTTGACTTTTTGAATGTAAAATTTGCTGGAATAATTAGCGGACGCAATGTCATGTTTGGAGAGCCCCTGATGTGCCTAAACAGCAGAAACCCCCCATAAGTGACCCCATTTTAAAAACTACACCTCTTAATTAATTCATGTAGTGGTGCAGTGATTTTGACACCACAGGTACCGTATTTTTCGGACTATAAGACGCACCGGACCATAAGACGCACCCCAAATTTGGGGTGAAAATTGCAGAAAAAAAGATTTTTTAGAACATGGGGGTCCGTCTTATTGTCCGAATTTACAGTATCTTATGGCGGTGGCAGAGCAGGGTCACAGGAGGCAAGGTGGGGTGATGCTGGGATGAGGAGGTGCTGGGATGAGAAGGTGCTGGGATCAGGAGGTGCTGGGATCAGGAGGTGCTGGGATCAGGAGGTGCAGTGAGAGGTATGGCGTGAGAGGGGTCCCTGGCGTACCATGCAGGCTTACCTAGGTGGCAGAGGTCCGGTGGCAGAGGTGCGGTGGCGGGGGTGTGGCAGCAGAGGAGGCGCAGGAAGCGGGGTCCCTTTCCCCGGTATGGTGATGCAGCAGGCCCGGTATGCAGCAGAGCCGGGTGAATCCTCTTATCGGTGGGCGCGGCCATCTTCCTGAGGCCGCGCGTGTGCAGATGAAGCGCTCTGCTCCCGGGGCTTCAGGAAAATGGCCGCGGGAGGCCGCGCGTGCGCAGATGGAGATCGCGGCGGCCATTTTCCTGAAGCCCCGGGAAGCAGAGCGCTCCATCTGCGCACGCGCGGCCTCCGGAAAATGGCTGCCACCACCGATAACAAGAGGATTCACCCGGCTCTGCTGCATACCGGGCCTGCTGCATCACCATACCGGGGAAAGGGATCCCGCTTACTGCGCCTCCTCTGCCGCCACACCCCCGCAACCGCACCTCTACCACCGGACCTCTGCCACCGCACCTCTGCCACCTAGGTAAGCCTGCATTGCGACTATTAGACGCACCCCCCATTTTCCCCCCTTTTTTGGGGGGGAAAAAGTGCGTCTTTTAGTCCGAAAAATACGGTATGTCACAGAATTTTATACCATTGGGCAGTGAAAAAAAAATTTGCATTTTCACCACCAAAAGTTTGTTTTAGCCCCAGATTTTACATTTTTACACTGGGAAATGGGTGAAAATGGCACAAAAATGTGTTCCACAATTTCTGCTGAATGTGGAAATACCTTATATGTGGCTGTACAGTACTGCTTAGCCATACAATAATAAAATAATCACTGCACTCATATATTGAAAGTTGCTTATTCCAAGTGTAAAGTTTATTCAAATGAAAATTGTGTTGAAGCGATAGGCAAAACAACGTTTCGGCCAACCTGTGGCCTTGACCACAATATGGCTGTAGGAAACAGAAAACAGACAAAAAACAATCAGACAAATATACATATATACAGTTGGCAAAGCATATATTCATTTTTTCGAATGCATGTCAAGAGAGGTTGCCAGGATAAGGCCTAATCCCAAATAAAGATACATATTCTGTTTGATAAAAAGCGGTTTGTAACATGTAAGGACCTAAAACAGAGAAACGGGTTTAACCGAAGCAGAATATATGGCAAACTCATCGGGTACGATCTACATTGTGCAACCCTAGGGCAGTATCATCGACAAGCCAAAATACCGTGGAGCTTACGTTGCAACCTACGTCCAACCTTATTTTCGGACAATGAAAAATATTGACACATTCCAGAAAATTTTGAACAAATGCTCATTTGATATTATACTGCTGACTATAGAATATTTACAAGAAGCCATTAAAAACACCGAGGAGAAAATTGAAAGTTTTGAAACTCAACTAACATCCACCTTAAGCAATTCAGAATTCTCTACACTCAAAAGTAAAGTGGACTCCATACTAACACACCAAAGAACTCTAGAGGAAAGAAAATGTACCAAATTCCAAAGGGACATAGAGGACTACCTAACCAATAAAGTATACAAATGGGAGCACCCATTTCCCCGACGAACAAGATCAAGACACCGACGTACACCAGCGGGGAACTACCCCTCAGGGGGCTCCTCGCCAGCAAGGGGCTCCTCTGCAGGATCCAGAAGCGAGACTGGTGGGGCCCTAACAGGATCGCATTTTTTAGGGCAAACCGCGAAGATGACGGGGATTGTCACATGACGTTGAGGTCACAGGTAGGAGTCCAAACTCTGTAGTAAATATTTCTGACTATACCCTTTCTCCTTTTAGAGCTGAAGGTATTAAAAATGGGCTTATCCTTCTGCCCAACTCCCAAATGCGATTCTTTCCAATTGGAGAAGGACCTTCAGCGTTTCTATAGAAACGTGAGACTGAAGGTACACTTTCAGGAAACCACTAATCCTGTAGTCAACAGACTAGGCACGCCACCAGGCCAAAGGGATGAACCTAAAATTACCATAGGAGCATTGGGCCTAAGGAACCCAAGCACATTTGTCCCACCCAAATCCAACCATGCGGTTGAGACCTTTTGTCAATCTACTTGACAGATATCAAAAAGACCATACACGAACAACACCTTGGCTTCCTCCCTGTCCACCATAACCTCAACTCCTCTGAGAAAAAAGCTCTAGACTCACTCAGTGAGAACAGGAACATCGTTATTAAACCAGCAGACAAGGGGGGAGCCATCGTTGTCATGAATAAGCATCATTACACCACGGAATTTAGAAGATAGCTCTCTGATACGAACACCTACAGAAAACTACAGGGGGATCCCACATACTCTATATGCCAAAAAATCAACACTGGTCAACAAATACGTTGACTAAAGCCATTGATACTAAAACCAGAACCTCATCAACCACCATCCAGTAACCTCGGTACTATACATTCTTCCCAAAATCCATAAGAATCTCCAAAATCCTCCTGGTCGCCCAATAGTGGCATCTACTGATTCTATACTCAACCCCCTTTCCATATTCTTGGAAAAACTGCTTACACCATACATTCCGCTGACCAAATCATTTATACTGTATACCGGCGACTTCCTGGCTAAAATCCACAGCATTTCCAATATTCCACCTGATAGTCTTCTGTGCACACTAGATGTGAACAGTTTGTATACTTCTATCACACATGACAAGGGGATTGAAGCTGTCTCACTTACCTTACAAGCAGCCAACGTTGACAGACTCCCAGGGTCTCTGCTTAGACCTACTACCGTATATACTCGAGTATAAGCTGACCCGAGTATAAGCCGACCCCCCTAATTTTGCCACAAAAAACTGGGAAAACTTATTGACTCGAGTATAAGCCTAGGGTAGAAAATGCAGCATTTACCGGTGAATTTCAAAAATAAATATAGATGCTCCATACCGTTCATTATTGCCCCATAGATGCTCCATATACAACTGTGCTATATAGAATGCTCTGCACCGTTGATTATGGCCCCATAGATGCTCCTTATAATGCTGTGCCATATATGCTCTGCACCTTTGATTATGGCCCCATAGGTGCTCCTTATAATGCTGTGCCCCATATATGCTCTGCACCTTTATGGCCCCATAGGTGCTCCTTATAATGCTGTGCCCCTTATATGCTCTGCACCTTTATGGCCCCATAGATGCTCCTTATAATGCTCTGCCCCTTATATGCTCTGCACCTTTATGGCCCCATAGGTGCTCCTTATAATGCTGTGCCCCTTATATGCTCTGCACCTTTATGGCCCCATAGGTGCTCCTTAGAATGCTGCTGGTGCTGCCATAAAAAAAAAAAAAAATCACATACCTCTCTTCTCAGGACGCCGGCGCTTTCAATAATTACCTGCTCCTCTGCGGCTCCGTCTCCAGCACTGACGCTCAGCAGAGGGCGCGCACTGACTACGTCACAGCGCCCTCTAACCTGAGCGTCACTGCTAGAGGACACTGCAGACGGAGCCGGAGCGAGGAGCAGGTAATTATAGCGCTGCGCTCCCCTTACCTGCTGCGGCGCGGTCCCTGCAGTCCCTGGCTTCTCCGGCGCTGCAGCTTCTTCCTGTAATTGAGCGGTCACATGGCACCGATCATTTACAGCAATGAATATGCGGCTCCTCCCCTATGGGGGTGGAGCTGCCTATTCATTTCTGTAATGAGCGGTGCCATGTGACCGCTCAGTGCAGGAAGAATCTGCAGCGCCGGAGAAGCCAGGAACTGCAGGGACCGCGCTGGGAGCAGGTAAGTATGATTACACAGCCCCCGCTCCCCCTCCCCTGCTGACACCCGGGTATATGACTCGAGTATAAGCCGAGAGGGGGACTTTCAGCCCAAAAAAATGGGCTGAAAATCTCGGCTTATACTCGAGTATATACGGTAAATTTAGTGCTCATAGAAATTTTTTTTTGTACAGATCTGCGGGACCGCTATGGGGTCAAACGTAGCCCCGGCTTACGCTAATTTGTATATGGACCGGTTCGAACGAGAATATACCCTAACCCTAATTTCCAAAAGCACGCACGAACCTGGTACAGATACATTGATGATATCTTTTGCATATGGCAGGGTGACCATACTAGTCTTCAAGAATTTTACAACATCATCAATACTATCAGACCTGAGTTATCCTTCACACTGCTGTACCATAGCGAAGAGATTACATTTTTAGACACCAAAGTGCTTAAGGATTCCCTGGGCAACCTTAATACTGACATCTATACCAAACCGACAGATTGCAATAGCCTCCTCTATAGGAGCTGTCACCCCAAGTCATCAAAGATAGCCTTCCCAGATCTCAATTTAAGAGTATCCAGACTTGTTTCCAATCCCATTGTCAGGACAAACAGGATACAGGAGATGTCCAATAAATTTAAGGCCCGTAATTATCCCATCAACTTTCTTAACACAGAGTCCACCCAAGTTCTCAATTAAATTGAAAATGTGACAGTTAATCCACAGAAAAACCTGAGACTTCCCTTTGTGCATAGCCACCACCCCACAATGCGTAAGATACACAATCTTATCCGGGCACGTTGGCCACTGTTGAACAAGGGTTACCCAGCCATTTTCAAAGAGCCCCCACTTATGTGTACCAGAAGACCTAAAAACATCTGGGACAAGGTTGTACGGGCTGACCTAGGTACACAAAAGACATCCGTGACTAGGACGCTCACTGGACACAAACGCACAGGAACTTTCTAAACTGTATGAGTTGTTCCAATGTGATCAAGTGCAACGAAGTGGTTTACCCCTGGACTGGTAAGTCATATATCAAGGACTACTACACCTGCGATAGCAATTTTGTGGTCTACATTATTAAATGTCCCTGTGGGCTATTATACGTAGGGGAGACGACCCAGGCAATAAGAGATCACATATCTAGCCACAAATCCATTATTCGGTGTGAGATATTGTGGCTTCCCCTCCCCCTCCATTTCAAAGAGGCCAAACATAGTGTGGCCCAATTGCGGCTTCAGGTTGTGGAGAAGATCCCCCATCCCAGGAGAGGTGGCAATCACGTGAAACTACTAAAACAACATGAAACATTCTTGATATATACTCTTGATACCTTACATCCACATGGTTTAAACCGTGAAATGGATGGGCTAACCTGATTTTATTTTTTTATATAGATGAACTGATCTTATGCACATAGAACATCTGCAACTTGCACATCCATGACAGTAAGACGCATACCCTATTAAACCATACATAAGGTTCATTTTTTTTAATTTTTATATTTCCATTATTTTCTTTTTTTTTCCTTTTTTCATTTTCCCCCTTTTTCATTCATTTTGTTCTCCCCTTAATTTCATCATTTTTTCAGTTCATTTCCATTTGATTCATTTTTTTCATCATCAACACCATTTTCATCATTTTCCTTTTATTTTTCATTTCATTATATTTTGTTCATTTATTTATGCCGAATTGATTTTCATCCCTTTTTGCCTTATGAATAACCTCTTTCTTCCTTCTATATATAGTTTGGACTCCTACCGTTTATGTATATGTTCATGCATCATATATTTGGCTGTTTTATATTAACAATACTAGAATTTTCCCCATAGGTTCTAATGTAACATTCTTTTACAGCACTGGTAATGTTCTACATTTTCCATTAACTCTAAAGCTACTGACCAATGTTTTGCATAGTCACCATTAGGGCGAGGGTCCCTTTAACCCCTTCATGAGACAGACTATTTTGACCTTAAAGACCTTGCCTGTTGTGAATTCTGTGGTCAGGCTCCCTCCTGTGGTCATGAGTGGTACTTCGGCTGGTTCTGTCCATGAGCTTCCTTTGGTGGATGTGAGTGGGGCTGCGGCTTCTGAGTTTCCTTCCTCAGGTGACGAGGTTAAGTCGTTAGGTGCTGCTCTATTTAACTCCACCTAGTTCTTTGTTCCTGGCCTCCAGTCAATGTTCCAGTATTGGTCTTGCTCTCTCCTGGATCGTTCTTGTGGCCTGTCTGCCCTGCATAAGCTAAGTTCTGCTTGTGTTACTTTTGTTTGCTATTTTTTCTGTCCAGCTTGCTATATTGGTTTGTTTTGCTTGCTGGAAGCTCTGGGACGCAGAGGCAGCACCTCCGTACCGTTAGTCGGTGCGGAGGGTCTTTTTGCGCCCTCTGCGTGGTTGTTTGTAGGTTTTTGTGCTGACCGCAAAGCTATCTTTCCTATCCTCGGTCTATTCAGTAAGTCGGGCCTCACTTTGCTAAAATCTATTTCATCTCTGTGTTTGTATTTTCATCTTAACTCAGTCATATGTGGGGGCTGCCTTTTCCTTTGGGGAATTTCTCTGAGGCAAGGTAGGCTTATTTTTCTATCTTCAGGGCTAGCTAGTTTCTCAGGCTGTGCCCGAGGCGCCTAGGTCTGGTCAGGAGCGCTCCACGGCTACCTCTAGTGTGGTGTGATAGGATTAGGGATTGCGGTCAGCAGAGTTCCCACGTCTCAGAGCTCGTCCTATGTTATTAGTAACTATCAGGTCATTTTCAGTGCTCTTAACCACCAGGTCCATTGTGGTTCTAAATCACCAGTTCATAACACTTGCCGTTTTTTTGCAATTCTGACCAGTGTCCCTTTATGAGGTAAGAACTCAGGAACGCTTCAATGGATCCTAGCGGTTCTGAGATTGTTTTTTCGTGACATATTGGGCTTCATGTTATTGGTAAATTTAGGTCAATAAATTCTGACCAGCGATTTCTCATTTTTACAACGAAATTTACAAAACCATTTTTTTTAGGGACCACCTCACATTTGAAGTCAGATTGAGGGGTCTATATGGCTGAAAATACCCAAAAGTGACACCATTCTAAAAACTGCACCCCTCAAGGTGCACAAAACCACATTCAAGAAGTTTATTAACCCTTCAGGTGCTTCACAGCAGCAGAAGCAACATGGAAGGAAAAAATGAACATTTAACTTTTTAGTCACAAAAATGATCTTTCAGCAACAATTTTTTTATTTGCCCAATGGTAAAAGGAGAAACTGAACCACGAAAGTTGTTGTCCAATTTGTCCTGAGTACGCTGATACTTCATATGTGGGGGTAAACCACTGTTTGGGCGCACGGCAGGGCTTGGAAGGGAAGGAGCGCCATTTGACTTTTTGAATGAAAAATTGGCTGCACTCTTTAGCGGACACCATGTCACATTTGGAGAGCCCCCGTGTGCCTAAAAATTGGAGCTCCCCCACAAGTGACCCCATTTTGGAAACTAGACGCCCCAAGGAACTTATCTAGATGCATAGTGAGCACTTTAAACCCCAGGTGCTTCACAGAAGTTTATAACGCAGAGCCATGAAAATAAAAAATAATTTTTCTTTCCTCAAAAATGATTTTTTAGCCTGGAATTTCCTATTTTGCCAACGGTAATAGGAGAAATTGGACCATAAATGTTGTTGTCCAGTTTGTCTTGAGTACGCAGATACCCCATATGTGGGGGTAAACCACTGTTTGGGCACAGGGCTCGGAAGGGAAGGCACGCCATTTGGCTTTTTAAATGGAAAATTAGCTCCAATCATTAGCGGACACCATGTTGTGTTTGGAGAGCCCCTGTGTGCCTAAACATTGGAGATTCCCCACAAATGACCCCATTTTGGAAACTAGACCCCCAAAGGAACTAATCTAGATGTGTGGTGAGCACTTTGAACCCTCAAGTGCTTCACAGAAGTTTATAACGCAGATCCATGAAAATAAAAAATAAAAAATTCTTTTCTCAAAAATGATTTTTTAGCCCGCAATTTTTTATTTTCCTAAGGGTAACAGGAGAAATTTGACCCCAATATTTGTTGTCCAGTTTCTCCTGAGTACGGTGATACCCCATATGTGGGGGTAAACTACTGTTTGGGCACATGCCGGGGCTCGGAAGTGAAGTAGTGAAGTTTTGAAATGCAGACTTTGATGGAATGCTCTACGGGCATCACGTTGCGTTTGCAGAGCCCCTGATGTGGCTAAACAGTAGAAACCCCCCACAAGTGACCCCATTTTGGAAACTAGACCCCGAAAGGAACTTATCTAGATGTGAGGTGAGCACTTTGAACCCCCAAGTGCTTCACAGACGTTTACAACGCAGAGCCGTGAAAATAAAAAATCATTTTTCTTTCCTCAAAAATGATGTTTTAGCAAGCAATTTTTTATTTTCTCAAGGGTAACAGGAGAAATTGGACCCCAGTAATTGTTGCGCAGTTTGTCCTGACTATGCTGGTACCCCATATGTGGGGGTAAACCACTGTTTGGGCACACATCGGGGCTCGGAATTGAGGGAGCACCATTTGACTTTTTGAATAAAAGATTGGCTGGAATCAATGGTGGCACCATGTTGCGTTTGGAGACCCCCTGATGTGCCTAAACAGTGGAAACCCCTCAATTCTAACGCCAACACACCCCTAACCCTTATCCCAACTGTAGCCGTAACACTAACCACAACCCTAACCCCAACACACCCCTAACCCTAACCACAACCCTAATTCCAACCCAACCCTAAGGCTATGTGCCCACGTTGCGGATTCGTGTGAGATTTTTCCGCACTAATTTTGAAAAATCCGCGGGTAAAAGGCACTGCGTTTTACCTGCTGATTTCCAGTGTTTTTTGTTCGGATTTCACCTGCGGATTCCTATTGAGGATCAGGTGTAAAACGCTGCGGAATCCGCACAAAGAATTGACATGCTGCGGAAAATACAACGCAGCGTTTCCGCGCGATATTTTCCGCACCATGGGCACAGCTGATTTGGTTTTCCATATGTTTACATGGTACTGTAAACCTGATGGAACACTGCTGTGGATCCGCAGCGGCCAATCCGCTGCGGATCCGCAGCCAAATCCGCACCGTGTGCACATAGCCTAATTCTAAAGGTATGTGCACGCTGCGGAAAACGCTGCGGATCCACAGCAGTTTCCCATGAGTTTACATTTCAATGTAAACCTATGGGAAACAAAAATCGCTGTACACATGCTGCAGAAAAACTGCACGGAAACGCAGATAAAAAAAAAATATCACAGATTAAAAAATAATAAATAAGTGTACACCTATATAGACAAAAAGTAACGTGTTCAATAATTACGAGTCGTAATTATTGAACAAGTAACTTTTTGTCTATAGGTGTAGACTTTTATTTATTTTTTATCTGTGATATGATTTTTTTTATCTGTGATATGGTTTTAAATTTTAAATATTATATGTAGATAAAAAAAAACCTTGTTTTCATGATTTGAATATTTTGAATTTATGTGATTGTTTGATTATATTAGTGAATGTTCCTTTAAATTTGTAAATCTGTAAACAGCATTGTGATTGGCTGTTTATTAATGGGAACAGGAAGGCAGTATTTAAACAATAAACTCCCACCTGAAGAAGACGGTGTTTACCGTTGAAATGCGTTGTGGCAAACGACATATGTTGTCCGAGTTTCCTTCAGCGCTCCTGGGACTGATTTCTGTTTGACACATATATTAACATGATGGCTGGTATTACCACAAGCCTCCTCACTGCTTTGACACAAACTGTGTCGGCACATCCCACTTATCCACCAACGTTGGCTCCACATACAAGAAATCGAAACCACACGGATGTGAGACACAATCATACTCTCAGATAAGTTACTGATTTCTCTGTGCTGGATTTCAACCCTATATCATTCTCTTCTCCACAGTGCTATGCTCTTTTGTTCTCCCTGGGATACTTAACACTATACAGGGACTCTGCAGCCTGATCTTTATTTCTGATTACATAGGCGAGACAGGTATTATATTTCCACATAACACCTGTACACTGGCAATTTGCGATACCTTATGTCTGGCACCTTACACCCTGTTTGCTACTCTCTACAGCCATACTCTTCAACCTTATATCTCTATCCCGAGCTGGGACTACGTCTACAGTACACTGGCAAGTAGAACGCTAAGATTATGCTATCTCGGTTACTACATTAAATATTACATAGCCGGGTTCACCCGCAATGTCTAAGAGACCTTATGCTGTTCACTGTGCACTCCCATAGCTCTGTGACTGTATCATGTACTAGAATATTAGGTACAAGGGACAGCCATTGGCCTCCACACTCCAGTGGGAATAGAACGGATATTCAATATAGCCATTTTAGGTATCCCTGCATGTTGTTCCATTGCTGCAAACTGATTTACCGTCTACATGTATATACTTTGTCTTTACTGTACTTTATACTGTATTGTCCTTTGCAGGTATATCCAACTGTGTCCCCTTCCAAATTCTCCCAGCCACACAGCATATTTACCTTAAACAACAAATTTTCTATCTCGGTATGTCCATTGGTCTTATCAGTCTGGATGCCATATATTCTGCTTCTGCTAAACCCGTTTCTCTATTTTAGGTCCTTACATGTTACAAACCCCTTTTCATCAAATGGAACATGTATCTTTATTTGGGACTAGATGGTGGCCCGATTCTAACGCATTGGGTATTCTAGAATATGCATGTCCACGTAGTATATTGCCCAGCGACGCAGTGTATTGCCCAGTCACGTAGTATATTGCCCAGTCATGTAGTATATAGCAGAGCCACGTAGTATATTGCCCAGCCACGTACTATATTGCCCAGCCACGTAGTATATTGCACAGCGCCCGAGTATACAGCACAGAGCCACGTAGTATAGAGACTTAAAAAAAACAACAAAAAAAACATATACTCACCTTCCGAAGGCCCGTTGAAAACACCTGCTATACTCACCATCCGCTGCCTTTCCCGCTCCTCGCCTCGCTCCTGGGACCGCTCCATTGCAAGCGACAGCTTCCGGTCCCAGGGCTGGAATGAGCAGGACCTGTGATGATGTCGTGGTCACATGACCGTGACGTCACGGCAGGTCTTTGTCGCACACCAGCCCTGGGACCGAAAGCTGCCAGGAGCGAGGCGTGGAGCGGGAAAGGCGGCGGATGGGGTGTATAGCAGGTGTTTTTTTTTTTTTCTGTTTTTTTAACATGACATACTTTTACTATTGATGCAGCATCAATCGTAAATAGTTGGGGACACACATGGTTAATAGCAGCAGTAACGGAGTGCGTTACACCGCGGGCCATTACCGCTGGCATTAACCCTGTGTGAGACGTGACTGGAGGGCGTTATGGAGCGGGCGCCAGGCAGTGAGTGCAGGGGAGTAGGGGAGGGACTAATCGGACTGCCCGTCGCTGATTGGTCACGGCAGCCATGACAGGCAGCTGCCAAGATCAATCAGCGAATGAATAACCGTGACAGACAGAAGGACAGACAGACGGAAGTGACCCTTAGACAATTATATATATAGATTAGGCCTTATCCTGGCAACCTCTCTTGACATGCATTCAAAAAAATGTATATATGCCTTGGCAATTGTGTATATTTATATTTGTCTGATTGTTTTTTGTCTGTTTTTTCTGTTTGCTACAGCGATATTGTGACCAAGGGCACGGGTTGGCCAAACGTTGTTTTGCCTATCGCTTCAACACAATTTTCATTTGAATAAACTTTACACTTTGAGTAAGCAACTTTCAATATACGAGTGCAGTGATTACTTTATTTTATGATTTATGGGACTTTTTGGCCCCGTTCACTGGCACCGTGATTCACAGTGGTCGAGTGCTAGCTTTTCATGTTTTCTAGCCATACAATAACTCTGGAGTGACAAAGCGCTATTTACCTCCTGGAGTGCAGATTTTGTAAGAAGTGTTTGTGGATTCCATATACAGAGCCCCTAAGTGCTATAAAAAAATAATCCCTCAATCAATTGACCCCATTTTGGAAATTATACCCATTTGGAAGTTTATCTACAGATGTTGTGACGATTTTAACTCTATGGGTGTCTTCCAGAAATGAGCAGAAGTGGATGTTGCTGAGTGAAAATTGCAAACTGCCATTGTAGTCCCTAGTAGAGATGAGCAAACCTTTTAAGGTTTGGTTCAATTCGCAGAACGTTTAGACAAACGTAACCAAGCAAAATTAAATTCAATGGGAGGTCAATACAAACTCATACAAAACACACCTTAAGGGGTGACAAAAAGGCTAAAATTAGGGCAGATATCATGGAAAGTGGCATCAATTGACCCACAGTAGAAATTTGCTAATGGCACAACAGCAGTCAGCCATGGGCCATGCATGAGTTATCAGGGTCTGGGCCAGCATTTACAGTTTTGAATTGAAGTTTCTATGAAGACCTGGTTGTTAAGGGAGCCATTTAAGTAGTCTTTGCTGGAAGCCCTTATACCTCATGCAACAGTTCCAATTTTTTTAAGCCACGCTCAGATGGCCCGAACATCAATTTCATACAGAACGATTGGTAGAAAAATGTAAGAATAATAACACAGGTAGTTGAGTGAAAGTGCAGGCCTGCCTTTCTGGGAGCCCTACTTCTACAGGCAATACACATGAAGGAGATCCTAATTTAATGTTTCATAATAGTCTTTATTAAATTTTAACAAAAGGGATACAAGGGAAAGAAAGGGGAGAGGAACTACCCCATATACCATGGGGAATGGATAAAAACAGAGGACTTTCGGTCCTAAACAGGTACAATTATAATACGTTACATATAACGTAGTTTTTGGTTAATATTTTTTGTTCCCCTTACAGGTATACAACAGTCATACAACAATGATCACTTTCTCCTTCGCCTCATTGGGGGACACAGGACCATGGGTGTTATGCTGCTGCCACAAGGAGGACACTAAGCAAATACACAAAAAAGTTAACTCCTCCTCCGCAGTATACACCCTCTGCTGGCTCTCTCGAAGGCTCGTTCCCTCCCCCCTCCAGGGGTCCTGTGTGGAGGTCAGGAGCCCAGAGGGGATTAGTGCTCCTCACTTTTCTCTCCTCAGTGCCGCCGCTTGTGCGCCCCTCCCCTGGTCCTCGCTGGAGCTGTCCCGCCGTGTCCACTGCGCTGTCCACAGTGATGGCTGCGGCACGACCTGGCCGCGACTCACGCCAGTGCCGACCGGCCATTGTGGCTGTCACCGCTAATTTAGGCCCCGGCTTCTGACCATAGTAGGCCAGATCCCGCCCACCCAGCAGACTCCGCCTCCACTTCCTAGCACCTACCCGGATTTTCTTCCCGGGATGCTGCACATTGCAGGCTGCGTCCCTCCCCCCATAGCTCCCCCTACTCTTCTGGCGCTTTTCGTTCCCCACGAGACTCAGAACGCTGACTCTGTTCTCGAGCCCTGCTTCCTGGATAAAGGAAGAAAGGTCAGCGTGGACCCTCCACCACCAACGCTGACACTGCGGCAGTACTACAATCACTGGGGGCACGGACGCAGGACCTGGGTAAGCTAGTGCTTGCTGCTTAACCCACTCCACGGAACACATATTTAACCCCTCCGCTGCAGACTCACTCTGCTAGTCAGTCTCGTCCCTACAGCTCTCAGCAGCATCTGCAGCTCCCTACAAATGTCTGCAAAATGTCTCAGCCACAGGCTAATAAAAAGGCAGATAAAACGCACACGGTTATCTACGCCTCATGCACCTCATGCAATGCTTCCCTACCGCGGAAACATCCAAAACCCCTCTGTACCGTCTGTGAGGCTTCAGGCTCTCCTGAGACCCCCGCTGCTGTAGAACACAGCGGTGCCAGCCCCCCTGAGTGGGCTACTTCTTTGACGCAGTCCATGGCTTCTCTCGCACGGGCCCTAGAATCCTTTCGTGATTCATCCTCGAGTCAGGGCATTGCCGTACCCCCAATAGAGGGCATCTCAGCTGCACAACAGTCTTCTTCGGACAGGGGCCGGACGGCGATGGGGAGTACACATTCCTCCAGGAAGCATACCCGTGCGACATCCCCACAGAACTACGATGCTTCCTCATCCGCTGGTTCCGAATCTCGTTCCCCTTCTCCAAGGCCTTACAATATATGAATATGAATCCGATGTGGCCCCAGACCCGGAATCCCCTGAGTTCCAAGAGTCTATTGATTACCTCATCGAGGCGGTCAATCATACTCTAAAAATAGACAATGTGCCCGGTACTAATCAGGACCACCCAGTGACTTAAGCGTACAAAACAGCCTCACAGGTTTTTCGCCAACCACCCTGAGTTTACAGACATTGTTAAAAGGCATAGAAGCCACCCAGATAAGCGTTTCTTGGGCTTAAAGCTGCTGGAAGCTCGGTACCGCTTCTGATCCAAGGAAGAACTGGACTGAGTCCCCTGCTGTAGATCCACCTATATCAAGTCTCACTTCAAAAACCCTCTTATCTCTGGTGGACGGGTCTTCCAAGAATCCCACTGATCATCTGATTGACAGCCTGGCCAGGTCGGTCTTCGAGGCCGCCGGAGCAACATTATTTCCATCGTTCGCCACCACTTGGGTAGCTAGAGCTATGGTGGCCAGGGCCAAGGCCATAGTGACATCCAGTAGAGACAATAGTTTGCCGCCTAATGTACTCAATCTCGCCTATCAGATTGCCCGAGCAGGGGATTACATTATTAATGCCTCCCTAGATGCGGCTAATTGTGCCGCACTTGCGGCTGCAAACGCTGTTTCAATCAGGAGGGCATTGTGGCTCCGAGAATGGCGGGCAGACTCCGCTTTAAAGAAATCCTTGACTTCCCTGCCTTACAAGCACGGGCGCCTGTTCGGAGATAAACTCGATAAGATTATCTCAGACGCTACCGGCGGAAAAAGGAAATTTCTCCCTCAGTGCAGGCCCATTTGTCCCTTTCGGAACCAATCCCAGGTTCGCTTCCGACCCTTTCGCGGTACCTCACGCTGGTCTTCCTCGACCGCTCCCGCTAGCGCTTCTCGCTCCCCGCAGGCAGGGTGTCGCAACCTTCCTTAAGACCTCCTAATTCCTGGAGAAACATCTCCCCGATCCAGGCCCAAAAGTGCCCCTTCCCGAAAATTCTCTTCTCAATGACTTCTGGCCATGTCCAGTGGACACAGGCAGGGTAGGCGACCGTCTACTTCTGTTTCACCAAATATGGTTATCGGTCATTCACGACCAGTGGGTCAGAGATCTCGTGTCTTCCGGATACAGGATCGACTTCATTTCCCCACCTCCGCGCTTCTTCCAGTCTCGTCCAAAGCGCACGCATTCTCCTTTTACCAGGCCTTACAAGCCCTCTGCCAACAGCGCAGTTATCGTTCCAGTCCCTCCAACAGAAAGGTTCAAGGGCTTCTACTCGAACCTGTTCGTGGTCCCCAAGAAAGACTGAACCATGCGTCCCATTTTGGACCTGAAGTTGTTGAACAAATTCCTTTCTGTGTGCCACTTCAGAATGGAATCCCTACGCTCTGTTGTCGCTTCTTTGGAAAAAGGGGAATACCTGGCGTCAATCGACATCAAAGATGCATATCTTCACATCCCAATCTTCGAAAGTCATCAAAGATTCCTACACTTTGCGGTTGGAGACGATCATTTTCAGCTCACCTCTCTGCCCTTCGGGCTCGCCACCACCCCCTGGGTGTTCACAAAAGTCATGGCAGCCGTCATGTCTATCCTACACTCCCGGGACTTGTTGTTTCTTCCATATCTGGACGATCTTCTCGTCAAAGGTCCGTCTTATCGGGCTTGCGAAGAGAGCGTCTGTCACCATCGACACTGTCTCGTCTAGGTTGGCTGGTGAACATGGAGATAGTCTCCAGATCCATCCCAGCAAGTCCCCATTTTGGGAGGCACGCACAGCAGAAGAGCGATGACCGAGGTTTTGCACATTCTACAATGGGCCGAGACAAATCAATCGCTCATCTCCGCAGTTCACATTCTGGGGGTAGAGAATTGGGCGGCGGACTCTCAGCAGCCAAGGCATAGCCTCAGGAGAGTGGTCTCTTCACCCGGAAGTCTTTTACGGGATTTGCCAGCGTTTCGGCACTCCAGATGTGGACCTCATGGCCTCCAGGCTGAATGCCAAGGTTCTGGTATTTGTAGCCTGATCCCGCGATCCGTTAGCCATCGGCTCGGATGCCCTAGTACTCTCATGGAGCCAATTTCATCTCCCTTACATCTTTCCGCCTCTTCCGCTGATCCCAAGGGTCATCCGAAAAATCAAAGCGGAAGGCATTCCAGTGATCCTTGTTGCTCCGGACTGGCCTCGCCGAGCTTGGTACGCGGAGCTAATGCATCTTGTCACAGATGTTCCCTGGAGGTTACCGGATCTTCCGCACCTTCTCTCCCAGGGACCCATTTGCCACCAGAACTTGACAGTTCTGAGTTTAACGGCCTGGCCATTTAATCTTGGATTCTAGCCCAAGCCGGGTTCTCCCGTCTAGTGACATTTACCATGATCAATGCTAGGAAGACTGTTTCCATGCGTATTTACCATCACGTTTGGAGAACTTTTTTCGCATGGTGTAAAGATAAGGGTCTTTCCCCGTTGGTGTTTTCCATCCCCTCCATTCTGGAGTTTCTCCAAGCGGGTCTGAATTCAGGCCTAGCGCTGGCCTCTCTCAAGAGCCAGATCTCAGCCCTCTCCATCCTTTTCCAGCGTCGGATAGCTTTCAAGCCTCAGGTTAGGACCTTCATGCAAGGAGTTTCACCTTTTGTCCCTCCATACAAGATGCCTTTAGAACCTTGGGACCTTAACTTGGTCCTCAGTACCTTACAAGAGACACCCTTCGAGCCATTACAGGATGTTTCCCTCTCTCTCCTTTCATGGAAGGTTGCCTTTCTGGTGGCCATAACATCCATCAGACGGGATTCGGAACTGGCGGTCTTGTCGTGCAAGCCTCCATTTTTGATTTTCCATCAGGACAAGGTGGTGCTCAGGACGTCCCCGTCCTTCTTACCTAAAGTTGTCTCGTCTTTAAATCTGAATGAAGACTTTGTCCTGCCCTCGTTCTGTCCGGCTCCAGTCCATCGTACTGAGCAAGCCCTTCACACTCTGGACTTGGTGAGGACTCTCAGAAAGTACATTTCCACGACGGCGTCTTTTTGCAAAGCTGATGCCCTTTTTGTACTTCCGGATGTTCACAGAAAGGGGTTACCTGCCTGGAAGGCCACGATAGCCAGATGGCTTCGTTCAGCGATTTTAAGAAGCTTACCGTGTCAAAGGCCAGCCTATCCCCGAGGGGATTAAGGCTCACTCCACTCGGTCAGTGGGGGCCTCCTGGGCCATTCGGCACCAGGCATCCGCACAGCAAGTGTGCAAGGCTGCGACTTGGTCCAGTCTTCACATGTTTCCTAAACATTACAACATTAATGTTCAAGCCTCCTCAGATGCGGCCATTGGCAGACAGATTCTGCACTCGTCAGTTTTGCATCTGTAGGCCTCATTTAATCACTTAATTCTTTCAGCATTGGGCGTAAGGTTTCACCTGTTGTGACGTTTTGCCACCCAGGGACTGCTTTAGGACGTCCCATGGTCATGTGTCCCCCAATGAGGCGAAGGAGAAACAGGGATTTTTGTGTACTCACGGTAAAATCCTTTTCTCCGAGCCAGTCATTGGGGGACACAGCACCCACCCTGTTAGCCCGTTGGCATGTAGTCTTTATTGGTTTTGACATATTGCAATTCTGTTTGTGAGCTCCTACTGCTTTGGCACCGAACTGGTTCACGAGAAAGCCAGCAGAGTGTGTATACTGTGGAGGAGGAGTTAACTTTTTTGTGTATTTGCTTAGTGTCCTAATGGCAGCAGCATAACACCCATGGTCCTGTGTCCCCCAATGATTGACTCGGAGAAAAGGATTTTACGGTGGGTACACAAAAATCCCTGTCTTCTTTTAGACCAGTAGGTCAGGATAAATTTTAACACATAATGCCCACTTTTTTTTTTTTTTAGCATATTTGTCATAATAGTTGTTCGCAATTGCAAATTTTTCTTCGTTGATTCTGTGCAAATTTGATCAATGATTTCAGAAAACGCTGGAAGTACCGGGTTTTTCCCAGTGGAAAGCAATAATTTGCTTTATAACTAAACAGATATGGATTATAATAGGTCTTGCTCTTGAACTAGATAATTAAATCCCATAATGAACAAATACTTGTTCCCCTATATTGGGTCGTCTCCATGTGGAGAAACCCCATACATAGGGACCATAAAGTTTACATAGGACACTCCACTATCAAGATACCATAAACCCGGAGGAAAACAGAGTACAAGTCCCAAATTCAATAAAGGTAAAAATCAGTTTTATTTAACATATATAAATTTGGTATTTACAAAATATTGCCACAATTATAAAACATGCTCCGCAAAAGAGACATTTGGAACCAGACCTGTGTGACCACACACACCTGCTCACTATCAAAAATACAATTCTCAGTGCTTATCAGTACAATTTGGGATCCAGAGTCCCCCTAGGAAAAAAGGGGAGGTGGGGATTAACCACCTCCTTACTCCCACCTTCTATAGTCTCACATAACCCAATAGTCACTAATATAGATCTGTTATCCTAGGTACGACTCCTTACCCATGTGGCAGATGCAGCGCAATCACACAGAACGGCCCCAACGCGCGTTTCGCGTCGGCTTCGTCAGGGGGCGGTGCTGTGATGTGTGTGGGGGAAGTTTATATGGGATCTATAATTACCGTCAATCAGGCGCAGATCATAGCGCTTGTGCTCCGCTGACCGCGCCGGGAGCTGCATCACTTTGGGCGCCCTCCATGATGGAGCGCACTCAGGCACGTCCTAATGACGTCACTGAAGCGCACACATAACTTGCCAGCGCCGCCCATGATGCCCCGGGACACCAGTCATGGCAGACATGCGCACTGTTCCTGACATGAAGATCCTCCCATATTTAGCTGGAGAAAACACAGCGCTGCAGCGTGAGTATTAACCATTTCATTAATACAGAAATGGTGCTTACTAAGAAGGTAGTATATCTACCTCTATATAATAGTGTCACAGTGTCTGTTGTTCGTGATATTTGCACTCCCCTATACTATAACTATTAAACCCAAATATTTCTATACAAGTCATTACCACTTCTAAAAACAGATAATTTAACCAATACACGTTAATGCAAACTGTTATCAAAATAACATCTCATAATACATAAATGAATTCTATACAGGTGTATATCTAGACATATATATAAAGTTCCAGTGTTGCTGCTTGCATGTTTCCACAATGCTTGTTATTATTGCGGATCCTCATTTTCTCATCCGAGAATTCATGACTGGTAGTCTTCCCAAAATATCCCACCACAATGTTGGATTTAAAGACAACTTGTTTTGGCGTCATCACATGTACTACTAGATAACTAAATTAAAAACAAGACAAAAAATATAATTAAAAACACACACACAGACACAAATATTATCTGGAGACAATTTTTACAAAAAGGAGCTAAAACTAATTTACTCGTTTAGGCCTGCTGGAGTAATGGTATTAAGGATAGTGATCCAGCGACATTCCCTCTGTGCTAACATGCGTTTCAGATCTCCCCCTCTAATCCCCGCACGAATTCTGTCTATTCCCCTAATTTTAAGACCCCTTGGGTTACTGTCATGGCATGCTCTGAAATTTCTGGGTATAGGTTTTAAAGTAACCACATCTTCCGCGTCACGTGAGGCAATTATATCTCTAACGTTTTCCCGTGTGCGGACACGTAATTCACGGGATGTTAGACCCACATATATTAAATTACACGGGCAAACTGCATAATACACCACAAACGTGGTGCTGCAGCTGATGTACTCCCTAATTTGATATTCTTTTTTTGCCATCAGATGACGCGAAAGATGTGGCTCGCACCAAATTACTGCAGGCCAGACAATCCCCACATGGGTAAAAACCATTTTTTTGTCTTCCTGCCTTGAACGGATCAGGACTTTTAGCCACATAGTGGCTGTGTACCACCATGTCGCGGATGTTGTTACATCTTCGCGCTGTCATCAGGGGCTCATCAAGGAGGCATTTCTGCAGGATAGTCTGTTTAGAATGGGCCAGTGCTTTTCCAAGATTTCTCTCATCCTATTCCATCTGTGATTAAAGGTTCCAATGAACCTAATTGGGTTATCCCCTCTATTTTTATTTTTACTTTTTGATCTTAGTAGTTCATTTCTATTTATTCTTTTTGCCCTTATATATCCTTTTTTGATGGACCGCCGGCTGTGGTCTCTTTCACTGAACCGTTCACTCAAATCTCTGGCTTGCTCCTCAAACATTGCATCAGAGGTACATATTCTACGTGCCCGCAGAAATTGCCCTATCGGGATGGCCTTGATTGTGGGTGGGACGAAGACGCATGCAGCAATGCATTCACTGACGTCTCCTTACGGTACATATCCGTATAGATCATCCCATTTTCTTGTACACGTAATGTAATGTCCAAAAAGGAAATTTCCTTTTTATGATAGACATACGTCAGCTTAATGTTGGAGCTGTTGCGATTAAGTCCTCCCATGAAACATTCTAATCCAGAGACAGGGCCCTGCCAGATGAACAGAATGTCATCAATGAATCTGTACCATCCTAAGATGGTGAGGGAGGCCTGTGCACCCTCCGGGATAATATGCCTTTCCCAATATCCTAAAAATAAATTTGCGTACGAGGGCGCACAGGCCCCCCCCATTGTGGTGCCCTGTCTCTGAAGAAAAAAACGATCTTTAAAAACAAAAAAATTATGTGTGAGGACAAAATCCAACAACTCCAACACTAACTCTCTTGTATCTGCCTCTATATTGCTAGATTCTATGAGATAGCGCTGTCAAAATAGATAACCTAAACAAGGTCCATTAGGGGTGCTGTCGCTAACATAAAGTTCTATTGTAGAGACTGGAAACAAGGTCCAGTCTGACCAGTGAAGCTGACAAAATAGGTACAAAATTAGGTACAAAATTAAGTAACGTTATACCCAGTGGTGGACATGATATGGAGAAGCACTGACCTGCGTTTTCTAGATAGTGTGAAAAATAAGAAGTGTGGTCCCTTTAAGGGCTGCAAATAAAGAGGAGAGAGGGTTCCTTGTGAGAAGATACAAGATTAAAAGTAGTGGGGTCCTGGTAGAAAAAACAGATGAGTCACCAACCTCCTATTGTTGTGGTGTCAGGTCTTCCTGCTTCTGTGGGCATGTGTGTCTGCATGGGAAATAGTGCCTCTATTTATAGCACCTATTCAAACTGAGGCTGCAGCTCCCAAAGGGAGGTGTGAAACGCTGTATGTGAGCCCTTAATGAATAGTGCCAGCACACTGGGGAATGAGAGAGAGGCTTGGAGTCTCTGTAATGTGCTGTGCAGTTGCTAGGTATCTCAAGGGAGGTGTGGAACACTCCCTGCCTGTCATCTGGGAGGAGGTGTGGCGAATGGGGGGAGAAAAGAGAGGAGTGGAAAGGGTATAAGATGCAAGAGTGTCTTTTGTAAAAGAAGCATATCAGTAAGAATAATGGGGAGAAAGCGTAGAACAATTAGTAAAACTGCAGGGAGCCAACTTGAGCCAGAAATAAATGTCGAATTGGAAAAAAAATGTCGAATTGGAAAAAAAAAAAAAAAAAATGAAACTAGACGTAAAAATAAAAATAAAGAAAAATAAAAATAAAGAAAAAATAAAAATAAAAAATAATAAAACCGGGAGACTTTGTAACTTACCCATGGCAGGTGTAAGAAATAGATAGTTGGCTCAGTGCATCTATAAGAATTAATACAAGGTTAGATCTGAAGAAACAAATAATAATCACATCCACCACTAAGTTATAACACATGTACAATTATACATGTAGACAACATGTTTGCACGGAAATAATATTATAGCAAAATATGACTGACTCAGCAGTTCAACCAGGGGTCCTAAGTCACGAGATCCAATTCCCTGTTGAGGCCCTTTGGTGTGAGGGTTTGTAGTGTGTGTATCCAGTAGGCCTCCCTCTCTTTAAGTAGCTTGACGTGATTGCCGCCCCTCCTGGGTCTTTCTACCTGTTCCACAACTTGGAATCTTAGTTGTGAAATGGAGTGTTTGGCTGTTATGAAGTGATCCGGTATGGGTAACCATGTCTTTTTGCACCTAATTGTGGATTTATGGTTCGATATGCGGTCACGGATGTGTTGTGTCGTTTCACCTACGTAAACTAAACCGCAGGGACATTTAACCACATATACCACAAAATTCGATTCGCATGTGAAAAAATCCTTCACCTTGTATCGCTTACTGGAATGGGGGTGGACAATATCCTCGCCTTTAATGACATTAGAGCAACATGCACAACTTAGACATGGGTATGTCCCTACCCGTTTAGAGCCAATGAATCTCTGTTTGGGCTGTTTCGTCAAGCTACCAATGTCGGCCCTTACCCACTGATTCCTAAGATTGGGTGGTTTTCTTTTGCACATCAGTGCTGGATTTTTGAAAGCTTCAATGCCAGGGTATGACCTGTGGAGAAGTGGCCAGTGTCTGTTAGTGATATTATATAGTTTAGGCATTATCGGGTGATGAGTATGAACAAACGGAATACGTTCAGGTTTGATGGATGGATTACGGGTGGATACTGAACCTAGGACTCTCTGTTTTTCGGTATTAAGGAGTTGTTTTGGATAATTCCTATCCAGGAATTTCTCTGACATTTCTTTAAGACGAATTTCAAGTAAATTCTCATCAGACACGATCCTCTTAACCCTTTGAAACTGGGAGCGTGGTAGACTGTTTTTAGTGGATCTTGGGTGACAACTAGTGTACAACAGAAGGTTATTTGAATCCGTGGGTTTGGTAAAGATATCAGACTCCAGTGTACCCCTATTGTTTTTAGTAACCATCGTGTCCAGAAATGAGATTTTTGTCAAATCCCAGGTAAGGGTGAACTGGAGTTCAGGTCTTACTGAGTTGAGGAAATTATGAAACGAAAGTAGGCTCTCAGGGGTGCCTTCCCATAAACAAAAAATGTCATCAATAAACCTAATCCAACTTTTAGCGTGAGTTCTGAAGAGCTCATTTGTATAGATGAAAGTGCATTCAAATGCATCCATGTATGTATTTGCATATGCCGGCGCCACATTCGAGCCCATGGCGGTCCCGCAGATCTGTAAAAAATATTGGTCGCCGAAAAGAAAAAAGTTGTTGTACAGGACAATTGTTAATAAATCAAGGCAAAATTGTTGGGAGTTTTGGGATAAATCTGACGTTTTGAGGAGATCTTGTACTGCTTGGAGACCCAAGGGATGTTGGATAGATGTATATAAGCTTTTAACATCAAAGGTAGCTAGGATACAGTCTGATGGAAGGTTAGAAAATCCTCTGATGATTTCCAGAAAATGACTAGTGTCTAAAATGAAGGATCTGGTTTGTTTCGTGAGAGGAGTGAGGATTTTTTCTAATAGGATGGATAGTGGGGATAAAATGGAATCTGTAGATGCAACTATAGGCCTGCCAGGGGGGTTATTGAGAGATTTGTGTATTTTTGGTAATACATAAAAAACTGGGGTTATGGGGTGTTGATTTATTAGAAAAGTGGATGTCTTGTGGTCTATAGTATTGGAGGTCAAATATTTGTCTAATGTTAATTCTATTTTCCTTTTGATGTCACTAGTGGGGTCTCGAGTGATCTGTTTATACGTCTGTGTGTCAGATAATTGGTTCCTTATTTCCCTGATGTAGTCCACTTGATTCATAATCACTATGGCCCCTCCCTTGTCTGCCGGTTTAATGGTTATGTGTTTATTGTTTTTAAGTGACCTCACTGCTTGTTTCTCTATGACAGACATGTTGTTATGGGTTGGGAAGGCCCCTTTGCTATGTTGTTCCATTACCAGATTAATGTCCTTCTGTATAAGATCGATGTATGCCTCTGTGGCGTGATAGCTCCTTGGTGGATTGAAGCTACTCACGTTGCGTAGACCCCACATGGAAATGGAAAGTTCCGGGGTCTGAGGTACAGTGCTTGTTGTAGACAAATCTTGTTGAAGTCCAAAGTGTGTTTTCAAACGCAAGCTACAGTACATGCCGGGGCTCGGAAGTGAAGTAGTGACGTTTTGAAATGCAGACTTTGATGGAATGCTCTGTGGGCGTCACGTTGCGTTTGCAGAGCCCCTGATGTGGCTTAACAGTAGAAACCCCCCACAAGTGACCCCATTTTGGAAACTAGACCCCGAAAGGAACTTATCTAGATGTGTGGTGAGCACTTTGAACCCCCAAGTGCTTCATAGAAGTTTATAATACAGAGCCGTGAAAATAATAAATACGTTTTCTTTCCTCAAAAATAATTATTTAGCCCAGAATTTTTTATTTTCCCAAGGGTTACAGGAGAAATTGGACCCCAAAAGTTGTTGTCCAGTTTCTCCTGAGTACGCTGATACCCCATGTGTGGGGGTAAACCACTGTTTGGGCACACGTCGGGGCTCAGAAGGGAAGTAGTGACTTTTGAAATGCAGACTTTGATGGAATGGTCTGCGGGTGTCACGTTGCGTTTGCAGAGCCCCTGGTGTGCCTAAACAGTAGAAACCCCCACAAGTGACCCCATTTTAGAAACTAGACCCCCCAAGGAACTTATCTAGATATGTGGTGAACACTTTGAACCCCCAAGTGCTTCAGACGTTTACAACGCAGAGCCGTGAAAATAAAAAATCATTTTTCTTTCCTCAAAAATAATGTTTTAGCAAGCATTTTTTTAGATTCACAAGGGTAACAGGAGAAATTGGACCCCAGTAATTGTTGCGCAGTTTGTCCTGAGTATGCTGGTACCCCATATGTGGGGGTAAACCACTGTTTGGGCACACGTCAGGGCTCGGAACTGAGGGAGCACCATTTGACTTTTTGAATACGAGATTGGCTGGAATCAATGGTGGCGCCATGTTGCGTTTGGAGACCCCTGATGTGCCTAAACAGTGGAAACCCCTCAATTCTACCTCCAACACTAACCCCAACACACCCCTAACCCTAATCCCAACTGTAGCCATAACCCTAATCACAACCCTAACCACAACCCTAATTCCAACCCTAACCCTAAGGCTATGTGCCCACGTTGCGGATTCGTGTGAGATTTTTCCGCACCATTTTTGAAAAATCCGCGGGTAAAGGGCACTGCGTTTTACCTGCAGATTTTCCGCGGATTTCCAGTGTTTTTTGTGCGGATTTCACCTGCGGATTCCTATTGAGGAACAGGTGTAAAACGCTGCGGAATCCGCACAAAGAATTGACATGCTGCGGAAAATACAACGCAGCGTTTGCGTGCGGTATTTTCCACACCATGGGCACAGCGGATTTGGTTTTTCATATGTTTACATGGTACTGTAAACCTGATGGAAAACTGCTACGAATCCGCAGCGGCCAATCCGCAGCCAAATCCGCACCGTGTGCACATAGCCTAATTCTAAAGGTATGTGCACACGCTGCGGAAAACGCTGCGGATCCGCAGCAGTTTCCCATGAGTTTACAGTTCAATGTAAACCTATGGGAACCAAAAATCGCTGTACACATGCTGCGGAAAAACTGCACGGAAACGCAGCGGTTTACATTCCGCAGCATGTCACTTCTTTGTGCGGATTCCGCAGCAGTTTTACAACTGCTCCAATAGAAAATCGCAGTTGTAAAACCGCAGTGAAATGCGCAGAAAAAAACACGGTAAATCCGCCATAAATCCGCAGCGGTTTAGCACTGCGGATTTATCAAATCCGCAGCGGAAAAATCCGCAGAGGACCAGAATACGTGTGCACATACCGAAACCCTAGCCCTAACCCTACCCCTAACCCTACCCCTAACCCTATCCCTAACCCTATCCCTAACCCTATCCCTAACCCTACCCCTAACCCTACCCCTAACCCTAACCCTACCCCTAACCCTATCCCTAACCCTAACATTAGTGGAAAAAAAAAATTTCTTTATTTTTTTATTGTCCCTACCTATGGGGGTGACAAAGGGGGGGGGGTCATTTATTATTTTTTTTATTTTGATCACTGAGATAGATTATATCTCAGTGATCAAAATGCACTGTGGAACGAATCTGCCGGCCGGCAGATTCGGCGGGCGCACTGCGCATGCGCCCGCCATTTTGGAAGATTGCGGCGCCCAGGGAGAAGACGGACGGGACCCCGGCTGGATCGGTAAGTATGATGGGGTGGGGGGGGACCACGGGGGGGGGGATCGGAGCACGGGGGGGGGATCGGAGCACGGGAGGGGTGGAACGAAGCACGGGGGGCGTGGAACGGAGCACGGGGGGGCTGGAACGGAGCACGGGGGGGTGTAACGGAGCGCGGAGGGGGGTGGATCGGAGTGCAGGGGGGGTGATTGGAGCACGGGGGGAGCGGACAAGAGCACGGGGGGGAGCGGAGCACTGGACGGAGGGGAGCCGGAGCAGTGTACCGGCCAGATCGGGGGGCTGGGGGGCGATCGGTGGGGTGGGGTGGGGGCACATTAGTATTTCCAGCCATGGCCGATGATATTTCAGCATCGGCCATGGCTGGATTGTAATATTTCACCCGTTATAATAGGTGAAATATTACAAATCCCTCTGATTGGCAGTTTCACTTTCAACAGCCAATCAGAGCGATCGTAGCCACAAGGGGGTGAAGCCACCCCCCTGGGCTAAACTACCACTCCCCCTGTCCCTGCAGATCGGGTGAAATGGGAGTTAACCCTTTCACCGGATCTGCAGGGACGCGATCTTTCCATGACGCCACATAGGCGTCATGGGTCGGAATGGCACCGACTTTCATGACGCCTACGTGGCGTCATGGGTCGGGAAGGGGTTAAAACCTATACCCAGACATTTCAGAGCATGCCATGACAGTAACCCAAGGGGTCTTAAAATTAGGGGAATAGACAGAATTCGTGCGGGGATTAGAGGGGGAGATCTGAAACGCATGTTGGCACAGAGGGAATGTCGCTGGATCACTATCCTTAATACCATTACTCCAGCAGGCCTAAACGAGCAAATTAGTTTTAGCTCCTTTTTGTAAAAAATTGTCTCCAGATAATATTTGTGTCTGTGTGTGTGTTTTTAATTATATTTTTTGTCTTGTTTTTAATTTAGTTATCTAGTAGTACATGTGATGACGCCAAAACAAGTTGTCTTTAAATCCAACATTGTGGTGGGATATTTTGGGAAGACTACCAGTCATGAATTCTCGGATGAGAAAATGAGGATCCGCAATAATAACAAGCATTGTGGAAACATACAAGCAGCAACACTGGAACTTTATATACAGTGGGGCAAAAAAGTATTTAGTCAGTCAGCAATAGTGCAAGTTCCACCACTTAAAAAGATGAGAGGCGTCTGTAATTTACATCATAGGTAGACCTCAACTATGGGAGACAAACTGAGAAAAAAAAAATCCAGAAAATCACATTGTCTGTTTTTTTAACATTTTATTTGCATAATATGGTGGAAAATAAGTATTTGGTCAGAAACAAACAATCAAGATTTCTGGCTCTCACAGACCTGTAACTTCTTCTTTAAGAGTCTCCTCTTTCCTCCACTCTTTACCTGTAGTAATGGCACCTGTTTAAACTTATCAGTATAAAAAGACACCTGTGCACACCCTCAAACAGTCTGACTCCAAACTCCACTATGGTGAAGACCAAAGAGCTGTCAAAGGACACCAGAAACAAAATTGTAGCCCTGCACCAGGCTGGGAAGACTGAATCTGCAATAGCCAACCAGCTTGGAGTGAAGAAATCAACAGTGGGAGCAATAATTAGAAAATGGAAGACATACAAGACCACTGATAATCTCCCTCGATCTGGGGCTCCACGCAAAATCCCACCCCATGGGGTCAGAATGATCACAAGAACGGTGAGCAAAAATCCCAGAACCACGTGGGGGGACCTAGTGAATGAACTGCAGAGAGCTGGGACCAATGTAACAAGGCCTACCAGAAGTAACACACTACGCCACCATGGACTCAGATCCTGCAGTGCCAGACGTGTCCCACTGCTTTAGCCAGTACATGTCCGGGCCCGTCTGAAGTTTGCTAGAGAGCATTTGGATGATCCAGAGGAGTTTTGGGAGAATGTCCTATGGTCTGATGAAACCAAACTGGAACTGTTTGGTAGAAACACAACTTGTCGTGTTTGGAGGAAAAAGAATACGGAGTTGCATCCATCAAACACCAATACCTACTGTAAAGCATGGTGGTGGAAACATTATGCTTTGGGGCTGTTTCTCTGCAAAGGGGCCAGGACGACTGATCCGGGTACATGAAAGAATGAATGGGGCCATGTATCGTGAGATTTTGAGTGCAAACCTCCTTCCATCAGCAAGGGCATTGAAGATGAAACGTGGCTGGGTCTTTCAACATGACAATGATCCAAAGCACACCGCCAGGGCAACGAAGGAGTGGCTTCGTAAGAAGCATTTCAAGGTCCTGGAGTGGCCTAGCCAGTCTCCAGATCTCAACCCTATAGAAAACCTTTGGAGGGAGTTGAAAGTCCGTGTTGCCAAGCGAAAAGCCAAAAACATCACTGCTCTAGAGGAGATCTGCATGGAGGAATGGGCCAACATACTAACAACAGTGTGTGGCAACCTTGTGAAGACTTACAGAAATTGTTTGACCTCTGTCATTGCCAACAAAGGATATATTACAAAGTATTGAGATGAAATTTTGTTTCTGACCAAATACTTACTGTATTTTTCGGACTAAAAGACGCACTTTTTCCCCCCCAAAAAAGGGGGGAAAATGGGGGGTGCATCTAATAGTCGCAATGCAGGCTTACCTAGGTGGCAGAGGTGTGGTGGCAGAGGTCCGGTGGCAGAGGTGCGGTTGCGGGGGTGTGGCGGCAGAGGAGGCGCAGTAAGCGGGGTCCCTTTCCCCGATATGGTGATGCAGCAGGCCCGGTATGCAGCAGAGCCGGGTGAATCCTCTTGTTATCGGTGGTGGCGGCCATTTTCCGGAGGCCGCGCGTGCGCAGATGGAGCGCTCTGCTTCCCGGGGCTTCAGGAAAATGGCCGCCGCGATCTCCATCTGCGCACGCGCGGCATCCCGCGGCCATTTTCCTGAAGCCCCGGGAGCAGAGCGCTTCATCTGCACACGCGCGGCCTCAGGAAGATGGCCGCGCCCACCGATAACAAGAGGATTCACCCGGCTCTGCTGCATACCGGGCTTGCTGCATCACCATACCGGGGAAAGGGACCCCGCTTCCTGCGCCTCCTCTGCTGCCACACCCCCGCCACCGCACCTCTGCCACCGCACCTCTGCCACCTAGGTAAGCCTGCATGGTACGCCAGGGACCCCTCTCACGCCATACCTCTCACTGCACCTCCTGATCCCAGCACCTCCTGATCCCAGCACCTTCTCATCCCAGCACCTCCTGATCCCAGCACCTCCTGATCCCAGCACCTCCTGATCCCAGCACCTTCTCATCCCAGCACCTTCTCATCCCAGCACCTTCTCATCCCAGCACCTTCTCATCCCAGCACCTTCTCATCCCAGCACCTCCTCATCCCAGCATCACCCCACCTTGCCTCCTGTGACCCTGCTCTGCCACCGCCATAAGATACTGTAAATTCGGACAATAAGACGGACCCCCATGTTATAAAAAATCTTTTTTTCTGCAATTTTCACCCCAAATTTGGGGTGCGTCTTATGGTCCGGTGCGTCTTATAGTCTGAAAAATACGGTATTTTCCACCATAATATGCAAATAAAATGATAAAAAAAAGACAGTGATTTTCTGGATTTTTTTTCTCAGTTTGTCTCCCATAGTTGAGGTCTACCTATGATGTAAATTACAGACGCCTCTCATCTTTTTAAGTGGTGGAACTTGCACTATTGCTGACTGACTAAATACTTTTTTGCCCCACTGTATATGTCTAGATATACACCTGTATAGAATTCATTTATGTATTATGAGATGTTATTTTGATAACAGTTTGCATTAACGTGTATTTGTTAAATTATCTGTTTTTAGAAGTGGTAATGACTTGTATAGAAATATTTGGGTTTAATAGTTATAGTATAGGGGAGTGCAAATATCACGAACAACAGACACTGTGACACTATTATATAGAGGTAGATATACTACCTTCTTAGTAAGCACCATTTCTGTATTAATGAAATGGTTAATACTCACGCTGCAGCGCTGTGTTTTCTCCAGCTAAATATGGGAGGATCTTCATGTCAGGAACAGTGCGCATGTCTGCCATGACTGGTGTCCCGGGGCATCATGGGCGTCGCCGGCAAGTGATGTGTGCACTTCAGTGACGTCATTAGGACGTGCCTGAGTGCGCTCCATCATGGAGGGCGCCCAAAGTGATGCAGCTCCCGGCGCGGTCAGCGGAGCACAAGCGCTATGATCTGCACCTGATTGACGGTAATTATAGATCCCATATAAACTTCCCCCACACACATCAAAGCACCGCCCCCTGACGAAGCCGACGCAAAACGCGTGTTGGGGCCGTTCTGTGTGATCGCGTTGCATCTGCCACATGGGTAAGGAGTCGTACCTAGGATAACAGATCTATATTAGTGACTATTGGGTTATGTGAGACTATAGAAGGTGGGAGTAAGGAGGTGGTTAATCCCCACCTCCCCTTTTTTCCTAGGGGGACTCTGGATCCCAAATTGTACTGATAAGCACTGAGAATTGTATTTTTGATAGTGAGCAGGTGTGTGTGGTCACACCGGTCTGGTGCCAAATGTCTCTCTTGCTGAGCATGTTTTATAATTGTGGCAATATTTTGTAAATACCAAATTTATATATGTTAAATAAAACTGATTTTTACCTTTATTGAATTTGGGACTTGTATTCTGTATTCCTCCGGGTTTATGGTATCTTGCTCTTGAACTAACATTTTCCCATCCTATTGATAGCAGGGCCATTTGTGGGGTGATTGTTATATTATCTTTTAGGATTTTACTAATTAATTTTGTGGCTTGCCTCCACAAGGGTTTTACACTTGGGCATTTCCAGAACATGTTGACTAAGGCTACTTTCACACTAGCGTTTTTTTTCAATACGCCGTAATGCGTCGTTTAGGGGGAAAAAACGCATCCTGCAAAGTTGTCTGCAGGATGCGTTTTTGGCCCATGGACTAACATTTGCGACGCATTGACACACGTCGCAACCGTCGTGCGACGGTTGCGCCGTGTTGTGGCGGTCCGCCGGGAGCAAAAAACGTTACATGTAACTTTTTTTTGCTGCCGATGGACAGCTTTTTCTGACCGCGCATGCACGGCCGGAACTCCGCCCCCACCTACCCGCACCTCACAATGGGGCAGCAGATGCGCTGTAAAAATGCATCCGCTGCCCCCGTTGTGCGGCGCATTCACTGCTAGCGTCGGAACGTCGGCCCGACGCAATGTAACGGGCCGAGTCCGACGCTAGTGTGAAAGTAGCCCAAGTTTCCATATTCTCCACAACCTCTCCAACACAAAGGAGAGCTAACAGGGGTCGAATGTGACAGGCGGGCAGGTGTTAAGTACCACCTTGTGAGGATCTTAAAATAAGATTCTTGTAGTGTCATACATATGTTCGATGAATAAGTAAAATGGATAGCATTTTCCCATTGCTCAGGGATTGTTATGTTATGTTTAACTCCTCTTCCCACTTTTTCATATAAGGTGATTTAATCAAGTCTGTATCGCTATTAAACCATTTATAGATACTTTTATTACTCCAAAATAGATAGTGCTTAGGATTATTTAACAAATTAGTAGTTGCTTCAGAGAGAATAGGTTTTTTAGTTATAAAGTTCTGAATTTGTTCCTTCAGTATCAAGTAATGAATAAAAGCTGAAGAGGGAATTTTAAATCTATTTTTCAGAGTACTAAAATTAATAAATTCCTCCCCGTCATAAATCTCAATTTTTTAATGCCTTTTTGTCACCATATGGGAAAGGATTTAATATTTTGAGTTGTCGTAATATCTATTGGAGTGTTTAATAGCATTTTTCTCCTTCGCCACATTGGGGGACACGGGACAATGGGTGTTATGCTGCTGCCACTAGGAGGCTGACACTAAGTTGAGACAAAAAGAGTTAGCTCCTCCCCTGCAGCATACACCCTCATGCTGGCTTCCAGAGACCCAGTTCAAGCTTAGTGTCCGTGGGAGGCACACTGGATTTAAACCTTCTTCTCTGAACGAAGGGGCGATGGATTCTTTCATGTTCCGATCTCCCCGAACCAACAACAGGAGAGCACGGGAGTTTTACATCTCCGTATCCTCTCCTGTGACGTGGGATGCCACTGCGTGAGCTGATTTTTGAGGCGACTGGCCCCTACAAGGGCACTGATCTCCCCCCTGTTTTACAGACGAGCACTGGAGTGTCACCTCCAGTATCCTCTTCTGCAGCCAGGCCTTATTGCTGGACATCTGCCCTGCCCACCAGGTCTTATCCTCGGCTGTTCAGAGGCACGATTCCACCGTGGTGTCCGTGCAGCCCCCACTGCATCACCACTGATAAAGAGCGGATGATGGAAGGAGGCGGACGGTTCCTCTCCACCCCCTTTTAAGGAGATGGTGGATAGAGGCTTCCCCAACCCTGCACCGTCCTATCAACCCCGGGCACCTTCATGCTGGGGTAAGTGCACTAGGGGTCGTTGTTTTCCGGCGGTTACAGATATATGGAGGGCTCCATAGCGGCAGGATTCCCCCCCGGGCACTGTGACTCCTTTCCCTGCGGTGCGCGCCAGCCGAAGCCAGAAATTTAGTCCCCGGCTTCGGCCTAGTCTAGTCCGCATCCCGGTAGGCTCTGCCCACCGCACGCATCATTCCAGCGGCTCCGCCCATGCTTCTGGCGCTTCTCGCTCCCTGCGAGACTACAATCAGACTCTCGGCAGCCATCTTCCTTCTGCACAGCAGCGCCAGCTGGCTTCTTCCCCACCTATCCGACTTGCGGGGCACAGGACCTGGGTAAGGAGACGGCACGAAGTGCTTCCCTGCAGCGTTACCCCTCAGCTTCCACGAGCGGCCCTCTTTTTCTTCTCTCATTGGGGTACAACATGTTGCAGCCAAGGGTTAAAAAGACCAGTAAGGTACATACCACCTTTTTTACTGTGTGTACCACCTGCCAGGCTCCTCTCCCTCGGCCTCAAAGCTCATCTCTCTGCCCTGCCTGTGATGCCCAATGTGCCCAGGAGCCCTCCGCCGCTTCCGACCCCAGTGTATCTAGCCCCCCTGAGTGGGCCGCGTCACTGTCACAATCCATGGCTTCGCTAGCCAAAGCGATTGAATCCCTTCCCGACCCCCCTGGGGAGCGGGGTGTTCTTTTCTCTGGGTTAAGAGATCACTCTATAACAGGGGAATCATCGGCCAGCAGGGGCCGCTCTCACCCGAAAGAGGTACGACCATCCAAAAAACGGATCCGCACTACCTCCCCTGTCATGATCCCAATGGCAGGGGATCACAAAAGGACAAGCACACAAAAAACAGAACAAGCTCTAGGGTGATGGAAACTGAGCTGACCGCGATCCTGAACCTAATTCACAACACTAGCAGTAGCCGGGGAACGTGCCTACGATGATTCTAGACGTCTCGTGCCAGCCGAAGGACTAGCTTCCCCTATTAGAAGAAACAAAGACCTCTCTTGCCTCCAGAGAAACACCCCACAGAAATAGCAGCCCCCCACATGTAATGACGGTGAAATGAGAGGAAAGCACATACGTAGTAATGAAAACAGATTCAGCAAAATGAGGCCCGCTAAAACTAGATAGCAGAGGATACAAAAGTGAACTGCGCGGTCAGCGAAAAACCCTACAAAAAACCATCCTGAAATTACCCGAACTCATGTGCCAACTCATGGAACATGAGGAGTAATATCAGCCCACTAGAGCAACCAGAAACAAGGAATCGCATAACTGCAAGCTGGACTAAAACAAAAATAAAGCAAAACGTGGAACAGGAAAATCAAAAACTTAGCTTGTCCTGAAGATTACTGAAGCGGAAAGCAGAGGTAACAAGACAAACTGATTACATTGATAGCCGGCGAGGAAATGACAAGAAAGCCAGGTTAAATAGGAAACTCCCATATCCTGATAGAACAGGTGGACACCAGAGACCGCAGAGAACACAAGTCACCCAGTACCATCTGTAACCACCAGAGGGAGCCCAAAAACAGAATCCACAACACTCCCCTGAGCATTCACCACGCCATTCAGCCTCTGGTAGCTCCACTTCTCGCTCACCCTCTCCAGGGCCTCGAAGCGATCACGACTCTGAGTATGAGTCTGAGGCGTCTCTGGACCCGGATTCTCCGGAGTTCCGATCAACTGTTGACTCCCTCATTGAGGCTGTCAATCATGCGCTAAAGGTTAATTATGACCCTAATTCAGCTCCGGATCACACTGTTTCCTTTACGAGAACCAAGCGATCCCATAAGGTGTTAGCCTCCCATCCAGACTTTCTAGAGATAGTTCGGCGGCACAGGGAGCGACCTGATAAGCGCTTTACGGGTAAAAAAGCCCTGGAATCAAAGTATCCCTTTTCCGCAGATCTTGTCAAAGATTGGATGGAACTACCGCTGGTAGATCCTCTGATATCTCGTTTGGCTACCAAAACGCTTCTATCCGTACCTGACGGGGCTTCAAAAAAAAAAATCCCACAGAACGCCAGTTAGATTCTCTCGCACGCTCAGTGTATGAAGCCTCAGGTTCCTCCCTATCTCCCTCCTTCGCTGCGGCATGGGTTGCCAAAGCAATGGTTTTCTGGGCAGATGCCCTCGCAAAATCCATTCAGGACCAGGCTCTTCCATCTGAGGCAGCGGACCTCGCCAAACAAATTGCTATGGCTGCAGATTGTGATGTACGCATCATTAGACGCAGCAGACTGTGCGGCAACCGCGGCCTCAAATGCCATCACCATCAGGAGAGCTATTTGGCTTAGAGAGTGGCGTGCGGATTCCTCTTCAAAAAGGTCCCTGATTTCCCTTCCTTTTCAGAGCGGGCGTCTGTTTGGAGAAAAATTGGACCAGCTCATTTCCGATGCTACAGGAGGGAAAAGCAAGTTCCTCCCTCAACACAGGCCTAAAGCTGCTTTTCAGCGCCAACAACATTTTCATTTTCGACCCTTTCACAGTCGCCCTTTCTGGTCCAACTCCACGGCATCATCCAGATCTGATCAATCTACACAGAGACAGAGACTCTTACAGCCTTCTTACAGACCGAATCAGTCCTGGCGAGGAAAACCTAGACAACCCAGAACCAGAGGTTCCAGGCCTTCCAGATTTCCTTCACAATGCTTCGGGGGGTGTTCCAGTCGACACCACTGAGGTAGGCAGACGCCTGCTTCTTATTCGACACGTCTGGCTTTCCGTCGTCCACGACGAATGGGTCAGAGACCTGGTGTCTTCTGGTTACAAAATAGAATTCTCCGCCTCCCCTCCAGCACATTTTTTTCCCTCTCGTCTCCCAGGTTTGGGAGCTCAGTTTCGCGCTCTTCACTGCGCCATCGAATCCCTCCACCAAAACGGGATCATCGTTCCGGTTCCGGAAAACGAGAGATTCAGAGGGTTTTACTCAAGCCTCTTCGTCGTGCCAAAAAACGACGGGACGCTGCGCCCCATTTTGGGCCTGAAGCTCCTAAACAAGTACGTAAAAGTACAGCACTTCAGGATGGAATCCATCCGGTCGGTCATCTCCTCTATGGAGAGAGGCGAGTTCCTAGCATCAATAGACATCAAAGATGCTTATCTTCATATCCCAATCTTTCAGTCACATCAAAGGTTCCTCCGTTTCGCCATCCTAGAGGACCATTTTCAATTCACGGCTTTACCCTTCGTCTTGCCACTGTGCCCAGGGTATTCACAAAGGTCATGGCGCCTGTCATGGCCATTCTACACTCCGTCTTATCATGCCTGCGAAGCAAGCGTCCGCATTAGGTTGGATTCCCTTTTGCGCCTGGGCTGGTTAATCAACTTGGACAGGTCCTCCCCTGTTTCAGCTCAACGGATCTTTCCTAGGCATGATCCTGGACACATCCAAGGAGCTGGATTTACTTCCTCGGTCTAAGGCCCAAGCGCTTCAGCAGGGAGCCCGGACGCTCTGTCGCCCTTGCCCGCAGTCCATTCGGTTTGTCATGAAGACCCTGGGGAAGATGGTGGCCACAATGGAAGCGGTCCCCTTTGCTCAACTGCATCTCCATCCCCTCCAACAGGCCCTGCTAGACAATTGGGACAGGAGTCCCTTAGCTCTCGACAGGCCATGTCCTCTGCCCCCGCGGATCAGGCAAGCGCTCAAATAGTGGACTTTGCAATTATCTCTCAACCAGGGGAGGTCTTTTTTCCTGATCTATTGGCTGGTGGTGACTACCGACGCCAGTCTCCTCGGTTGGGGAGCGGTGTTTCGCCACCACACTGCCCAGGGGCGTTGGACGAATTGGGAGTCGAAACTTCCCATAAACATCTTGGAGATCCGAGCTATCAGATTTGCCCTCAGACATTTTCATTTCCTGCTTGCGGGTCACCCAATCCGAATTCAATTGGACAACGTCACAGCGGTGGCGTACATAACCATCAGGGGGGTACCCGCAGCAGGGCGGCGATGCAGGAAGTCTCCCACATTCTACGTTGGGCCGAGACCAACCACTCCACCATTTCTGCAGTGCAGATTCCAGGCGTCGAGAACTGGGCGGCGGACTTTCTCAGCCGTCAGGGTCTCGCCTCGGGGGTGGGAACTCCATCCAGAGGTTTTTCAACAAATCTGCCTTCGCTGGGGAACTCCGGACGTAGACCTGATGGCATCCAGACTGAACGCCAAGGTCCCCAACTTCATAGCATGTTCTCGGGATCCCTGGGCCGTCGAGGTGGATGCACTGATATCCCCATGGCACCGATTTCAATTCCCGTATGTGTTCCCTCCACTTCCTTTGTTGTCGAAAGTGATCCAAAAAATCAAGATGGAGGGGGTTCCGGTATTTCTTATTGCCCCAGATTGGCCACGTCGTGCATGGTATGCGGAGCTCGTTCATCTCATATCCGACGTCCCCTGATGGTTACCAGACCATCCAGATCTGCTTCGCCAAGGACCGATCTACCACCAGAGCTCAGGGGCCCTACACTTAACGGCGTGGCTGTTGAAACCTGGATCCTAACTCAAGCAGGTTTCTCCCAGCAGGTCATCGCCACCATGATCAGCGCTCGCAAGACGTCTTCCGCTCGCATCTATCACCGCACCTGGAAAGCCTTCTTCTCATGGTGCAGGCTCCGCGGTCGCCCTCCTCTCGCTTTCTCCATTCTCTCCATTCTGGAATTTCTTCAGTCTGGCTTGGATTCTGGCCTGGCGCTCAGTTCCATCAAGGGTCAGATTTCAGCGTTACCAGTGTTGTTCCAGCGTAAGATTGCTGCTAACTTGCAAGTCAGGACCTTTATTCAAGGGGTTTCCCACATGGTAACCCCCTACAGAATGCCGTTAGAGACCTGGGATCTCAATTTGGTCCTGAGCATCCTTCAGGAATCTGTTTGAACCCCTGCAGGATGTCTCGCTGACCATCCTCTCCTGGAAGGTTGTCTTCCTTGTGGCAGTAACATCTATCAGGCGCGTCTCTGAGTTGGCAGCACTATCCTGCCGGGCGCCCTTCCTTTCCTTTCCTTCCACCAGGACAAAGTAGTCCTACGCCCATCTCCAGCTTTTCTCCCTAAGGTGGTTTCATCCTTCCACCTTAATGAAGATATCATTCTTCCCTCCTTCTGCCCACAGCCGAGTCATAGGGTCGAAAAGGCCCTTCACACCTTGGACGTGGTACGGGCCCTCAGGAGGTACGTTTCTAGGACTGCTCCCTTCCGCAAGTCGGACTCCCTCTTTGTCCTCCCGGAGGGTCACAGAAAGGGTTCAGCCGCGATTAAGGCCACGATAGCCAGATGGATCCGATCGGCGATCCAAGAATCTTATCGGGTCAGGGGCAGACCTATCCCGGCGGGGATTAGGGCACACTCTACTCGGTCGATGGGTGCTTCCTGGGCCATTTGGCACCAGGCAATGGCGGAGCAGGTTTGCAAGGCCGCAACATGGTCTAGCCTGCATACTTTCACAAAGCCGTACAATATCCACACTCAATCTTCCGCGGATGCGGCCCTTGGCAGACGTATTCTGCAGGCGGCCATCGTGCATTTGCAGTCAGATGGTACACAGTTATTTGGTTGTATTGTTCCCCACCCAGGGTCTGCTTTGGGATGTCCCATGGTCCTGTGTCCCCCAATGTGGAATCCCTTTTCCTTTTTGAAAGCTTTTCCCACACGTACAGAATAGCCGAGAAGATAGGATGCTTGCAACAGTTATTGGGAGATTTGTTTAGAATATATTTGAAGATTATTTCCTTCGGCGGTTTGTTGTTCAAAACCTCTTCTAGTTCTAGCCATGTTGGGTGCTCATCATTTGAAAACAAATACTTGGCTTTGTTTAATAAGATTTATTAACTAAAGTGCTGTTATGTTATGTCAGGTAAGCCTATGCCACCATATGGCTTACATTTGTACAAAATGTTGGTGGATGTTCTAACTTATTTTTTCTTGTGAACAAATCGATTGTTGTTGGGAGGCTTGTAAGGTATGAGGTATTGACTTTGAGAGGGAGAGTTCTCAATATACGGTATATAAAATTTTAGGGACGATAAATGTTTTGATAACAAGAATTCTTCCCCACCATAACAGGTCTCTTGTTCCGAAGAAGAAGAGGTCTCTATTAATTGTTTCTAGAAGTATTTTAAGATTTTTTGCCATTATTAGATTTAAATCTTTTGTAATAATTGTGTCCAGATACTCTATTTCTCTATCTGACCAACTCTGTGCTGAAATATTGTCAATTTTTTTTTATTTTGGATTAACTCAGGTTGAAGGGGAGAATTTTTGATTTTTTTTTTTCTCATTACTCTTGAAGTAAGAGATTTCGGTGAAAATGTTAAGTGTTCTGTAATTCTTTGATTCAAAGGGATTTGTTAGACTCAGTATCAAGTCGTCAGGGAAAAGGCCTATCTTAAGTTGACGCATGTGAGTCATGATACCTTCAATTTTGCTATTTTGCCTAATAGATTGAGCAAGCGGCTCCATTGCCAATATAAAAGTGGGGATAGGGGGCAACCCTGCCTAGTTCCGTTTGAGAGCTTGAATGGTTGTGATGAATGATTGTTGGAGTATATTCTGGCTTTTGGCATAGAATATAATGCCATAACACTTTTAATAAAATACTCGTTAAAGCCAAATTTAAGTACTGAATCTGATAGTACTCAATCTGATAGTGTTTAATAATCTTCTTGTACTGTCTGGTACTTGACGATCTTTAATGAAGCCAATTTGGTCCCTATCTATTAGCGAGGGTAAGTAAGTTTTGAGTCTATTTGCAATTAATTTAGAGTAGATCTTTAGATCTGAATTGATCAGGGAGATTGGCCTATAGTTGTTGACTAATGTTAAATCGGAATTGGGCTTGGGAATCAATATAATCGTTTCTAACATCTTTTCTGGGAATGTACCCGAGGATCTTGCTTTATTGAAAATTTAGGACAAGTGTGGGGAGAGTATTTTGTCAAAAATTTTGTAATATTCATTACCGAATGCATCAGGGCCTGGTGACTTGAACTCTTTAAAGGGACTCTGTCACCTGAATTTGGAGGGAACAATTTTCAGCCATAGAGGCGGGGTTTTCGGGTGTTTGATTCACCCTTTCCTTACCCGCTGGCTGCATGCTGGCTGCAATATTGGATTGAAGTTCATTCTCTGTGTTCCATAGTACACGCCTGCGCAAGGCAAGATTGTGTACCATTTTTATTTTTTACTTTATTTACTTGTCTTGTTCTTTTAATTATGTTTACCATATAGCGTGTCAGTTTATTCAGTGAAGAATACTGTTTAAATTTGGACTTTTTGACCATTGTATCATAAAATGAAAAAATTGAGTTTTTGAGTTCCTGCCTAAGTTTTAGTAATTCATTCTTAATTATTGTTGACGGGGTATTCAGTTTTATTTGTTCATTTTATTTGTTTTTTATTTTATTTTGAAGTTCTGCAATCTGAGCTCTATATGCTCTTTTTCTTTTTGGCAGATATCTGAATCATAATACCACTTCTTCTTACTGCCTTATGGGTGCACCAATTTGTAAATGGGTTTGTATCTATTGAGGAATTCTCTTTAACCCCTTAATCCCATATGACATACTATCCCGTCCAGGTGACCTGGGACTTAATTCCCAGTGACGGGATAGTACGTCATATGCGATCGGCCGCTCTCACGGGGGGAGCGCGGCCGATCGCGGCCGGGTGTCAGCTGACTATCGCAGCTGACATCCAGCACTATGTGCCAGGAGCGGTCACGGACCGCTCCCGGCACATTAACCCCCAGCACACCGCGATCAAACATGATCGCGATGTGCCGGCGGTACAGGGAAGCATCGCGCAGGGAGGGGGCTCCCTGCGTGCTTCCCTGAGACGATCGGTACACGGTGATGTACTCACCGTGTACCGAGCGTCTTCTCCCTGCAGTCCCCGGATTCAAAATGGCCGCGGGGCTGCATCCGGGTCCTGCAGGGAGTACTTCCGGGTCACCTGCAGGTGCTGGTAAGCCTGCAGCGATGTCAGTCAGATCGCCGATCTTACAGAGTGCTGTGCAAACTGTAAGATCGGCGATCTGTGATGTCCCCCCCCTGGGACAAAGTAAAAAAGTAAAAAAAAAAAAATTTCCACATGTGTAAAAAAATAAAATAAATAAATGTACACATATTTAGTATTGCCGCGTCCGTAACGACCCGACCTATAAAACTGTCCCACTGGTTAACCCCTTCAGTGAACACCGTAAGAAAAAAAAAAACGAGCCAAAAAACAACGCTTTATTATCATACCGCCGAACAAAAAGTGGAATAACACGCGATCAAAAAGACGGATATAAATAACCATGGTACCGCTGAAAACGTCATCTTGTCCCGCAAAAACGAGCCGCCATAAAGCATAATAAGCAAAAAAATAAAAAAGTTATAGTCCTGAGAATAAAACTATGCCAAAATAATTATTTTTTCTATAAAATAGCTTTTATCGTATAAAAGCGCCAAAACATAAAAAAATGATATAAATGAGGTATCGCTGTAATCATACTGACCCGACGAATAAAACTGCTTCATCCACTTTACCAAACGCGGAACGGTATAAACGCCTCCCCCAAAAGAAATTCATGAATAGCTGTTTTTTGGTCATTCTGCCTCACAAAAATCGGAATAAAAAGTCAAAAATGTCACGTGCCCGAAAATGCTACCAATAAAAACGTCAACTCGTCCCGCAAAAAACAAGACCTCACATGACTCTGTAGACCAAAATATAACTTTTTTGCTATAAAAAAAAGCGTATTTTAGTGTGTGACGGCTGCCAATCATAAAAATCCGATATAAAAAACGCTATAAAAGTAAATCAAACCCCCCTTCATCACCCCCTTAGTTAGGGAAAAATAATAAAATTAAAAAAATGTATTTATTTCCATTTTCCCATCAGGGCTAGGGTTAGGGTTGGGGCTAGGGTTGGGGTTAGGGTTGCGGCTAAAGTTAGGGTTGGGGCTAAAGTTAGGGTTAGGGTTTGGATTATATTTACGGTTTGGATTAGGGTTGGGATTAGAATTAGGGGTGTGTCAGGGTTAGGGGTGTGGTTAGGGTTACCGTTGGGATTAGGGTTAGGGGTGTGTTAGGGTTAGGGTTTCAGGTAGAATTGGGGAGTTTCCACTGTTCAGGCACATCAGGGGCTCTCCAAACGCGACATGGCGTCCGATCTCAATTCCAGCCAATTCTGCGTTGAAAAAGTAAAACAGTGCTCCTTCCCTTCCGAGCTCTCCGATGCGTCCAAACAGGGGTTTACCCCAACATATGGGGTATCAGCGTACTCAGGACAAATTGGACAACAACTTTTGGGGTCCAAGTTCTCTTGTTATCCTTGGGAAAATAAAAATGTGGGGGGCTAAAAATCATTTTTGTGGGAAAAATAAGATTTTTTTTTTATTTTCGTGGCTCTGCGTTGTAAACTGCAGTGAAACACTTGGGGGTTCAAAGTTCTCACAACACATCTAGATAAGTTCCTTGGGGGGTCTAGTTTCCAATATGGGGTCACTTGTGGGGGGTTTCTACTGTTTGGGTACATCAGGGGCTCTGCAAATGCAACGTGACGCCTGCAGACCAATCCATCTAAGTCTGTATTCCAAATGGCGCTCCTTCCCTTCCGAGCTCTGCCATGCGCCCAAACAGTGCTTCCCCCCCACATATCGGGTATCAGCGTACTCAGGACAAATTGGACAACAACTTTTGGGGTCCAATTTATCCTGTTACCCTTGTGAAAATACATAACTGGGGGCTAAAAAATCATTTTTGTGAAAAAAAAAAAAAGAATTTTTATTTTCACGGCTCTGCGTTATAAACTGTAGTGAAACACTTGGGGGCTCAAAGCTCTCAAAACACATCTAGATAAGTTCCTTAGGGGGTCTATTTTCCAAAATGGTGTCACTTTTGGGTGGTTTCAATGTTTAGGCACATCAGGGGCTCTCCAATTCCAGTCAATTTTGCATTGAAAAGTCAAATGGCGCTCCCTCCCTTCCGAGCTCTGCCATGCGCCCAAACAATGGTTTACACCCACATATGGGGTATCAGCGTACTCAGGACAAATTGCACAACAACTTTTGTGGTCTAATTTCTTCTTACCCTTGGGAAAATAAAAAATTGGGGGCAAAAAGATCATTTTTGTGAAAAAATATAATTTTTAATTTTTACGGCTCTGCATTATAAACTTCTATGAAGCACTTGGTGGGTCAAAGTGCTCACCACACATCTAGATAAGTTCCTTAAGGGGTCTACTTTCCAAAATGGTGTCACTTGTGGGGGGTTTCAATGTTTAGGCACATCAGGGGCTCTCCAAACGCAACATGGTGTCCCATCTCAATTCCAGTCAATTTTGTATTGAAAAGTCAAATGGCGCTCCTTTCCTTCCGAGCTCTGCCATGCGCCCAAACAGTGGTTTATCCCCACTTATGGGATATCAACGTACTCGGGACAAATTGTACTACAACTTTTGGGGTCCATTTTCTCCTGTTACCCTTGGTAAAATAAAACAAATTGGAGCTGAAATAAATTTTGTGTGAAAAAAAGTTAAATGTTCATTTTTATTTAAACATTCCAAAAATTCCTGTAAAACACCTGAAGGGTTAATAAACTTCTTGAATGTGGTTTTGAGCACCTTGAGGGGTGCAGTTTTTAGAATGGTGTATTTTCTATCATATAGACCCCTCAAAATGACTTCAAATGAGATGTGGTCCCTAAAAAAAAAAATGGCGTTGCAAAAATGAGAAATTGCTGGTCAACTTTTAACCCTTATAACTCCCTAACAAAAAAAATTTTTGGTTCCAAAAATGTGTGTAGACATGTGGGAAATGTTACTTATTAAGTATTTTGCATGACATATCTCTGTGATTTAAGGGTATAAAAATTCAAAGTTGGAAAATTGCGAAATTTTCAAAATTTTTGCCAAATTTCCGTTTTTTTCACAAATAAATGCAGGTAATATCAAAGAAATTTTACCACTATCATGAAGTACAATATGTCACGAGAAAACAGAGTTAGAATCACCAGGATCCGTTGAAGTGTTCCAGAGTTATAACCTCATAAAGGGACAGTGGTCAGAATTGTAAAAATTGGCCCGGTCATTAACGTGCAAACCACCCTTGGGGGTAAAGGGGTTAAGTTTTAACCTATGCATCTCTTTGAGGATATCACTATTTTCATTTGACATGACATCTGTTTTTTCCTCTACCTCTTTAAGTCTCACCTCATGGTTTTCTACCTTTTTACTGAGTAAGCTGAATGACTCTTTGAACGTTTTTGATTGGTTATCAAATTTTTCGTTCATGCTATTAATTCTGTCCGTCAGCATGGACATATACTCTTCTATTGTGTTTTGGTTGGTTCTGCGAGTTTTGACAAAAGTTGGCTCACTTTTTTTTATATTTTGATTTTTCGGGGCTAATATTGGGTGAAAAGTCTTCCAATTCATTATCAGAAGATTTGTAAGGGGTAGAGTATTTTTCCCCTACCGCCCCTGGAAGCTTTGTAGAGAGAGAGGTATCCATCTCCTCTGATATTTTTGAGGGATTCATTTTTTCTTTGTTTGTGTTAGAGGGTTTATCATATTCTTTGTTTAACTCCCTTTTTAAACAAAACCAAACTACAATACTTTTGAATCCCAGAAGAGAAAATAAACCAAAAAGAAACAAGGATCCCTAAAAAATAACTTTTAATAATACATCTAAAAAGACCGTTCTTTATCAAAATTTCAAGATAAAATAGTATTAAATGTACCTATAAAGACCCTACGTCAGACTGCAATGAGTTCTCCACTTAAAGTGGCCCCACGCAAAATGCTGGTTTATAGAAAAAATAACCACTGGGGTGGTCTCAGAGTGTTATCTAACGAAGACTGACTCTGAATTATTAGAGTTCACCACAAAATGGTCGCAAGCAATATTAGTGCTGGATTTAGAATGCAAAAAGGGGAAACCCTCTCCCCTTAGTTACAGAGAAGAAAAAACTATTATGATTGAAGGGACTATGTAAATCTCAATATATCAGATTAATGCCATAGTACTCAACCTTGCCAATGAAATGCCTTATAATATTTACACGATGTGCTTTAGGAGTAGGAAATCTGGGTATTTACCAAAACAATGTCTATGGGCTCAATAGTCAGTTGGTATTTAAGATCAAAATTAGTTTAACCCCTTAGTGACGGAGCCAAATTTTTTAAATTTAACAGTGGGTCATTACGTAAGACCCACTGTTAAATTGAATAGAGGAATTTCGTTGAGGGGCTCTTTCCCATGCGGGAATTGTAATATTTGTCAATACATGCAATCCCGCTGATCAGAGTAAACATGTGCTTAAGAACTACGTTAACTGTAAGACAACGAATGTTATTTACGCTATCATATGCCCCTGTCCACTGGTATACGTGGGACAGACGTCCCAGGAGCTGCGTCGGCGTGTACAAAAGCATTTTTCCACCATTAGTACCGCTGCAGCCGATTCATGCAAGGAGAAAATGCTCACCACAGTGGCAGCTCACTTCTTATTGCATCATGCGGGCAAATACGGAGGCACCACAATAGTGGGCTTGGAACACATCCGTGGCTCGGGTAGGGGTGGATCTCTTGTAAACAGGCTCTTGCAAGCTGAAGCCCGTTGGATCTTGTTACACTCTACGGTTCCCTCTGGTATAAATGAGGATCTCCTCTTTACAGGCTTTTTAGGCTGAATCTAACAAAAGAACTTTTTGTTTCAGATGTCCTCCTCAGGTGATCATCCGGGTTAGTTCACACATCTATATATGATCTTTGGAGGCTTCTACGTCGGTTTTGACACATGGAACAAAAACCCGGCCGTGACGTCTGCCAGGCCCTTCTATACTTACCCCTGCATATATGGATGAAATGATACCTCCACGGGATAAGAAAGACAGGAACAACAAGTAGAGCATACATCCAAGCAACGATTACACCTTGGTTGAACCTAGATGTCTGCGTCTCCTGCTGTGTCTGCTTTTGGATATTGGAAGGACACTTTGTATATCCTCATTTATGTCCTGTGTACATATATATATATATATATATATATATATATATATATATATATATATATATATATATATATATATATATATATATATATATATATATATATATATCTCTGGGCTTCATGTTAGTCGCTTATGCTCCATTTTATTTCTGCCCGCTGCATTTCTGTGCGCATGATAGGGACCTGGCTCGTATCTTCCCCCCCGCTCCTTTTCTTGGGGGAGACCTCTGTCCATAGTGCCCCACAGATAGGTTTCACCAAGAGGCTCCTTGGTGTTCGTTACCCGTGGTTGGTATATTGGTCATTTTAGTCATCATTTGCCTTTGAGTAGTTCAGCCCTCTGTCTTTTCTATTTTTAGGGCACATATAGCCTTCAGGTGACATTTGTGCTATATGGGTTTCCAGGTTTACCATATGTATGCTGTTCTCTATCTCTCCGCAAGGGTTTTTCCTATTTGGTATTCATATATGCTTTTTCCATCTAGTAGCCATTCTTCTTTTATCCAGTAGCTCCTTGGCTGGACGGCGTTTATATATATATATATATATATATATATATATATATATATATATATATATATATATATATATATATATATATTTGAAGCTACTGTGTGATCATTCTGCATTGTACATTAAACCCCTTCATTATTTGCATCTGTTCAAGCTTACGTGCCTTTCTGTATCCTGGTCTTCCTCCCTTTTTCAGATTTTACTTTTATGGGTGTTTTTTTGTGCACATATCTGGATTCTGTGAATCTTCAGGTTCTATACATGCTCATCTCCGCAGTTCATAGTTGTGCCTCAGTGGGCTGGCCATATGTTTATTCCCGCATTGGTTACATCTTTATACCTCTGTTTCATTATTATTTTTGGCCCCCTTTCCCTCCTGTGTATCCCTCCGTGTGTTTTGTCTGTCCTGTGTCCCCAGTGTTGTGTGTTTTGTGAGTATTGTCTGGTTTCTCTGTACCTCGGTATTTGGGCTCTATATGTCTGCGCTCCTACTTAGTGTCCTGGCCATTTACCAGGCTCTTACAGTCCCTGCGCTCTATTGTCCACGCTCTGTGCTCGCTGCGCAGCGCCGGGTTGCTCCGGCGCATGCGCATTGCGTAGTACTGGCAGAGACGTCTGCCATTGCGTGCTCTTCCGCCCTGCCCATGTCATTTCCGGTTCCGGTTCCTGGCGTGCCTCGCTCTTCACCTCGCCCCTGGTAATAGGTATTTAAACAGTTATTGATGGCTTTTCTGTATCTTCCCCTGACGAAGCCGTCCCTGTGACTGCGATACGCGTTGGGTCTCTTCCCCACGCTGTGCCCTGCCGCTGGCGCTCGGTTCCCCCTGTTGGGCTTCTTTGCCTCCATGCCTGGGGGTGATCTATCTGGCTAGACCTGGGACCTGGCTGCATCTCTTATGTGGTAACCACTATACCATATTGGAGCGTGTGGATTGATATTTATCACCACATTGCACACCTTTTACATTGCCATTCTATATTGGCAACCGGCCCTGGTGTTTTGCACACCTCTCTTATGTCCTGCATTTATTATCTATGTAGGTGCACATATTTCTTTATTATTTCAGGCATTATCCATCTTTTCTGCACCCCGGGGGAACTTTGTGCATTAATTGCACCATTGTGTTACATCATGACATACATATGGCGCACTTTTGCATTATAATTTGTATTTCACTGTTATTGTGTATTGCTCTATATATGTGCCTGTGCCTATTTATGTTATCTTTGGTGGGCCAGTGTGGGGACTATGGTAAGATACCATTTTAATTGGTTTTATTAGTGTATCAATAAAGTTTTCCTTTCTATTTGCTATTTAAAAGTGGGGTGCAATTATATAAAGTGGTGCTTTTTCTTCTGTTTTAAATTTTTTAAATCTGACTAGTGTCACTTTATGTGGTAATAACTCTGCAATGCTTCAACAAATCCCAGTCATTTAGAGATTGTTTTTTCGTGACACTTTATACTTTATGGAAATGGTAAATTTAGGTCAATATGTTATGTTTATTTATAAAAAATATCAAACATTTGAGAAAAATGTAAAAAAATTAGCAATTTTCAAAATTTTAATGATTATCCCTTTAATCCAGATGGTCATACCACAGCAAACCATTAATAAATAATATTTCCCACATATCGGCTTTACATCCGCATCATTTGTAAAATGTTATTTTATTTTGTTAGCATTTTAGGAGGTTTAAAAATGTAGCACCAACTTTTCATTTTTTTCAAGGAAATTTACAAAAACAATTTTTTTAGTGACTTATCCATGTTTGAAGTGACTATAGGGGTCTCATATATTGGGAAACCCCCAAACATGATACCATTTTAAAAACCGCACCCCTGACATATTAAAAACTGCAGGTGCTTTACAGGAATTAATGCAAAGTGGTATGATAGAAATGAAAATGTGTATTATTACCACCTAAATGCCTCTAACTTCTGAACAGCATACTACAGCAGTCAGACTCTTAGGCCACTATTTTGTCATGAATTGCCATGGCAAACATCAGGACCACAAAATCATGATCTGAGGGCACCAATTTGGATAAAGAGGAAGCCCCCGCACTCTGTTAACCATTTATAATGATGTAGTCACTATTGACAGCATCTAAGGGGTTAAACAGATTTGGACGGTGCAAACACTGATGGTGGCTGATGCAGCAAGTTGTCAGCTATAGTGTACAGCTGACAGCTGCGGGATTGTTACTTGTATGGGGAGGCTATTCTCTTATATCTCAGGTCAGTTAAAAGACGTATTGGCTGTCATTAAGGGGTTAAACCATGCAGTAGTAGAAAAAAGGTTAGACTATGAGAGTGTAGAGCATACTAGTATAATGCTTAGCACCTGATTATAATTAAGGATCTGTACTTTGTGGTCCCATAGAGAGTCAGAGAGACCATAGGTTATTAGCTCTGATCCAAAATCTTAATATATAAACAGTAGTAATGCAGATTTCAGAGTTTTGTGGGTGAAGGAAAGCTCCTTGAGTACTATGTGCACCTTTGTGTCACAGTTGCTATTTATAGAATCTCTAAAACTTCTTTTAATAATTATAGGGAGATGGCAATAAACCAGACCTGGTGTCGATCCTGCCAGAGATCCGACCTTTATCCAGCTCTGAAAAGCTTCCAGTACCTGGTTTTGATCCTGCCAGAGACTAATACAAGTCCTCCACAACCTATCTGGGATATAGCCGCCTTTGAAATCCTGTTGAACGGCGTCAGGCGACAGCCCGACTGTAGCTGCAGCAGTGAGCAGGACCCGGGTAAGTGAAGCCTGCCTTGGTTGCTTTGGGATTCCGGGTCTCTCCTTACCACCTCTGTGTTGGGGATTAACGAAGATGCATCTTCTTCTTTGGAGTCCCGGAGTGATGGCCACCTGAAGAACCCCGCCGCTTGCTTCCGAAGCCGGGGGTGATCTATTCGGAGCTGCTGGACCTGAGCCGCTGGTAGTCAACCCTGCTGGTAGTCAACCCTGTTGCTACTGTGTATAGAGATGCGGGAGACTCACCGCCTTCACTGAAATTCCGGCGCCGCCTGTAGCTAGGATTCAATCGCCGCCTGCTTCCGACCCCGAAAGGTGCGCCGACCGGAGCTGCCTGGTAAGTCTCTCAGCGGCTTTTTCCTCCTTCTTTGTTCCGGGGAGGCTAGTTGGTTGTTCCGAAGTAAGCACCATACTTTTCGGCTCACTCCTGGGAGTTCGCCGCTAACATGCGGACGTGACTCCCAGCCTGGGCTGCTCGTTCACTTGTGTGCCTCCCTTCCCTTGGAATAACGGGGCAAGCAGGGATTTCGATCAGGATGTTACCACTGGGCTGTTAGCTATTGTTCAGCAGGGCTGGATGGTGAAACCGCCGGCTGTGGTTGTCTGGGTCTTCAGAGCATGAAAGCTGCTTCTGCCATGTGGTAGTGTGGTAGGCCTCAAACTTGGCTATTGATTTTTCAGCCGCCCAACTTGGATTCTCCACATTTAAAAAAATTGTTTGTAATATCATCAGCAGTAGCAACAGCAGGCACAAAGGCCACGACAAGGGTGTTAGACTGCAATAACGTAAGCGTAATGCATGACACTAAAAACACCATCACCTAGTCTGCCCAGTCTGCAACTGGGGTGCAGATGTAATTGGAGATCCATGACTTGTTTATTTTGATGACAGGTGGCCTACATTTTCAGGGGACAGCCGTCAGGACACCACCAGCAGCGCTGAAGACACGTTCTGAGAAAATGTTGGCACCCGGGCATGACTCAACCTCCAAGGTGAGCTCAGGCCACTCTTCCATTTTTTTGAAGACCAAAATGCGAAAGGGTCCAAACCGCCCCCACCCTTGATGACATTGAGCTCCAGATGCTTATGCACCATCCTCTCCAATCGTTCACATGTCAGACTTGTACTCTGTTCTGCTAATGCACTGCTCGTCTAAAAAAAAAAAAGTGAAACGACTCACAGAAATTGCTTATGCCACTACCTCTGCTTCGAATGTTTTTGCGATGAGGCCTTGACGTTCCTGAGGTTGGACGTCTAGAACTTCGATGCGCACTGTGCCTCACTGCTGTCTTGGGGGAAAACAGCTCTTCAGGTATTCTACTAGCATGTTTTGATACCCCGGCATGCCCTCGTTCCTTTCCAGGAAGGGAAACATCTGGCAAAATTTACTTATGTACCTTTACAGAGTGGCAACCCAGTAGTCAGCGCTATTTCTACCCCTAAGAATATGGGCATCATGTTGAAGATAGGAGCGCCTTCTTGCTGCACTTCCATGCAATCCAACACTCAAGGTTGCCTCCTCCATTTTCTCCCGCCAACCACGGACAACAGAGAGGGGATCATTATCCTCTTTATTTCCTGACTGTAATCAACCCTCACATGGCACCGGCTTGTGCATGACAGTCTGGAACTTTAAGATATTGTTATCCCTTAATCATCCTCCTCTTCTTTCACCTCTTCTGGGACCACCACCTCTTCCCGCAGACTATTCAATGTGTGCTCAATCATGTAGATGACCGGAATAGTCAAGATGATGACAGCATCATCAGTGATCACTATCTTAGCCATTTCAAAATTGCAGAAGTGTGCAGAGGTCCTTAATCTGTGCCCACTGCGTTGTCCCAGACTATGCAACAGGACATGCTACACCAGATCTAGTCTCTGCTGCCACAGTCACTGCAACAGGTGCAGAATGGAATTCCACCATGTCGGAACATCGCAAATCAAGTGGTTAACCAGTAGGCCAAAAGACCTCTGTAGTGATGCAAGTCACGGGGTGCAGTCGGTGGAAGTGAGCACACAGTGACCGTACTTTCTGCAGCTGCGCATCCATGCTGGGATAGTGGCAGAGATATTGCTGCACCACCAGGTTGAGGACATGAGCCATGCTACGCACATGTGTGAGGTTATCCTGGTGTAGGCCCGCCACCAGGCTTGCACCATTATCACACACGGACTTAACCTGGCTCCAGGTTCAGTAGAGACAGCCATTGCTCTAACTCGGTCTGGATACCTGTCCACAGCTCTTGAGCTGTGTGACTGTCTCCAAGGCATATTCATTTTAACATTGCCTGATTGTGGTGAGCCATGGCTGCGCAGTACGTAGGTGGGGGAATCTGCACTGTTGGAACGCATGTCTGATTACGGAAGGGGTTGAGGGCAGAGGTGGAGGAGCCTGAAGCAGTGCAGGAAGTGTTGGATACAGAGATTTGTCCCACAAACCTTGGGGATTCAAAGACTTGTGGAGCAGGCCCTTGACCTCCTGCTCCACAGCCACCAGTGTCACCCAGTGCACAGTCAGTGAGATGTAATGACCCTGCCCATGTTTGCTCGTCCAGGTGTTAGTGGTGAAATGCACCCTGGCATAGATTTTTTTTTTTTTTTTTTTTTTTAAGGGAACTGGTTATGTTGCCTGTGACATGCAGATACAGCTTTCTTAGAGAAATAAGGATGACTGAGGAACTGGTACTGGGGGACTGTGATATCCATCAACTTTCGAAAACCATCTGCATCCACCAGGCAGAAAGGCATCATTTTAATGGTCAACATATTGGAGATGGAGTTCAAGCTCTTAGCTTTGGCATGTGCAAGAGGAAACTTTTTCTCCTACGCCTCATTTGGGGACACAGGACCATGGGTGTTATGCTGCTTGCCACTAGGAGGACACTAAGTAAACACAAAGAATTAACTCCTCCTCTGCAGTATACACCCCTTGACTGGCCAGTAACGACCCAGTTCTTGCTTAGTGTCTGTAGGAGGCACTTGGGTCTGTTCTCAGACCCCCAACGTATTTTTTTATTTTTTCTGTAAATTTTTTTATTTTTTAATTAACGGAGTGAAGGGGGCGACTGATTCCTCTTCATGGTCCGCTCTCCCCCGAATCATCAACAGGCGAGAATACCTCCTGAGATGACTGGGGCACGCCTAATCTACGCTAGGGCGACTGTTCCTATACAGTCCCGATCTCCCCCCTGTAAGATGGCGAGCACATAGAGTATACCTCTTATGTGCATCTCCCGGGCTCCTCCGCAATTAAGCCCTCACCTGTTGGCATCATGTAGTCCCCACAGTAGCCGTAAGCCCCCTGTGGCAGGCACATCCGTAAGTCCCCTGCGGCAGGCACAGCTGTAAGTCCCCTGTGGCAAGCACACATCAGGACGCTCTCCATCCCCCGGCATAGGGAGGATCGATTGAGCTGGAGGTGGCTCCCTCCTCGGTGAGTACTACCCTTCCTCACGCTGCCAGCGTGGAAAGGTGCGGTCCAGGTCCCTGGGGAGAGATACCGCTGGCTAGATGCCAGCGGCGATCGTTAGGCGCGGCCACCGGCCCGCTCCGCCGGTCGGCTCCACTAATTTAGTCCCCGGCTTCTTCAGCCGGACTAGGTCGCAATTCAAAAATCCCGCCCACCGCTGGAGCCCCACCCACTACTCAGGCACTTCTCGCTGTGAACGAGAACAGCCCTGCAAATCTCGGGCGCCATCTTGGGACTCCACTGCTGCAGGGAAATACACACGAAAACGCTATTTCCCTCTCTTACTCCCTGGAGACACCAGTACAGGACCGTGGGTAAGCTGCCCCACTCCATAGGGGAAAGCTTAACCCCTTCTCTGCACCCATAGCCCTGCTAGTGGATCGCCCCCACGTAAGGGCAATGGAGTACTCGGTACCGGGTCCTTCAGTTCCCTCAGCGAGGATGTCACGATGGCCCGACCCGGACCGTGGCCCTATGAGGGGCGCCCAATAAAAGGCAGAGTTCGTAGATAACGGTAGTGTTCGTGACGCCACCTGTGGTATTTGGTCAGGGTGGCCGACGCTGCTTAGGGGTCCGCTGGGGTGATGTTATGGCAGCTAGATGGTATACCTTCCCACAGGTGAAGTATATCCCCAGGGCTTCCCAGAAGTGTAGATGGTAATGGTGGATGGTGCAAGGCGCGGTGAAGAACGAGGACACAACGGGTGCAGTCTCTTTACCTTTACTGAAGGCTTCAGCATCCACAGTCCAGAGTGCCGGATGACGGGGTAGGCAAAGTCCGGCCAGTCTGATGGCAATCCCAGAGTCCCCTTATCCAGGTGGAAATCAGTAGCCTTCCCCTTGCGCACAGTAACGTAGTAGGTCCCTACTTGCATTAGCTACCATAAGGTCCTCACTCTTGTTACTTCTTTCTCTGTCCCCCAGATGGATAGGACATCACCTGTATGACGGTGGTGGCCTGAGGCTATTTTATAGGGACCCTAGTGTCGCCCCTCCTCCGCGTTACCACCTTGTCTGCTTAGGTGTTTAGGTCGGACAGCCAACTTGGAATCGACTGCCCTGCCGGTCTCTGAAGTAAAGCGTAGTCTATTACTCCTTCGGTGTTCCGGCCACTGGATCTGCGCTTCAGATGGAGGCAGCCTGCTTCTAGCTGGTCTCCCACTGATGTTTTACTCCTGTTGCTAAGACTTCTGTGCTCACTCACTGAAGGCACACTTCCTTTCGTGTCCTTTCTTAGGAGGCTGCCGCATGGGTTGCAGGCGCAGCTCCGTGTCCTTCTTTCCCTTTTCCTGGGCCAAGCCCAGTCTGCTCCTCTCCTCTCCTTCCGACTCTCTCTCTGACTGCCTTCCTAACCAACCCACCAGTTTTTACCCTTTGTGAGGAGTGGCCTAGTACATAGAACCCTTAGCTCCCCCTGGTGGACCGGCGTGTGAAGTGTGTGTATGTGTGGCTGTGATACCTGGCAGGGTGAACTCCTTTGGTGCCCTCAGACGTAACATCGCTCCCCCTGGTGGAAGAATGACATTACTGCAACAACCAGGACTCTAGTAGCAGTTTACTGGAGAATAGACATACACTATGTCTCAATCTAAGGAGGCTAAAAGGGGCAATAAAAAGCGCACTTTTTTTACTTCATGTGCCACTTGCAATTCTGCGTTGCCACGTGCCCACAATACCCCTTTGTGCCAGAACTGTGACCCGGCCTGTGCGCTGCCGCCTTCTGCCTCCACCTCCAATGTCTCCACCGACCCCGTCGAGCCTAACCCTCCTTAGTGGGCTGTGTCTTTGTCACGTTCAGTGGATTACTTGGTCAAGGCATTGGACTCTTTCCGGGGGTCCTCCTTAAGCCAGAACTCACCTCCGTCGGCTGCGATGTAATCTGGCGACGGTGCGGGGCCGTTCGACCACAGGAAGTGTACCGTACTACGGGAATCTTGGGGTGCCAGAAAAAGAACCCTTCCCTCATCTCCCATCCATGCTCAAGCTTCAGCATCTGTGAGCTCATCTTCTCGCTCCCCTTCCCCCGAGGGTCGCAGCGTACATGACTCAGAATACGAGTCGGAGGAATCTTTAACCCAAGACTCCTCTATCGGTCAGGAGACACTTGAATCCCTTATTGAGGCAGTCAACAAAACACTAATAATGGACGAGGAATCGGTATCCACTCAGGAACACGTCGTGTCTTTTAAAAAGACTAAACGTGTTCAAAAGATCTTTGCTAATCACCCTGAGTTTCAGGACATTGTCCAAAAACACAGGGAACACCCAGAGAAGCGATTTACGGCTCAAAAAGCAACGGAAGCTAAATATCCTTTCTCCAAGGATCTGGTGAAGGAGTTGCTTCTCTCTCCTTCTGTGGATCCTGCCGTATCGCGACTCGCAATTCTTCTGACCATCAAATTGACTACCTGGCTCGCTCAGTCTTTGAGGCCTCAGGAGTACAGTTAGGTCCATATATATTTGGACAGACAACATTTTTCTAATTTTGGTTATAGACATTACCACAATGAATTTTAAACAAAACAATTCAGATGCAGTTGAAGTTCAGACTTTCAGCTTTCATTTGAGAGTATCCACATTAAAATTGGATGAAGGGTTTAGGAATTTCAGCTCCTTAACATGTGCCACCCTGTTTTTAAAGGGACCAAAAGTAATTGGACAATTGACTCCAAGGGTATTTCATGGACAGGTGTGGGCAATCCCTTCGCTATGTCATTCTCAATTAAGCAGATAAAAGGCCTGGAGTTGATTTGAGGTGTGGTGCTTGCATTTGGAAGGTTTTGCTGTGAAGTAAACATGCGGTCAAAGGAGCTCTCCATGCAGGTGAAACAAGCCATCCTTACGCTGCGAAAACAGAAAAAACCCTTCCGAGAAATTGCTACAATATTAGGAGTGGCAAAATCTACAGTTTGGTACATCCTGAGAAAGAAAGAAAGCACTGGTGAACTCTTCAATGCAAAAAGACCTGGGCGCCCACGGAAGACAACAGTGGTGGATGATCGCAGAATAATCTCCATGGTGAAGAGAAACCCCTTCACAACAGCCAACCAAGTGAACAACACTCTCCAGGAGGTCGGCGTATCAATATCCAAATCTACCATAATGAGAAGACTGCACGAAAGTAAATACAGAGGGTTCACTGCACGGTGCAAGCCACTCATAAGCATCACGAATAAAAAGGATAGACTGGACTTTGCTAAAAAACATCTAAAAAAGTCAGCACAGTTCTGGAAGAACATTCTTTGGACAGATGAAGCCAAGATCAACCTCTACCAGAATGATGGAAAGCGAAAAGTATGGCGAAGGCGTGGTACAGCTCATGATCCAAAGCATACCACATCATCTGTAAAACACGGCGGAGGCAGTGTGATGGCTTGGGCATGCATGGCTGCCAGTGGCACTGGGTCACTAATGTTAATTGATGATGTGACACAGGACAGAAGCAGCCGAATGAATTCTGAGGTATTCAGAGACATACTGTGTGCTCAGATTCAGCCAAATGCAGCCAAACTGATTGGTCGTCGTTTCATACTACAGATGGACAATGATCCAAAACATAAAGCCAAAGCAACCCAGGAGTTTATTAAAGCAAAGAAGTGGAATATTCTTGAATGGCTAAGTCAGTCACCTGATCTCAACCCAATTGAGCATGCATTTCACCTGTTAAAGACTAAACTTCAGACAGAAAGGCCCACGAACAAACAGCAACTGAAAACCACCGCAGTGAGGGCCTGGCAGAGCATCGCAAAAGGAGGAAACACAGCGTCTGGTGATGTCCATGAGTTCAAGACTTCAGGCAGTCATTGCCAACAAAGGGTTTTCAACCAAGTACTAAAAATGAACATTTTTTAAAAAAATTATTGATTCTGTCCAATTACTTTTGGTCCTGTTAAAAACAGGGTGGCACATGTTAAGGAGCTGAAACTCCTAAACCGTTCATCCAATTTTAATGTGGATACCCTCAAATGAAAGCCGAAAGTCTGAACTTCAACTGCACCGGAATTGTTTTGTTTAAAATTCATTGTGGTAATGTCTATAACCAAAATTAGAAAAATGTTGTCTCTGTCCAAATATATATGGACCTAACTGTAGTTCTCCTTCCATGCTTTGCCTCTACCTGGGTGGCTAAGGCAATGGTGGGCTGGGCAGAGGTGTTAACCTCTACCGTCCACGACAGTAATCTTCCCCCAGAGACAGCCAGACTAGCTAACCAGATAGCTCACGCCGGAGATTTCGTAGTTAACGCTTCCTTAGATGCGGCTAATTGTGCAGCGCAAGTGGCTGCAAACAGTCTCTAGGGAGACCTTATGGCTCCGCGATTGGCGAGCAGAATCTGCTTCTAAAAAGTCGCTGACTTCTTTACCTTACCCAGCTGGCCATTTATTTGAGAAACTAGACCAAATCATTTCTGACGCTACCGGAGGGAAGAGTAAATTTTTTCCCCAGCAAAAACCTGCCCGGCCTTTTCGGAATCAACAGCAGTTTCGATTCCGGTCCTTTCGTAACAACTCCAGTTGGTCCTCCTATTCCCCAGACAGAAATCCCCAGGTCTCATACAGACCAAACCGTTCCTGGAAACCCAGACCGAGACTTTCTGGCCCTAAGGCATCCGCATCCCTTAAACCTTCTACACAATGACTCGTCGACGTGTCTGGCGGACACCGACACAGTAGGCGGACGCCGTCTTTCCTTCCGTCAAAATTGGCTCTTGGTTGTTCATGACTAGTGGGTCAGAGAGCTCGTGTCTCACGGATACAAAATCGAGTTTTCTTCCATTCCCCCTCCGCGCTTCTTCCAGTACAGTCGCTTCAAAGGGACATCGTTCCGGTCCCTCGAGACCAAAGGTTCAAGGGATTTTACTCCAACCTATTCATGGTCCCAAAGAAGGACGGGACTCTACGACCGATACTGGACCTCAAACTGCTAAACAAGTTCGTACGGGTCCGACACTTCAGGATGGACTTGCTCCATTTCGATGTTGCGTCCTTGGAAAAAGGAGAGTTCTTTGCATCCATAAACATCAAGGATGCTTATCTACATATTCCAATTGTTCCCTCTCATCAGCAGTTCCTGCGCTTCACAGTCCAGGAACACTTCCAGTTTGTGACCTTGCCCTTCGGACTCGCCACCGTCCCCCAGAGTCTTCACGAAGGTCATGGCGGCCGTCATGGCCATTCTTCACGCTCAGGGAGTGGTAGTTCTTCCGTTTCTGGACGACCTATTAATCAAGGGTCCATCCCATTCTGCCTGTGAGGAGTCTGTAAGTATCACCGTGGATTCTCTTTCTCACCTGGGTTGGAAAATCAACTTCGAGAAATCATCTCCAGTGCCGGCTCAGCAAATCGGCTTCCTGGGCATGATTTTGGACTCTTCCCGCAGGTTAGTCATTCTCCCTCCAGAGAAGATCTTGTCCTTACAACAGGGAGCGTGCAAGCTTTCCCACCCAGTCCCTCATTCCATTCGCTTGCGGTGATGGAAGCCGTTCCGTTTGCGCAGTTCCATCTCTGTCCCTTGCAACAGGCGCTGCTGCTGTTGGCCTGGGACAGGAGTCCTTTTTCCCTCGACCGTCGTTTTCACCTGTCCCCACAGGTCAGGCAGACTGTTGTGAATTCTGTGGCTGAATTCACTTCTGTGGTCACAAGTGGTATTGCAGTCTCTGGGCTTCCTCCCTCAGGTGTTTTGGTGAGCTCGTTGGCTGCCTTGCTATTTAGCTCCACCTGAGTCTGTCTTCCTTGCTCCTTGTCAATGTTCCAGTGTTGGATCTGAGCCACTGCATCTTTCCTTGGGCCTGCTGCTCTGCTAGATAAGTGCTTCTAGTTTGTTTTCTTTTTTTTCTGTCCAGCTTGCTATTAACTTTTGCTGGAAGCTCTGAGAAGCAAAGGAGTGCACCGCCGTGCTGTTAGTTCGGCACGGTGGGTCTTTTTGCCCCTTTGCGTGGTTTTCGTTTTAGGGTTTTTTGTAGACTGCATAGTTCTCTTTGCTATCCTCGCTCTGTCTAGAATATCGGGCCTCACTTTGCTGAATCTATTTCATTCCTACGTTTGTCTTTTCATCTTGCTAACAGTCATTATATGTGGGGGGCTGCCTATTCCTTTGGGGTATTTCTCTGAGGTAAGTCAGGCTTGTATTTCTATCTTCAGGCTAGTCAGCTCCTCAGGCAGTGTCGAGTTGCATAGGTAGTGATAGGCGCAATCCACTGCTGCTTATAGTTGTGTGAGGATAGATCAGGTACTGCAGTCTACAGAGATTCCACGTCTCAGAGCTCGTCCTATTGTTTTTGGTTATTGCCAGATCTCTGTATGTGCGCTGATTACTGCACGCTGTGTTGCCTGATTGCCAGCCATAACAGTACAAGGAGCCAAACCAATGATTCCCAATAGAGGGAAAAAAGAAATCCTGACAGCATTTTTTTTTCTTAGCTCTGTCTTCAGTCTTTTTTTTCCCCTAGACATTAGAGTGCTTCAGGACACAGCTGTGGACATGGATATTCAGGCTCTGTGCTCCTCAATGGATAATCTCGTTGTAAATGTACAAAAGATTCAAGATACTATTGATCAGAAATCGATGCTAGAACCAAGAATTCCGATTCCTGATTTGTTTTTTGGTGACAGAACTAAGTTCCTGAGCTTCAGAAATAATTGTAAGCTATTTTTGGCCTTGAAACCTCATTCTTCTGGTAATACTGTTGTGAATTCTGTGGCTGAATTCACTTCTGTGGTCACAAGTGGTATTGCAGTCTCTGGGCTTCCTCCCTCAGGTGTTTTGGTGAGCTCGTTGGCTGCCTTGCTATTTAGCTCCACCTGAGTCTGTCTTCCTTGCTCCTTGTCAATGTTCCAGTGTTGGATCTGAGCTACTGCATCTTTCCTTGGGCCTGCTGCTCTGCTAGATAAGTGCTTCTAGTTTGTTTTCTTTTTTTTCTGTCCAGCTTGCTATTAACTTTTGCTGGAAGCTCTGAGAAGCAAAGGAGTGCACCGCCGTGCTGTTAGTTCGGCACGGTGGGTCTTTTTGCCCCTTTGCGTGGTTTTCGTTTTAGGGTTTTTTGTAGACTGCATAGTTCTCTTTGCTATCCTCGCTCTGTCTAGAATATCGGGCCTCACTTTGCTGAATCTATTTCATTCCTACGTTTGTCTTTTCATCTTGCTAACAGTCATTATATATAGGTGGGATTTCCTATGCCTGCTGGTTTGAATGAGTCTATGTCCTTGGCCATTCAGATCGGTCGTCGCTTGCGCGAGCGTAAATCTGTGCACCATCTGGCGGTATTGTCTGAGAGTAAACCTGAGCCTATGCAGTGCGACAGGACTATAACTAAAGTAGAACGGCAAGAACACAGACGTCTGAACAGACTGTGTTTCTATTGTGGTGATTCTACTCATGCTATTTCTAATTGTCCTAAACGCACTAGGCGGTTCGATAGCTCTGCCGTTATTGGTACTGTACAGTCCAAATTCCTTTTGTCCATTACCTTAATGTGCTCTTTGTCATCGTATTCTGTCATGGCGTTTGTGGATTCAGGCGCTGCCCTGAATCTGATGGATTTGGATTATGCTAAACGTTGTGGATTTTTCTTGGAGCCTTTGCGGTGTCCTATTCCGTTGAGAGGAATTGATGCTACACCTTTGGCCAAGAATAAGCCTCAGTACTGGGCCCAGCTGACCATGTGCATTGCTCCTGCACATCAGGAAGTTATTCGCTTTCTGGTACTGCATAATTTGCATGATGTGGTCGTGTTGGGGTTGCCATGGCTACAAACCCATAATCCAGTATTGGATTGGAACTCTATGTCGGTAACCAGCTGGGGTTGTCAGGGAGTACATGGTGATGTTCCATTTTTGTCTATTTCGTCATCCATTCCTTCTGACATCCCAGAGTTCTTGTCGGACTTTCAGGATGTATTTGAAGAGTCCAAGTCTGATGCCCTACCTCCGCATAGGAATTGTGATTGTGCTATCGATTTGATTCCTGGTAGTAAATTCCCTAAGGGTCGTTTATTTAATTTGTCCGTACCTGAACACACCGCTATGCGCAGTTATGTGAAGGAGTCCCTGGAGAAGGGACATATTCGCCCATCGTCGTCACCATTGGGAGCAGGGTTCTTTTTTGTAGCCAAGAAGGATGGTTCGCTAAGACCGTGTATTGATTACCGCCTTCTTAATAAGATCACTTAAGTTTCAGTATCCCTTGCCATTGATTTCTGACTTGTTTGCTCGGATTAAGGGGGCTAGTTGGTTTACTAAGATTGATCTTCGTGGTGCGTATAATCTGGTGAGAATCAGGCAGGGAGATGAATGGAAAACGGCATTTAATACGCCCGAGGGTCATTTTGAGTATCTGGTGATGCCGTTCGGACTTGCCAATGCTCCATCTGTTTTTCAGTCTTTTATGCATGACATTTTCCGTGAGTATCTGGATAAATTCTTGATTGTTTACTTGGATGACATTTTGATCTTCTCAGATGATTGGGAGTCTCATGTGAAGCAAGTCAGAATGGTTTTCCAGGTACTGCGTGCTAATTCCTTGTTCGTGAAGGGATCAAAGTGTCTCTTCGGTGTGCAGAAAGTTTCATTTTTGGGGTTCATCTTTTCCCCTTCTACTATCGAGATGGATCCGGTTAAGGTTCAGGCCATCCAGGATTGGACTCAGCCGACATCTCTAAAAAGTCTGCAGAAATTCCTGGGCTTTGCTAATTTTTATCGTCGCTTCATCTGTAATTTTTCTAGCATTGCCAGACCATTGACCGATTTGACCAAGAAGGGTGCTGATTTGGTTAATTGGTCTTCTGCTGCCGTGGAAGCTTTTCAGGAGTTGAAGCGTCGTTTTTGCTGTGCCCCTGTGTTGTGTCAACCTGATGTTTCTCTTCCGTTCCAGGTCGAGGTTGATGCTTCTGAGATTGGTGCAGGGGCGGTTTTGTCACAGAGAGGTTCTGGTTGCTCAGTGTTCAAACCATGTGCTTTCTTTTCCAGGAAATTTTCTGCTGCTGAGCGTAATTATGATGTGGGCAACCGAGAGTTGCTGGCCATGAAGTGGGCATTCGAGGAGTGGCGTCATTGGCTTGAGGGTGCTAAGCATCGCGTGGTGGTATTGACTGATCATAAGAACCTTACTTATCTTGAGTCTGCCAAGCGCTTGAATCCTAGACAGGCCCGTTGGTCGTTATTTTTTGCTCGTTTTGATTTTGTGATTTCATACCTTCCGGGCTCTAAAAATGTGAAGGCGGATGCTCTGTCTAGGAGTTTTGTGCCCGACTCTCCGGGGTTATCTGAGCCGGCGAGTATCCTCAAGGAAGGAGTCATTGTGTCTGCCATCTCCCCTGATTTGCGGAGAGTGTTGCAGAAATTTCAGGCTAATAAACCTGATCGTTGTCCGGCCGAGAAACTGTTCGTCCCTGATAGGTGGACTAGTAAAGTTATCTCTGAACTTCATTGTTCGGTGCTGGCCGGTCATCCAGGAATCTTTGGTACCAGGGAGTTGGTTGCTAGATCCTTCTGGTGGCCATCTCTGTCACGGGATGTGCGTGCTTTTGTGCAGTCCTGTGGAATTTGTGCTAGGGCTAAGCCCTGCTGTTCACGTGCCAGTGGGTTGCTTTTGCCCTTGCCGGTCCCGAAGAGGCCTTGGACACATATTTCGATGGATTTCATTTCTGACCTTCCCGTTTCTCAAAAAATGTCGGTCATTTGGGTGGTCTGTGATCGCTTTTCTAAAATGGTCCATCTGGTGCCCTTGGTTAAATTGCCTTCCTCCTCTGATTTGGTGCCTTTGTTCTTCCAGCATGTGGTTCGTTTACATGGCATTCCTGAGAATATTGTTTCTGACAGAGGTTCCCAGTTTGTCTCGAGGTTCTGGCGAGCCTTTTGTGGTAGGATGGGCATTGACCTATCTTTCTCCTCGGCCTTCCATCCTCAGACTAATGGCCAGACCGAACGAACCAATCAGACCTTGGAAACATATCTGAGATGTTTTGTTTCCGCTGACCAGGATGATTGGGTGTCATTTTTGCCGTTGGCTGAGTTCGCCCTTAATAATCGGGCCAGCTCGGCTACCTTGGTCTCTCCATTTTTCTGCAATTCTGGGTTCCATCCTCGTTTCTCTTCAGGACAGGTTGAGTCTTCGGACTGTCCTGGTGTGGATTCTGTGGTGGACAGGTTGCAGCAGATCTGGACTCAGGTAGTGGACAATTTGACCTTGTCCCAGGAGAAGGCTCAGCTTTTCGCTAATCGCAGACGCCGTGTGGGACTCCGACTTCGTGTTGGGGATCTGGTTTGGTTATCTTCTCGTCATATTCCTATGAAGGTTTCCTCTCCTAAATTTAAACCTCGTTTTATTGGTCCGTATAGGATTTCTGAGATTCTCAATCCGGTGTCTTTTCGTCTGATCCTCCCAGACTCCTTTTCCATACATAATGTATTCCATAGGTCGTTGTTGAGGAGATACGTGGCACCTATGGTTCCATCTGTGGAGCCTCCAGCCCCTGTTTTGGTGGAGGGGGAATTGGAGTATATTGTGGAGAAGATTTTGGATTCTCGTGTCTCTAGACGGAAACTCCAGTATCTGGTCAAATGGAAGGGTTATGCTCAGGAAGATAATTCCTGGGTTTTTGCCTCTGATGTCCATGCCCCAGATCTTGTTCGTGCCTTTCATGTGGCTCATCCTGGTCGGCCTGGGGGTTCTGGTGAGGGTTCGGTGACCCCTCCTCAAGGGGGGGGTACTGTTGTGAATTCTGTGGCTGAATTCACTTCTGTGGTCACAAGTGGTATTGCAGTCTCTGGGCTTCCTCCCTCAGGTGTTTTGGTGAGCTCGTTGGCTGCCTTGCTATTTAGCTCCACCTGAGTCTGTCTTCCTTGCTCCTTGTCAATGTTCCAGTGTTGGATCTGAGCTACTGCATCTTTCCTTGGGCCTGCTGCTCTGCTAGATAAGTGCTTCTAGTTTGTTTTCTTTTTTTTCTGTCCAGCTTGCTATTAACTTTTGCTGCAAGCTCTGAGAAGCAAAGGAGTGCACCGCCGTGCTGTTAGTTCGGCACGGTGGGTCTTTTTGCCCCTTTGCGTGGTTTTCGTTTTAGGGTTTTTTGTAGACTGCATAGTTCTCTTTGCTATCCTCGCTCTGTCTAGAATATCGGGCCTCACTTTGCTGAATCTATTTCATTCCTACGTTTGTCTTTTCATCTTGCTAACAGTCATTATATGTGGGGGGCTGCCTATTCCTTTGGGGTATTTCTCTGAGGTAAGTCAGGCTTGTATTTCTATCTTCAGGCTAGTCAGCTCCTCAGGCAGTGTCGAGTTGCATAGGTAGTGATAGGCGCAATCCACTGCTGCTTATAGTTGTGTGAGGATAGATCAGGTACTGCAGTCTACAGAGATTCCACGTCTCAGAGCTCGTCCTATTGTTTTTGGTTATTGCCAGATCTCTGTATGTGCGCTGATTACTGCACGCTGTGTTGCCTGATTGCCAGCCATAACAGCAGACCCTCAGGTGGTGGACGCTATAGTCCTCCCTGAGCCAAGGGAAGTCCTTTCTCCCAGTGCGCTGGTTAGTGGTGACCACCGATGCCAGCCTTTTGGGCTAGGGCGCAGTTTTCAATCACCAAACGAACTAGGGAAAGAAACACTTAAAACCAAACACATTTTGTGGAGCCCATAATGGGATCCACCCCCTGGACATGGCAGCACCAAAAATCCTCAATAAAATGCATACAGTGCTACAAAATATAGGAACAACACGAAAATAACTGAAGCACTATACACAGTCGCGAACAACTGTTACTCTTCCTTATGGCCCACTAGCATGAAATTCTGATCACAAAATATGAAAAATACGAAAAGTGGTATCTCAGCATGCTCGAAGTGTCTACACAATCTAAGTAAACACCTGTAATAGACAGTCTCTTAACCCCTTAACGACCGCCGATACGCCTTTTAACGGCGGCAGTTAAGAGTACTTAAACCACAGTGGAAAAAGTGAATAGTGCCCCCCCCCCCCCCCCCCGAGTCGGATTTTCTCTTGGGTCTTGGTTGCCGAGGGTAGCCGAGACCCCAGAGAACATGATTCGGGGTTTTTCTTTACCGACCCCTGAGTTGCGATCGCCGGTAATTAACCGTTTACCGGCGATCGCAAAAAAACAAAAGGCAATTTCCTTTTTAATTTCTCTGTCCTCCGATGTGATCGCACATCAGAGGACAGAGAAATGGGGTCCCAGATAGCCCCCCGATACTCACCTGTCTCCTCCGGTGCTCCTCGTGGCTCTCGATGGGCGCCGCCATCTTTTTCCAGCAAAAAAAATGGCAGGCGCATGCGCAGTGCGCCCGCCGGCCGGCACTGGGAGGATCTTTGGGGTCTCGGCTGCCGGGGGTAGCCGAGACCCCAAAGAACATGATCGGGATCGGTTTTATCGACCCCTGTTTTGCGATCGCCAGTAATTAACTGTTTACCGGCAATCGCAAAAAAAAAAAAAAAGCGTTGTGTAGTTCACTGTCCTCTGATGTGATCGCACATCAGAGGACAGAGAAATAGGGGGATTCGGGGACCCTATTATACTTACCGGTGTCTCTGGGTCCTCCTGCGTCGTCTCCTGCCTGCCTGCGTCTTCATCTGGAAAGAAAATGGCGGGCGCATGCGCAGTGCGCCCGCCATCTGTCGCCATCTGCCGGCCGGCAGGAGAAGAGCAGTTGGGGCTAAATTTAGGGTTGGGGTTGGGGCTAAATTTAGGGTTGGGGCTAAATTTAGGGTTAGGGTTGGGGCTAAATTTAAGGTTAGGCTTCTTTCACACTTGCGTCGGTACGGAGCCGTCGCAATGCGTCGGCCCGACATACCGACGCACGTTGTGAAAATTGTGCACAACGTGGGCAGCGGATAGTTTTTCAACGCATCCGCTGCCCAGTCTATATCCTGGGGAGGAGGGGGCGGAGTTACTGCCACGCATGCGCGGTTGGAAATGGCGGATGCGACATACAAAAAATCGTTATATTGAACGCTTTTTTTGAGCCGACGGTCCGCCAAAACCCAACTGATCCAGTCCACGACGGACGCGACGTGTGGCCATCCGTCGCGATCCGTCGGCAATACAAGTCTATGGGCAAAAAACGCATCCTGCGGGCACATTTGCAGGATCCGTTTTTTGTCCAAAACGACGGATTGCGACGGATGTGAAAGTAGCCTTAGGGTTAGGGTTGGGGCTAAAGTTAGGGCTAGGGTTGCGGCAAAAGTTAGGGTTACAGTTTGGATTAGGGTTTGGATAAGGGTTGGTATTAGGGTTAGGGTTGGCATAAGGTTTACGCTTGGGATTAGGGTTAGGTTTGGGATTAGGTTTAAGGTTGGGATTAGGGGTGTATTGGGATTAGGGTTAGGATTGAGCTTAGGGTTGAGATTAGGATTAGGGGTGTGTTGGATTTAGGGTTTTGATTAGGGTTATGGTTAGGGTTGACATTAGGGTTGTTTTGGGGTTAGGGTTGTGATTATCGTTAGGGTTGTGTTGGGGTTAGGGTTGGAGTTAGAATTGGGGGGTGTCCACTGTTTAGGTACATCAGGGGGTCTCCAAACACGTCAGTCAATTTTGGGCTCAAAAAGTCAAATGGTGCTCCCTCTCTTCTGAGCTCTGCCGTGCGCCCAAACAGTGGTTTACCCCCACATATGGGGCATCAGCGTACTCTGGATAAATTGGACAACAACTTTTGGGGTCCAATTTCTCTTGTTACCCTTGTAAAAATAAAAACTTGGGGGCTAAAAAATCTTTTTTGTGGAAAAAAAAAATATTTATTTTCACAACTCTGCATTCTAAACTTCTGTGAAGCACTTGGGCATTCAAAGTTCTCACCACACATCTAGATAAGTTCCATGGGGGGTCTAGTTTCCAAAATGGGGTCACTTGTGGGGGGTTAGGGTTTCGATTATATTTACGGTTGGGATTAGGGTTGGGATTAGAATTAGGGGTGTGTCAGGGTTAGGGGTGTGGTTAGGGTTACCGTTGGGATTAGGGTTAGGGGTGTGTTAGGGTTAGGGTTTCAGGTAGAATTGGGGAGTTTCCACTGTTCAGGCACATCAGGGGCTCTCCAAACGCGACATGGCGTCCGATCTCAATTCCAGCCAATTCTGCGTTGAAAAAGTAAAACGGCACTCCTTCTCTTCCAAGCTCTGCGATGTGCCCAAACAGTGGTTTACCCCCACATATGGGGTATTGACGTACTCAAGAGAAATTGCACAACAACTTTTGTGGTCTAATTTCTCCTGTTACCCTTGTGAAAATAAAAATTTGGGGGCAAAAAGATCATTTTTGTGTAAACAAATGCGATTTTTTATTTTCACGGCTCTACGTTATAAACTTCTGTGAAGCACCTGGGCGTTTAAAATGCTCACCACACATCTAGATAAGTTCCTTAAGGGGTCTAGTTTCCAAAATGGTGTCACTTGTGGGGGGTTTCCACTGTTTAGCCACATCAGGGGCTCTGCAAACGCAACATGGTGTCCGATCTCAATTCCAGCCAATTCTACATTGAAAAAGTACAACGGCATTCCTTTTCTTCCAAGCTCTGTGGTGCATCCAAACAGTGGTTTACCCCCACATATGGGGTATCGACGTACTCAGGAGAAATTGCACAACAACTTTTGTGGTCTAATTTCTCCTGTTACCCTTGTGAAAATAAGAATTTGTGGGCGAAAAGATCATTTTTGTGTAAACAAATGCGATTTTTTATTTTCACGGCTCTACGTTATAAACTTCTGTGAAGCACTTGGGGGTTTAAAATGCTTACCACACATCTAGATAAGTTCCTTAAGGGGTCTAGTTTCCAAAATGGTGTCACTTGTGGGGGGTTTCCACTGTTCAGGCACATCAGGGACTCTCTAAACGTGACATGGCAACCAATCTCAATTCCAGCCAATTATGCATTGGAAAAGTCAAACGGCGCTCCTTCACTTCCAAGCTCTGCGGTGTGCCGAAACAGTGGTTTACCCCCACATATGTGTTATCGGCATATTCAGGAGAAATTGCACAATAAAATTTATGGTTTAATTTCTGTTTTTACACTTGTGAAAATAAAAAAAAATGGTTCTGAAGTAAAATGTTTGCAATAAAAAGTTAAATGTTCATTTTTTCCTTCCACATTGTTTCAGTTCCCGTGAAGCACGTAAAGGGTTAATAAACTTCTTGAATGTGGTTTTGAGAACCTTGAGGGGTGCAGTTTTTAGAATGGTGTCACACTTGGTTATTTTCTATCATATAGATCCCTCAAAATGACTTCAAATGTGATCTGGTCCCTAAAAAAAAATGGTGTTGTAAAAATGAGAAATTGCTGGTCAACTTTTAACCCTTATAACTCCCTAACAAAAAAATGTTTCCAAAATTGTGCTGATGTAAAGTAGACATATGGGAAATTTACTTTATTAACTATTTTGTGTGACATATCTCTCTGATTTAAGGGCATAAAGATACAAAGTTTGAAAATTGCAAAATTTAAAAAATTTTCGCCATATTTCCGTTTTTTTCACAAATAATCGCAAGTAATATCGAAGAATTGTTACCACTATCATGAAGTACAATATGTCACGAAAAAACAATCGATACGCGTTGGGCATACTTGCCCCTGGACCTCTGCTCTGCACCCATATGTGGTGATCTCGCTTATTCAGATCTATCTCGAGATCCCTTCTTTAACATGGTTCGCTGTGGCTTTTTTTCATCAAGTCCGGTTACCTCCACATCGTGGGGGTGCCTGGCTTAGTCTCCTCTTGGTCCACTTTTTCTGCTTTCTGGGGAATTGTACAGCAGAAGCTCAGCTTTATGCTCTCTAGGTAACCTGTATATTTGAAGATTTATACATCTGTCCTTGCACCTTTATGTATAATTTATACTATTTATACATTTTGGGGGTTTGTTGGGAGGTATTTTTACTTTTTGTCAGGACATATTTACATTCCTATTCTAAGTATTGGGTGCTTTATTTTTATTGATCCTCGCTGCCAAACTCCATTAAGAGACATTGTCTATTACAGGTGTTTACTTAGATTGTGTAGAGACTTCAAGCATGCTGAGATACCAATTTTGTAATTTTTGTATTTTTCATATTTTGTGTTCAGAATTTCATGCTAGTGGGCCATAAGGAAGAGTAACAGTTCTTCACCACTGTGTATAGTGCTTCAGTTATTTTCGTGTTGTTCCTATATTTTGTAGCACTGTATGCACTTTATTGAGGATTTTTGGTGCTGCCATGTCCAGGGGGTGGATCCCATTATGGGCTCCACAAAATGTGTTTGGTTTTAAGTGTTTTTAATATGTTTTTGCGGTGTAGTGTTTTTTGGTTGACTCTATGATAATAAAATTTATTTCGTATATTAGTGGTGGTCCCTTTATATAGCATGTTTCTTTCCCTGGTTCTTTTAGTGCTTTAATATTCATGCTTTAGGTAGATCCCCTTTTTGTTTTGTTTGTATTGGTTGATGGTGCCCTCCATTTGTTTGCTTTATAGTTTTTCAATCACTAAACGACACAATGTCGTTGGTCCACGAGAGTCGCATCTTCCAATCAATATCTTGGAGATTCAAGCGATCACGCTTGCCTTCCGCAACTTTCACCACCTTCTCGCAGGCCATCCCATCAGAATCCAATCCGACAATGCCACAGCCGTGGCGTATATCAACTGGCAAGGGGGAACCCGCAGCAGGGCAGCCATGCTCTAAGTCTCCCACATCCTACGCAGGGCCGAGACCAATCACTCGCTCATCTCGGCGATCCATATATCGGGTGTGGAGAATTGGGAAGCGGACTTCCTCAGTCACCACGGTCTTGCCTCGGGTGAGCGGTCCCTCCATCCGGAAGTCTTCCAGCAGATTTGTCTTCGCTGGGGGACGGCGGATGTGGATCTCATGGCCTCGAGGCTCAACAACCAGGTTCCCCAGTTCATTGCTCGATCCCACGATCCTTGCGCCATCGGGGCAGATGCTCTGGTCCTGTCGTGGCATCGGTTCCAGCTGCCATACATATTTCCACCTCTTCATCTGCTCCCGAGAATCATCAAGAAGATCAGGGCAGAGGGCAGACCGTTGATCCTCGTCGCGCCAGACTGGCCGTGCCGAGCATGGTACGCGGAACTCGTCCAAATGGTCGCCGATGTCCCCTGGCGGCTTCCAGATCGCATGGATCTTCTCTCACAGGGCCCGATTTGCCACCAGAACTCCGGGGCCCTGTCTTTGACGGCGTGACCGTTGAATCCTGGATTTTAGTCCAAGCCGGATTCTCTCCAGGAGTTTCTTCTACCATGATTCGCGCTAGGAAACCCGTATCCATGCGCATTTATCATCGCACCTGGCACATCTTCTATTCATGGTGCAATGCCCATGGACGTTCTCCTCTGGTTTTTTCCATTCCGTCCATTCTGGAGTTTCTCCAATCAGGTTTAGAGTCAGGCCTTGCCCTAGGCTCGCTCAAGGGACAAGTGTTCGCATTGTCTGTTCTATTCCAACGAAAGATCGCTTCCAGACTGCCGGTTAAGACGATCATCCAAGGAGTCTCCCAGTTGGTCCCTCCCTATAGAATGCCTTTGGCTTCATGGGATCTTAACTTGGTTCTCGGAGTTCTACAGGAGGCCCCTTTCGAACCATTGCAGGACATCTCTCTCACCCTCCTTTCATGGAAGGTGATCTTTCTCGTGGCGATTACGTCAATCAGGAGAGTTTGAGTTGGCGTCCCTCTCTTGCCAACCACCTTACTGATTTTTCACCCAGACAAGGTAGTTTTGAGAACCTATCCCTCTTTCCTACCTAAAGTCGTCTCCTCCTTTCATCTAAATGAGGACACTGTCTTGCCGTCATTCTGTCCTGCATCAACCCATCGTATCGAGAAAGCTCTCCATACTCTGGATGTGGTTAGAGCTCTTCGGCAGTACATATCTCGCACGGCTCCCTTCCGTAAGTCCGATGTCTTGTTCGTGCTTCCGGAGGGACTTAGGAAAGGTCTACCTGCCTCAAAGGCCACTCTAGCCAAGTGGATTTGTCGGGGTCGTCACGACAATACCCTTCATCCACCAGTCATTCCAAATCAGATTAGGAGCATGTTGGTACCGGATAAGAATGAGTCAGACACAATGCTGGTTCAAACTCATTGCACGCTCGTGTGTAATGTCACAGCAACTGAACTGTTTATTTCATATACATAACATTATATAGTCCATTGGGGGAAGGTGTGCAGAGGGCGGGGATAGGCGGGGTTTAAGCAATGTATCTAGTATTCAGTCCTTCTGATTGGCTATGACATCATCTGATGAATCTTCCTTTGTCCACATCTTGTTAAGTTTCCATTTCTCCAGAAACGATACTTCAGCTTCAGAAACGAAAGTAGATTCTTGGCAAGTACAAAAACTAAGGCAAAAGTGAATACTGGCAGCCATCTTAAATACAGTTAAATTTGCATTTAGCAAGCAAAGGGAAAAACTTATTGTTTCACAGCATAAGAATATATAAAAGTACAAAAGAGTATAAAAACATATATTTTTACCTTGACAATCCCCCCTAAACACTAAGTTTTTCCCTAAAAAGAAAGATCCTTCGAGACTGTCCATATGATGGGGAAAGGGGAGGTGGATTTCTTCATCCAGACACCTCAGAAGCTCTCCCCTTGTGAGAGGCCTCCAGGCAGCTGAACCCTTCACTAGCTTCACATGGAGTTCTCCTGCTGTCCCTAAACTAGATCTCTTAGACAATACCCCTTACTCTCAGGTGCTATCTTCTTGAGGGGGACGTACTTAGGGATTTCCCCCGGATCAGTGCCATTGTACTCTAGTGGGTCTACTTCTTGGTTGAGGAAGGTGCCAGTCGGAGTTGCCTCAGTGATAACCTTTTTATACAGGGGAATAACACAACAGAGGATTATCGATCCAACTACAAGAAGGGCAATCAGTACCAGACAAGCTTGTTGGAGAAATCCTTTGAGCCCACCCAACCAACCGGAAAAGAAAGATGTGTCTACTCCAGCATTAGATTTTAATTCTGCTACTAACCCATTTATCTTCTTAAGGGCTATCATGGTCTTTCCATTTACCCCAGAGTTCTGAGGGATATAGGTACAACACTCCTCTCCCACCATCCCACAGACTCCTCCTTCCTTAGCTAAGATCATATCAAGGGCTAGTCGGTTTTGGAGGGTCATTCTAGTGTTAGGGCGCAACTCCTCAACTATACCCTGGAAAGCATCACAGGTAAAATTGACAAACCTTTGTTCACTGTAATATGTGTAATTGATCCCATCAACATTTTTATTAATCTGCACCTGTGGGATTATAGAAGCAAAGCCAGCATAGATCTGGTTCTCGGCTTTAAATTGGTCAGGCACCCCCCTTGGCACTCCAACGCTATCGACATATAACAATGGATCTTCTTCATAACTCATGTGGAGCTGATCAAGGCTTCTCCTCATTCTGGTATATTCATCAGGTGTCTCTGGATCCCAAGGTAAAATCTTGAACTGCATAGCTAGTTTAACAAGGGTGCATTGACCTGTCCAGGCATTAGGCAACCTAGGACGGAGCTTACCATCTCCACATAACCAATAAATGTCGTACATATACTGTGTATGATTAGCTAGCAAGTCAGTATCTAGGGAACTGTTCTCTTTACAGAAACCTGTCTTGAAGACCCCTACTGGTGTACCTGTAGTGTCATGGGAATTATAGCAGGTATAATTATCAGCTAACACAGTTATCCCTCCTGGGACCTTTAGTTTAGGTTCTTCATGAATTAGTGGGACATAATCTGAGCAATCAGTGGACTTTAGACCCTTCAACAGATTCATAACACAGACAGTGGTATTGTCATCAGGAAAAAACAATGCATATGTGTATAGATGTGTATTCGCTGCAGCACAAGCAACACATCCTACAGAGATACTCTGGACTCGTACATTGTATCTTACCCATTCTAACCATAAATTTTTCCTTGGGGCTGTTTGTGTTTCTATGGAGAAAACTTCTTGCCAACTAAGACCTGGAATGGGGATTACTTCGTTAACTATATTTTGCAAACGTTCACCTGGGCCTGTTTTAGCTGTACTGGTAACGGGGGCCTTGGTTGGTCTGAAGCTAATATCCTAGAGCTGTATATGGCCTAAATTCCCATAGTATCCACTATTAAACACATTATGAAAATACCTCCCCAGTACAATTGTTATCTCTGGTAACACATATATAATACTGGATAATTCCCTCTACCACCCGCTGAGTCTCGGGGCACTTGACTACATCGCAGAAATCAAATCACCAGATATTTACCGGGGCCGTTAGGTTTACCCAAAGAATAGTGGCACCGGAATTCTTATTTACAATAGGGACCGAGGAGGTAGGGGCGAGGATGGCCCCCAGCCTCAGGACCAAAAACAACAGCAACATTTTCCTTCGATCACCACTGTGACTAAGCGCTGGTCCGGTCTCTTTTGCAGTGTAAAGCGTAGATCCAGGTGCTCTTTCCTTCAAGTTTTACTGACATAGCTTTTCACGACCATAAAACCACCAGGCTTCAAATTGTGACAAATATCGGTTTCTGCTGAATCTGGAAGGGAAAAAGAAACTAAAACATGGGTGTTAGCAACATTTCTACTAAACTGAATAACATATTGAACAGCACGGTCAGTTTCTTCTGACAACTACTGAGACTGAAAATTTACAACTGAGAACCTAGCACCAAACAATACCTCATATGGGGACAGGCCATGTTTTGCAATAGGGTAGTACGAATGTGTAAGAGCCCTGGCCATGGAGCCGTAGTCTCCTGCATCATTTTGGTCAATTGTCCCTTCAGTGTGCCGTTCAGCCTCTTAACTTTCCCACTGGATTGTGAATAGTACGGAGTATGGAGGGCTACAGTGGATCCAAGCATTGTCAGAACCTCCTAATACACGAGAAGGAAAGTCCGGGCCTTGGTCACTTTCAGCAACTTCTGGAACACCATATCTGCATATAACTTCCATCACCAGTTTCTTTGCTGTGGTCTTTGCAGTCACGTTGGTAACGGGGAATGCTTCTGGCCAACTGGAGAACATGTCGACAACCACCAGACAATAGTCATACCTTCCAGACTTCGGCAACATGATGAGGTCCACCTGGAGCCTTTGGAAAGGATAGTCGGGCTTAGCAAGATGCTTCGGGGGTACACGTTGAAGTTGACCGGGATTGCAGGTCTGACAGATACCTCGATGTGTGGGCCCATGCGCCCACGTGACAATAGCAGGGTACATCTGCTTAGGGAGACACACAAGTTGGTCCTTTTTCCAGCGACCATTGTCCATACGTGCTCCATCAGCTTTCCACTGCTTCACTTCTTCCTTTGGAGACATTCTCTGCATCGTCATTAAGCGGTCTCGCGTGGTCCGGCAGAAAACCTCAGTCTGTCATAGATCATCAGGTTCCTGTAGAGTCAGTGTTTCTTGTAACTGTTTACGCAGAGAGCGTGTGGTCACCATGGCTGGTATGGGCGGTTCAACTGGTAGGAGAGCAGCGGCTTTTGCTTGCATATCCGCAAAGGCATTACCAACAGTCTGTGGACTGTTCCATGGTACCGTGCTCCTTAACTTTGATAATGGCCACTTGAGTAGGTAATTCGATTGAGTCCATGAGGGCTTTAACAGCTTCAACATTCTTCACTGAGTCCCGGCAGTAGTAACAAATCCTTGATTGGTTCATAGGCTCCGAAATCATGAGCAATACCAAATGCTTACTATGAGTCTGTGTATTTATTAGCCCGCCTGTCCTTGGCCAAAGTACATGTAGTAGACAGATCCTGACATTCTGCTTCTTGCGCTGACAGGGTGGAAGGGAGTGAGTGCAGCTCCGTGCAATACAGTATCTTCCGTAGTAACAGCGTATCATGTGTGAAATCTGCCAAAATCATCACCATATCTTGAACAGTCTTTCAGGGCCTTGTAGAGAAATTGCATTATGCGGGATGCGTCCGGTATCCACTGACAACAATAAGTACATAGTCCAAGAAAACGCTGGAGTTCAGTCTCATCTTTTGGGAATGGAAGGGAGCTGACGGCTATTTTTTTCTTTCTTCTGTGAGGTGTCTGGCACCCTGAAGGAGACAGTGACCCAAAAATATCACTTGACCAAGGCAGAACCGAAGTTTCAAGGCCGAAGCCCGACAGTTCAGATCTGCCAGATACTTGCGAAAACTAACAGTGGCAACAATGGCTTCCTGCTCTGTCTGTGTACACAACAAAAAAACAAAAAAATTACCCACATACTGAAGTAACGTGACATAGGCATATTCTAACTGACAGGGTTAGAGACACTATCCCCCCTATTTTTTTTTTTTTTTCTACAGGCATTATTGAGGGTGGATCTGGGCCTATCAGGGCCATCATAACCGTGGAAAGGGCATGTAAGATATACATCTCATTATACTCACCTACATAGGGGTTATATAACATAAATACCATCTGACCATCATCTTGGCTCACCAACTCTCTAGGTCTGCTTAGGTGCACTTATACGTCCATCATATTATCTTTGTCTGTATATTGGGAAAGGTTTGTTCTCAGGGTCAGCCAATTATTTTAGCGTAGCTAGCTAGTCAGAGGGCTTCCAGGGATAATACTCCTGTATCTGTCTTACACTACCTGATGTGGTTGGTTCTCTGGTGGTGGGGGTGACTAGATGACCGCTTGGGGGTGACATGACATGCTGGTCTACAGCTCCTTCCCAAAAGGATTACTGTCAGCTTACTCCCAAAATTAATGTCCCCACTACCCACTATCCTGTGTCAGCTTTTTATATCACTACATGTGATCAGGAATCAGCGTAATTCACTTAGGTCAGGTTGCAGCACAGATTATACAAGTATTTCTTCAGTCTGGGTTTGTCTGACCGCAATATTTACAAATCCATCTGTCCTATCTTGGTCTGAGAATTAACATGGCGAGGGAGATTTCCAGACACAGGGTTAAAATGAATATTGGAATATGAGACTAGATTTGTGTAAGGGAGGGGGAGCTGGAGCTGAAGTCTTCTGCTTCTTGGGCCACTGATAAGGAAGCGAGCTGCGAGTTGTGTCCTTGAAGCTGCGAGGGGAGGGGGACTAGAGAGCGAGTGAGGATCGCTGCAGCTGCTGATACAGACTGGGTTAAGTTCTTCTGGAAACTTTGGCCCCCCTTTCTCTGGCCGGCAGCACAAAGAGGAAAAATCACAAACAATTCACGCACGGGTTCACCCCTCCCATTGGGTGTCTCGGAAAACCACACAGTGTGACGAAATACAGCAGTTCTCAGACTCAATTAATTTCTACAAAACCTTCACACAACTCATTTGCCAGAACACCCTAGAAAAACTAATGATTGGGGTATTTTATAGCCAAACACGGGCTCTGCATCCTTTCATCTTTCCTCTCCATCAACCTTTTTGCTCGTTCTTTATGAGATGGTGCCATGTAGACAGCTGCAATCTCCCTGTCGAGGGCAATCCTACATGCTCGTACACCTTCTCGACATTCTTGACTGCCTTCTTGCCCTCCCGTGACTCTACTATTGTCTTGACTTCCACAGCATCCTCATCTAACTCGTGGGGCACGGACTTCTTCTTTAAGAGACGTAACATGACTCACAGAATACTACGCCCTTCTGCAGTAGGCCGCTGACAGCGACAGCAACACGTGTGTCCTAACACGGAGCCTCGCGCTCCACGTGTTATGAATAAAGAGCCTCGCGCTCAATATTTTTCCCTAACCTGAACACCAGTGATTACAGTCTGTCCTGTCACGATATTCTAAACGTTGGGAGGCTGTCTCCTAGTGAGACCCCTCCACTGTGTTTCTGGTGGTCCCCCTCTTGGGACGTCTTAATTACCGATATGTGCAAGTGTGTGCAAGTGTTTCTGGTGGTCCCCCTCTTGGGACGTCTTAATTACCGATATGTGCAAGTGTGTGCAAGTGTTTCTGGTGGTCCCCCTCTTGGGACGTCTTAATTACCGATGTATGTGCGTGCAATATCACAGAGGCTACGTCTCCTATCCCAATCCACAAACTTCTCAATCTTTCACTCTATCACTACTAGGCAACAGTCACGGGTAGGGTGGTTGAATGGAGTACAATGACCGGTGGAGGAGGTGTGGTGTACACGAGGACGCGCAGAGTGCGACGTCTCTCAGTTGCTGGTTCGAAGCGTGGCACGGGATCGCGCTCGGTCTCACCACTCGACCAGTCACTCCCCAGACCCAAGGAGACCACAGACTAACCAATAATGGCTGAAACACTAGCAAGTGTGACACATACATAGTATGCGATCTCCACTTACCGTGTTTGGAGGGTGATCAGTCCTCGAGGTCAGCCACTACGGGTGTCGTCCACGGACGTCCAGGCATGGGTCCAGGGGGTCTCGGATCGCGGGCCACGCCCCACGTTGGTTGCGCCAAATTGTCGGGGTCGTCACGACAATACCCTTCATCCACCAGTCATTCCAAATCAGATTAGGAGCATGTTGGTACCGGATAAGAATGAGTCAGACACAATGCTGGTTCAAACTCATTGCACGCTCGTGTGTAACGTCACAGCAACTGAACTGTTTATTTCATATACATAACATTATATAGTCCATTGGGGGAAGGTGTGCAGAGGGCGGGGATAGGCGGGGTTTAAGCAATGTATCTAGTATTCAGTCCTTCTGATTGGCTATGACATCATCTGATGAATCTTCCTTTGTCCACATCTTGTTAAGTTTCCATTTCTCCAGAAACGATACTTCAGCTTCAGAAACGAAAGTAGATTCTTGGCAAGTACAAAAACTAAGGCAAAAGTGAATACTGGCAGCCATCTTAAATACAGTTAAATTTGCATTTAGCAAGCAAAGGGAAAAACTTATTGTTTCACAGCATAAGAATATATAAAAGTACAAAAGAGTATAAAAACATATATTTTTACCTTGACAGATTCACTCCGCTATTCAGGAATCCTACCACATCAGGAACACCCCTGTCCCAGCAGGGATTAAGACGCATTCAACTCAGTCGGTCGGTGCTTCTTGGGCCTTTTGGCACCAGGCTTCAGCACAACAGCTTTGTAAAGCTGTGACTTTTTCCAGTCTGCATACCTTCACGAAGCACTATCACGTTCATACCCAGGCTTTGGCAGACTCTGCCCTTGGCAGGCGCATTCTGCAGACAGCGGTACCTCAGTAAGCCAGTGGTACATGGGGTTTTAGCAGTGCAATTGCTCCTCACCCAGGGACTGCTTTAGGACGTCCCATGGTCCTGTGTCCCCCAATGAGGCATAGGAGAAAAGGAGATTTTTGTGTACTCACCGTAAAATCTTTTTCTCCGAGCCAATGATTGGGGGGCACAGCATCCACCCTGTTAACCTATTGGCTGGTTGTTGTTGTGGTTTGTTCCTCAGTTTTTGATAGTTTACTTGTCTTGGTTTTTCTTATATTCCTACTGCTTTACTACCGAACTGGGTCGTTACTGGCCAGTCATGGGGTAACATAGTAACATAGTAACATAGTTAGTAAGGCCGAAAAAAGACATTTGTCCATCCAGTTCAGCCTATATTCCATCATAATAAATACCCAGATCTACGTCCTTCTACAGAACCTAATAATTGTATGATACAATATTGTTCTGCTCCAGGAAGACATCCAGGCCTCTCTTGAACCCCTCGACTGAGTTCGCCATCACCACCTCCTCAGGCAAGCAATTCCAGATTCTCACTGCCCTAACAGTAAAGAATCCTCTTCTATGTTGGTGGAAAAACCTTCTCTCCTCCAGACGCAAAGAATGCCCCCTTGTGCCCGTCACCTTCCTTGGTATAAACAGATCCTCAGCGAGATATTTGTATTGTCCCCTTATATACTTATACATGGTTATTAGATCGCCCCTCAGTCGTCTTTTTTCTAGACTAAATAATCCTAATTTCGCTAATCTATCTGGGTATTGTAGTTCTCCCATCCCCTTTATTAATTTTGTTGCCCTCCTTTGTACTCTCTCTAGTTCCATTATATCCTTCCTGAGCACCGGTGCCCAAAACTGGACACAGTACTCCATGTGCGGTCTAACTAGGGATTTGTACAGAGGCAGTATAATGCTCTCATCATGTGTATCCAGACCTCTTTTAATGCACCCCATGATCCTGTTTGCCTTGGCAGCTGCTGCCTGGCACTGGCTGCTCCAGGTAAGTTTATCATTAACTAGGATCCCCAAGTCCTTCTCCCTGTCAGATTTACCCAGTGGTTTCCCGTTCAGTGTGTAATGGTGATATTGATTCCTTCTTCCCATGTGTATAACCTTACATTTATCATTGTTAAACCTCATCTGCCACCTTTCAGCCCAAGTTTCCAACTTATCCAGATCCATCTGTAGCAGAATACTATCTTCTCTTGTATTAACTGCTTTACATAGTTTTGTATCATCTGCAAATATCGATATTTTACTGTGTAAACCTTCTACCAGATCATTAATGAATATGTTGAAGAGAACAGGTCCCAATACTGACCCCTGCGGTACCCCACTGGTCACAGCGACCCAGTTAGAGACTATACCATTTATAACCACCCTCTGCTTTCTATCACTAAGCCAGTTACTAACCCATTTACACACATTTTCCCCCAGACCAAGCATTCTCATTTTGTGTACCAACCTCTTGTGCGGCACGGTATCAAACGCTTTGGAAAAATCGAGATATACCACGTCCAATGACTCACCGTGGTCCAGTCTATAGCTTACCTCTTCATAAAAACTGATTAGATTGGTTTGACAGGAGCGATTTCTCATAAACCCATGCTGATATGGAGTTAAACAGTTATTCTCATTGAGATAATCCAGAATAACATCCCTCAGAAACCCTTCAAATATTTTACCAACAATAGAGGTTAGACTTACTGGCCTATAATTTCCAGGTTCACTTTTAGAGCCCTTTTTGAATATTGGCACCACATTTGCTATGCGCCAGTCCTGCGGAACAGACCCTGTCGCTATAGAGTCACTAAAAATAAGAAATAATGGTTTATCTATTACATTACTTAGTTCTCTTAGTACTCGTGGGTGTATGCCATCCGGACCCGGAGATTTATCTATTTTAATCTTATTTAGCCGGTTTCGCACCTCTTCTTGGGTTAGATTGGTGACCCTTAATATAGGGTTTTCATTGTTTCTTGGGATTTCACCTAGCATTTCATTTTCCACCGTGAATACCGTGGAGAAGAAGGTGTTTAATATGTTAGCTTTTTCCTCGTCATCTACAACCATTCTTTCCTCACTATTTTTTAAGGGGCCTACATTTTCAGTTTTTATTCTTTTACTATTGATATAGTTGAAGAACAGTTTGGGATTAGTTTTACTCTCCTTAGCAATGTGCTTCTCTGTTTCCTTTTTGGCAGCTTTAATTAGTTTTTTAGATAAAGTATTTTTCTCCCTATAGTTTTTTAGAGCTTCAATGGTGCCATCCTGCTTTAGTAGTGCAAATGCTTTCTTTTTACTGTTAATTGCCTGTCTTACTTCTTTGTTTAGCCACATTGGGTTTTTCCTATTTCTAGTCCTTTTATTCCCACAAGGTATAAACCGCTTACACTGCCTATTTAGGATGTTCTTAAACATTTCCCATTTATTATCTGTATTCTCATTTCTGAGGATATTGTCCCAGTCTACCAGATTAAGGGCATCTCTAAGCTGTTCAAACTTTGCCTTCCTAAAGTTCAATGTTTTTGTGACTCCCTGACAAGTCCCCCTAGTGAAAGACAGGTGAAACTGCACAATATTGTGGTCGCTATTTCCTAAATGCCCAACCACCTGCAGATTTGTTATTCTGTCAGGTCTATTAGATAGTATTAGGTCTAAAAGTGCTGCTCCTCTGGTTGGATTCTGCACCAATTGTGAAAGATAATTTTTCTTGGTTATTAGCAGAAACCTGTTGCCTTTATGGGTTTCACAGGTTTCTGTTTCCCAGTTAATATCCGGGTAGTTAAAGTCCCCCATAACCAGGACCTCATTATGGGTTGCAGCTTCATCTATCTGCTTTAGAAGTAGACTTTCCATGCTTTCTGTTATATTTGGGGGTTTGTAACAGACCCCAATGAGAATTTTGTTACCATTTTTCCCTCCATGAATTTCAACCCATATGGACTCGACATCCTCATTCCCTTCGCTAATATCCTCCCTTAAAGTGGACTTTAGACAAGACTTTACATAGAGACAAACCCCTCCTCCTCTCCGATTTTTACGATCCTTTCTAAACAGACTGTAACCCTGTAAGTTAACTGCCCAGTCATAGCTTTCATCTAACCATGTCTCGGTTATTCCCACTATGTCAAAGTTACCTGTAGATATTTCTGCTTCTAGTTCTTCCATCTTGTTTGTCAGGCTTCTGGCGTTTGCGAGCATGCAGTTTAGAGGATTTTGTTTTGTTCCAATCTCCTCACTGTGAATTGTTTTAGAAATGTTCTTACCTCCCTTCTGAGTATGTTTTCCTGGGTCGTCTTTGTTCGAGTCTAATGTTTTTCTTCCCGTCCCCTCTTCTTCTAGTTTAACGCCCTCCTGATGAGTGTAGCGAGTCTTCTGGCGAATGTGTGTTTCCCAGGTTTGTTGAGGTGTAGTCCGTCTCTGGCGAGGAGTCCATCATACCAGTAATTCACACCGTGGTCCAGGAATCCAAATCCTTGTTGTCTGCACCATCGTCTTAGCCAGTTGTTTGCATCAAGGATCCTGTTCCATCTCCTGGTGCCATGCCCGTCTACTGGAAGGATAGAAGAAAAAACTACCTGTGCATCCAGTTCCTTTACTTTCTTCCCCAACTCTTCAAAGTCCTTGCAGATTGTCGGTAGGTCCTTCCTTGCCGTGTCATTGGTGCCAACATGTATCAGAAGAAATGGGTGGACGTCCTTGGAGCTGAAGAGCTTTGGTATCCTATCGGTCACATCCTTGATCATCGCACCTGGAAGGCAGCATACTTCTCTTGCAGTTATGTCCGGTCTGCAGATGGCTGCTTCGGTGCCTCTCAGTAGTGAGTCTCCCACCACCACCACTCTTCGTTGCTTCTTGGCTGTACTTTTTGCTGTCACTTGTTGCTGTGTGCCCTTTTCTTTTTTGCTTGCTGGTATTGCTTCATTCTTAGGTGTGCCATACTGCCGAGGAGGAGTTAATTCTTAGGTGTATACTGCCGAGGAGGAGTTAATTCTTTGTGTTTACTTAGTGTCCTCCTAGTGGCAAGCAACATAACACCCATGGTCCTGTGTCCCCCAATGATTGGCTCGGAGAAAAAGATTTTACGGTGAGTACACAAAAATCTCCTTTTTACGTGACCACAATTGGGGGACCGAGGGCTGGCTGCCGTTCTGAGAGAGGGTCGAGTAGGGTGAACAGGACGAACTTCTGGACTGTGAGTGAGGTGCAGGTGGAGATGTTATAGTGGATTGAGTAAGATGTGTTGTGCTAGGCGACACAAAAACAGCAGGCATGTCCACTTCTGTAACAGATGAAGGGCTCCCACTCACCAACTGTAGCGGGTAAACAAGTGGAGGTTCTGTGGCTGGAGACCTGTGTGAGAACACTTGGCACGGTGATGGAGGAGGTAGACGCAGCAGATGCGGTTGATGGGGGACGGCCAGTGGTTGGTGAGGGCCTACTAGTCTGCATTTTAGCACAGTGATATTCCCAGACTATGGCATGTTGATCGTGCATGTGGCGGTTCATGCATGTAGTTGTCAAATTATTGCTATTTTTACTCTTCGCCACGACAGCACCCCACTGGAGAGAGGGATCCGCCCCGCAGGAACAGGAAACCTACAGAAAATAATTGGGGGCGGTCCGCCTCTCCTCCTCAGTTTAGGTTTCCTGTTCCTGCGGGAACTACAGGACTTCTACATAGAAAATACCTGGGCTAAGCACGCCGCCTGTGCAGTATCCGCGAGAACAGCAGGGGCTGCAGCCTAGAAGCAGCGTCGGGGGAGTTCTGCTAGACGGCTCCCTCCTCGTCTGGGGAACCATGCAGACGGCCGGGTCCAGGGAGGGCCGCCTGGCATCATCTGCATCACACGGGCGGCAGTGCGGGAGGAAACCCTGGCTGGCAGGAGTCGGGTGAGTGAGGGCAGCGTTCCCATTGCGGTCTGGTGCCAAAATCCGGACCGCACATGCGCCGACCGCCCTAAGTCAGATTGCCCCAGAAGTGGATGGTGAACTTCTGGGGCGTCCAGGCCAGCATCAGCGGCGGGGGAAAGCACGGACTCGCGCATGCGCAGTGCCGCACGGAAAGGGCGCACTATTTAAATCACTAACCCAGGGTAATTCGGCGATGCAAGATGTCATCCCCAGGTGCCATGGACCCCACAGCAGGAGATCCAGTACCCCCCGCCAAAGATCGCTCTAGAGGATCCTCTGAGACCGCTCATAAAAGCGACGGATCCAGGACAGGACCTCGGCCTTCTGATCCGGTACTAATTGCTTCACTGGGTGAGTTTTTAACTCTGCTTATTAAGCTGACGTTGTCTCCCTCCTCTCTTTCTCCTTCTCTCGCTATGTCTTATTACGATCAGACTAAAAAATGACAAAAGACAAAACATAAGGAATGTGCCTTATGTAGCCAGCCCCTTCCAGACTCATACCCTAAAAAACTTTGCAAGGACTGTTTCACGGAAAAACACAGGGAGCGGCAGTGTCCATTATGGACTTACGTGTCATTATTAGAGCGGAACTAAAAGCTATGTCCCAGGATAAACCACATAAAAGTAAATCTAAAATACCAACACCTGTGTCAGATTCCAAAAGTGACCAAGCTGTACTCTCGGAAGCCTCCCTATCCTCATCACCATCACCATCATCATCTTCATCAGAAATCGAGGGACGCTCATGTTTTCCCTTAGACAGTTTGGACAATTTGGTAAAGTCAATTAGGAATACCATGGGGTGTGAGCAAACAAAGGGTGCGCAAACCACGCAGGACATAATGTTTGCGGGTTAAGCAGAGAGAAAAAGGAGATGTTTTCCAGTCATACCGGCAGTGAAAGCATTAATTAAAAGAGAGTGGGAGAAACAGGATCAGAGAAGTTTTCTACCCTCTGCGTCAAAACGGAAATATCCGTTTAGTGACGAAGAGCTTCTTACATGGACCAAAATCCCTAAGGTCGACGCAGCCGTTGCCTCTACTTCTAAGCAGTCCACTTTACCTGTGGAGGATGCGGGACTACTTGTCGACCCTTTGGATCGTAAAGCCGAGTAATCCCTTAAGAGATCCTGGGAAGCGACTACAGGAATATTCAAACCAGCAGTAGCCAGCACTTGCGCCGCCAGGTCAATGTTCATTTGGATTGACCAATTAGACCAACAGATTGAGGATAAAGTTTCCAGCGAAAAATTGCGGACGGCCATCCCCTTAATACGAGGGGCGGCAGCCTTTATGGCGGACGCATCCGCCAACTCTGTCCGTTTGGCAGTAAGATCTGCAGGCCTCGTAAATAACGCAAGACGAGCGCTATGGATGAAAAGCTGGAAAGGGGACACGCAGTCAAAATCTAAAATATGCGCAATCCCATGTGAGGTTGAGTACCTCTTTGGTAAGACCTTAGACAAAATACTCAAAAAGGCTAAAGACAGGAAAAAAGCTTTTCCTGACTCCTCTATTCCCTATTACAGGAGGGCCTTTAAGAGGAGCCGTTTGGCAAAAGAAGGCAAACGGATAGGTCGACAACATGGACCACTAAAGAGGACAAACAGAGAGGTACCATGTTCAGAAGACCCAACCCCCCAAAAGAAAACAAATACTGATGATATGCCAGTAGGCGGCAGATTAAAAATTTTCGCCACCCAGTGGGAAAAAATAACAACTAGTTCATGGATTTTAAATATTTTCAGAGATGGAATAAAGTTACAATTCTCTCGCTTTCCCCACAAATCATATATTATAACATCCCTCAGCTCGCCTGCATAACAGGCACTTGAGCTTGAAATTCAAACCTTATTATCAAAACGGGTTTTAGTCCAGGTTCCTGAAGGACAGGAAGGTAGGGGATTCTACTCTCCCTTATTCCTGATTTCCAAACCCGACGGTTCATTCAGGACAATCATAAACCTTAAAAAACTCAATTCATTTATTGAAAACCATGCATTTAAAATGGAATCCATTAGATCCACTATAAAACTCCTTTTTCCAAACTGTATGATGGGGGGCATTGATCTAAAAAATGCTTATTACCATCTCCCTATCCATGACAGATACCAGAAATTCTTCAGGGCAGGGCCGGCTCCAGGTTTTTGAGGGCCCTGGGCGAAAGAGTCTCAAGTGGGCCCCCCCTTTAACACATACCCCGATTCATGATCGCATATAAACACAGCCATGTAGTATATAACACAGCCCACGTAGCATATAGCAGCCCACGTAGCATATAGCAGCCCATGTAGTATATAGCAGTGCAGCCCACGTAGTATATAGCAGCGCAGCCCACGTAGTATATAGCAGCGCAGCGCAGCCCACGTAGTATATAGCAGCGCAGCCGAGCCCACGTAGTATATAGCAGCGCAGCCCACGTAGTATATAGCAGCGCCACTCACTCAGGCACTGGTAGGACTAGGAGCTCCTCCTGAATCTGCCTCATAACTTCAGCAGCACGGCAGCCAGCCAGGGGCGGAGATCAGAGCAGAGAACGTGCTCTCTCCGCCCACAAACAATGTCACACTGGCTGCCTTCTCTTAACCCCTATGTGTGCCTGCCTGGCTGCACTGACTGAGTGAGAAGATGCTTGTGTCAGAGCTGGCACATAGGGGTTAAGAGAACGCAGCCAGCAGTGACTTTGTGGGCGGAGAGAGCATGTTATCTCCTGCTCTGCTCTCCCAGCTGTATCTATGACAGCTAAGTGGGCCCCCCTCTCTCCCCAGGGCCCCGGCATTTGCCCGCTGTGCCGGGTGCTGACGCCGGCCCTGCTTCAGGGTAGCAGTGACAATCAACGGCAAGATTCGTCATTTCCAGTATGCAGCCATGCCCTTCGGCCTCTCTACAGCGCCAAGGAACTTCACCAAAATAATGCTAGAGGTGATGGCCTATCTTCGCCAAAAAGAAACATTAATTGTGCCCTACCTGGATGACTTTTTGGTCATCGGAAATTCAATCACTCAATGTGCTGACCGCTTGGCTCACGCAATTTCCTCTCTACAGGATCTTGGCTGGATCATCAATACCAACAAATCCAGACTTACTCCACTTTCCCGTCAAGCGTTCTTGGGGTTCCATCTGGACTCCATAACCCAAAAGTGTCTTCTCCCTCAGGTAAAAATACTACTCATCAGTCACAGTCATAGCTGCAATAAATAATCCACGTATATCCCTAAGACAAGCTATGTCGTTGCTGGGATCCCTTATTTCTTGTATACCTGCAGTGAAATGGGCCTAATATCATACCCGAACACTGCAACACCAGATCCTACAAGAAGAAAGAAGGTTACTTGGTCGCCTAAATGCAAAAATAACCTTGTAACAGGAGGTTTTAACTTCCTTAACATGGTGGCTAGATTCAGACCATTTAATGAGTGGTGTTCCAAGGGTAATAATGCAAATAGATTAATGGCTGCACTCAAAATGAATCTGTGCTAGAGCAAGGAAATGTGCGATACATGAAATGGGAATAGCATAATGGCTTGTGAAATAATTTTCACAAGTCATTATGCTATTCCCATTTCATGTATCGCACATTTCCTTGCTCTAGCACAGATTCATTTTGAGTGCAGCCATTAATCTATTTGCTATATGACTTTTTTGGTTATGCACCAGTTCAGATTAGATTGCTGTTCAGTCAGTTTTTCTATATCTACCATGGGTAATAATGCCATCTCATACTATAACCACTGACGCCAGTCCTTACGGATGGGGCGCTCATATGGGGAATGATTTTTGCCAAGGGTTATGGGACATGGAAGAACGCTACAACTCATCTAACCTTAAAGAATTAAATGCAGTAAAATACGCCTTATACCATTTTCTCCCACAGCTTTGGGGAAAAGACGTCAGAATCCTTTCCGACAACACCACCACAGTGGCGTATCTAAACAGGCAAGGAGGCACTCGATCAGAGACTCTGATGTCTTCTGCTGGGGAAATCTTGGATCTAGCAGAGAAACATCTGACATCCCTTACTGCGCTTCACATAAAAGGGGAAAGCAACCAGCAGGCAGACTTCTTAAATCGACACACCTTGAGGCAGGGGGAGTGGTGCCTAAACCATCATATCTTCCAAGACATAGTATCCCTATGGGGTCGTCCTCAAATAGATCTCTTTGCCACAAGAAGAAACAAAAAAGTCCGGAGATTTGCCTCCTTATCTCCAGCGGATCATCCGGACATTCTGGACGCTCTCCAAGCCCCTTGGCAGTTCAGTCTGGCATACGCCTTTCCTCCGATAATATTAGCACAGGTCATACGGAAAATCAGAGAAGAGAGAGCGAGAGTTATACTGATTGCTCCATTCTGGCCCAAGAGACCATGGTTCTCGTTGCTGGAAACCATGTCGGTCTCAGACCCTTGGGTCCTCCCCTTGACACCCAACCTTCTCTTCCAGGGACCATTTTTCCACCCTCAGGTGGACAATCTCCATCTGACAGCCTGGAATTTGAAAGGAAGATGCTAAAATTAAGGGGGTTCTCGGAGGGATTGATTGACACAATCCTCCAAAGTAGAAAACATTCCACCACAAAAATATATACAAGGATATGGAAGAAATTCCTACAATTCCATACATCTCCCAACACATCAGAAATTCCAATACAATCTATCTTGGAATTCCTTCAAAAAGGGAGGGAACTAGGTTTAACTGTAAATACTTTAAAGGTTCATGTACCATCACTAGGAGCCCTCTATGGCTATAACATTGCGGGATATAGATGGGTATCCCGATTTATCACAGCCTGCGAACGGATAAATCCAGTTAACATACCTAGAATTCCACCCTGGAATCTAAATGTAGTTTTACAAGACCTAACAGACTCTCCGTTCAAACCAATAGACTCAATACCCATCAAATGCCTGTCACTAAAAACAGCCCTCTTGGTAGCACTGACTTTGGCTAGGAGAATTAGTGACATCCAAGCTCTTTCTATAGATCCACCTTTCCTGCTAACTTTTCAGGATAAGTTGATTCTTAAACCAGACCCTTCCTACCTTCCCAAAGTAGCAAAGAAATTCCATAGGTCACAAGAGATAATCTTGCCCACTTTCTTCAGTAATCCCTCCACTCCTGAAGAACAGAAGTATCACACTTTAGATGTTAAAAGAGTAGTTTTAAAATACATTGAAAGGACCAGTAGCTGGCGACAGTGTAGGACGCTGTTTATATCCTTCCAGGGTCACAAGAAGGGTCATGGAGTAACAAAAAGCACCTTATCCCGGTGGATCAGGGAGTCTATCAGACTGGCTTATTCCACGAGGAACGAAAACCCTCCGGAAGGCATAACAGCACACTCTACCAGAGTTATGGCATCCTCCTGGGCAGAAAGGGGAGAGGTCCCAATTGAAACTATATGTAAGGCGGCAACTTGGTCAGATACTTCTACTTTCTATAACCACTATAGGCTTGACCTATCGTCAACTTCTGACCTAGACTTTGGCAGGACTGTCCTCAGCACGGTGGTCCCCCCCCTAGGTGATGGTCTCTGGAAAATCTCCAGTGGGGTGCTGTCGTGGTGAAGAGTAAAAAGCCGGATTACTCACCGGTAATGCTCTTTTAGTGAGTCCACGACAGCACCCTCTTACATCCCTCCCTAGATTAATATAGTGTATACTATTGAGTAAAATTCTTTTAATCATACATAAGCAAATAAGTTTGAAAATTGAATAAATTATATTTGCCTAATACTGGCGGTCCTCCAGGTACTCTGAAATCAAAACTGAGGAGGAGAGGCGGACCGCCCCCTATTATTTTCTGCAGGTTTCCTGTTCCTGCGGGGTGGATCTCTCTCCAGTGGGGTGCTGTCGTGGATTCACTAAAAGAGCATTACCGGTGAGTAATCCGGCTTTTTGCCTCTACAGAGATTTCTTGTGCAAATTTGGCAATTATCGTCAGTTGGGTCATCCTTTGCAGTCTCAAAAAAGACCCAGGCTAGGCAACCATTACTGCCCCTGCGAACTGCACACTTGTGAAAGGTGCTGGCCACCGCCAGAGTTGTCCTAGGATACAGTGCTAGTCATGTTTGCATTACTTCATGTTTGTGCGTGAAGCTACAACATAACCTTGTCTACCTTCTCCTCTGCTGAGTTACTTAGCTGTGTACCTCTGGGTTCACACCAAGTGGGATCTACAACCTCATTGTCATCCTCCCTGTTCTCACACTCCTCACACTGAGTCACCCTCCTCCTCTTCCTGCCCTGACACCACAATACACGCCACGTTCGCCTCTGGTATCTGGATCTCAGTAGGATCACCTCCACACCCGGTGGTTGACATCTGGTGATGGGGATCTGGATTCTGCTTGGACCCTACGTCATCCAGCCCGGATCCAACATAAATACATTTTGGGCATCGGTGCAGATGCTTTCCTCCTACGAATTCTGTAAATCTTTGGAGCAGAACTCTGATGCCCATGGAACAGAATGTGTGAACAGCTCTGCAGAATGGCCCATCTGTAGTTCCCCACAATCAGTTGGACATTTGGAAATTTGTGATGCGTGGGGAAACAAGGGTGATTTGGGGTGCCACCTCTGAGGTTTGTTCTGTGTGTGATGTTGAGGTGGAGGAAGAGGCCACTGAAGCACATGTTCTTTTTGAGCCTCATCTACAAGGCGGACCGCTGTGCGGCTGCTAAAGGGAGTTGAGTAGCCCATCCAGTAACAATGTCAGTGGCCTTTGGATGAGAAGATCGTGTTTGTTCAGTTGAGCTTTCATTAACACCTAAACCATGTACACGTCAAACGTCAATCCTATTCCCCCTTCCACCACGACCTCGCTTTTTGCTGCTCATGTTGTATGTAGCCTTCCCCTTTTTTAATCTGCTGTTTCACAACTCTAGGCTCAGACATGTCAGTCACCTTGTCACTAAATTAATAATCAGTATTTATAGGCTGATATAGTGTGGCTAGACTACAGAATTGGCACCTGCATTTCCAGCAAAGGTAATAGGTTTTTGACGACTATGAGAGACAATTACCATTCACAACTGGTTCAGGACCCAACAAGAAGAGGGGTACTGCTAGACTTAATATTAACCAACAGGCCAGACCGCTGTTATGACCTGGTGGTAAGGACAATAATGGACCTGATGGTTAAGAGCACACGGAATGACCTGATAGTTACAAATAATATAGGACGAGCTCTGAGACGTGGGAACTCTGCTGACCGCAATCCCTAATCCTATCACACACACTAGAAATAGCTGTGGATTGCACCTAACGCTCCCTATGCAACTCGACACAGCCTAAGGAACTAGCTAGCCTTGAAGATAGAAAAATAAAGCCTACCTTGCCTCAGAGAAATTCCCCAAAGGAAAAGGCAGCCCCCCACATATAATGACTGTGAGTAAAGATTAAAATACAAACACAGAGATGAAATAGATTTAGCCAAGTGAGGCCCGACTTACTGAACAGACAGAGGATAGGAAAGGTAACTTTGCGGTCAGCACAAAAACTACAAAAAGACCACGCAGAGGGCGCAAAAGACCCTCCGCACCGACTCACGGTTCGGAGGCGCTCCCTCTGCGTCCCAGAGCTTCCAGCAAGCAAGACAAAAATCAAAATAGCAAGCTGGACAGAAAAATAGCAAAGAAAAACAAGCAGGAACTTAGCTTCTGCTGGGAAGACAGGTCACAAGAACGATCCAGGAGTGAACTAGACCAATACTGGAACATTGACAGGTGGCATGGAGCAATGATCTAAGTGGAGTTAAATAGAGCAGCCAGCTAACGAATTAACCTCGTCACCTGTGGAAGGAAACTCAGAAGCCGCAGCCCCACTTACACCCAACAGAGGAAGCCCATGGACAGAACCAGCCGAAGTACCATTCATGACCACAGGAGGGAGCTTGACAACAGAATTCACAACAGTACCCCCCCCTTGAAGAGGGGTCACCGAACCCTCACCAGAGCCCCCAGGCCGACCAGGACGAGCCAAATGAAAGGCACGAACCAGATCGGCAGCATGAACATCGGAGGCAAAGACCCAGGAATTATCTTCCTGACCATAACCCTTCCACTTGACCAGGTACTGGAGTTTCCGTCTCGAAATACGAGAATCCAAAATCTTCTCCACCACATACTCCAACTCCCCCTCAACCAACACCGGGGCAGGAGGATCAACGGATGGAACCACAGGCGCCACGTACCTCCGCAACAACGACCTATGGAATACATTATGGATGGCAAAAGAAGCCGGAAGGGTCAAACGAAACAACACAGGATTGAGAACCTCAGAAATCCTATACGGACCAATGAAACGAGGCTTAAACTTAGGAGAGGAAACCTTCATAGGAACATAACGAGACGACAACCAAACCAAATCCCCAACACGAAGTCGGGGACTCACACAGCGCCGGCGGTTAGCGAAACGTTGAGCCTTCTCCTGGGACAATGTTAAATTGTCCACCACATGAGTCCAAATCTGCTGCAACCTATCCACCACAGTATCTACACCAGGACAGTCCGAAGACTCAACCTGCCCTGAAGAGAAACGAGGATGGAAACCAGAATTGCAGAAAAACGGCGAAACCAAAGTAGCCGAGCTGGCCCGATTATTAAGGGTGAACTCAGCCAAAGGCAAAAAGGACACCCAATCATCCTGATCAGCAGAAACAAAGCATCTCAGATATGTTTCCAAAGTCTGATTAGTTCGTTCGGTTTGGCCATTTGTCTGAGGATGGAAAGCCGAGGAAAAAGACAAATCAATGCCCATCTTAGCACAAAAGGCTTGCCAAAACCTCGAAACAAACTGGGAACCTGTGTCCGAAACGATGTTCTCCGGAATGCCATGTAAACGAACCACATGCTGGAAAAACAATGGCACCAAATCAGAGGAGGAAGGCAATTTAGACAAGGATACCAAATGGACCATCTTAGAGAAGCGATCACAAACCACCCAAATGACCGACATCTTTTGAGACAGGGAGATCCGAAATAAAATCCATAGAGATATGCGTCCAGGGCCTCTTCGGGACCGGCAAGGGCAAAAGCAACCCACTGGCACGAGAACAGCAGGGCTTAGCCCGAGCACAAGTCCCACAGGACTGCACAAAAGAACGCACATCCCGCGACAAAGACGGCCACCAAAAGGATCTAGCCACCAAATCTCTGGTACCAAAGATTCCAGGATGACCAGCCAACACTGGACAATGAACCTCAGAGATAACTCTACTAGTCCATTTATCAGGGACAAACAGTTTCTCCGCTGGGCAACGATCAGGTCTATCAGCCTGAAATTTTTGCAGCACCCGCCGCAAATCAGGGGAGATGGCAGACAAAATTACCCCCTCTTTGAGAATACCCGCCGGCTCAGGAACATCCGGAGAGTCGGGCACAAAACTCCTTGACAGGGCATCAGCCTTCACATTCTTAGAGCCTGGAAGGTACGAAACCACAAAATCAAAGCGAGAGAAAAATAGCGACCAACGAGCCTGTCTAGGATTCAACCGTTTGGCAGACTCGAGATAAGTCAAATTCTTGTGATCCGTCAAGACCACCACGCGATGCTTGGCTCCTTCAAGCCAATGACGCCACTCCTCGAATGCCCACTTCATGGCCAACAACTCTCGATTGCCAACATCATAATTGCGCTCAGCAGGCGAAAACTTTCTAGAAAAGAAGGCACATGGTTTCATCACCGAGCCATCAGAACTTCTTTGCGACAAAACAGCCCCTGCTCCAATCTCAGAAGCATCAACCTCGACCTGAAACGGGAGCGAAACATCTGGCTGGCACAACACAGGGGCAGAAGAAAAACAACGCTTCAACTCCTGAAAAGCTTCCACAGCCTCAGAAGACCAATTGACCACATCAGCACCCTTCTTGGTCAAATCAGTCAACGGTTTAGCAATACTAGAAAAATTACTGATGAAGCGATGATAAAAATTAGCAAAGCCCAGGAACTTTTGCAGACTCTTCACAGATGTCGGCTGAGTCCAATCATAAATGGCCTGGACTTTAACAGGGTCCATCTCGATAGTAGAAGGGGAAAAAATGAAACCCAAAAATGAAACCTTCTGAACTCCAAAGAGACACTTTGACCCCTTCACAAACAAAGAATTCGCACGAAGGACCTGGAACACCATTCTGACCTGCTTCACGTGAGACTCCCAATCATCCGAAAAGACCAAAATATCATCCAAATATACAATCAGGAATTTATCCAGGTACTCTCGGAAGATGTCATGCATAAAGGACTGAAATACTGATGGAGCATTGGAAAGCCCGAATGGCATAACCAGGTACTCAAAATGGCCCTCGGGCGTATTAAATGCTGTTTTCCATTCATCGCCCTGTTTAATACGCACAAGATTATACGCACCACGAAGATCTATCTTGGTGAACCAACAAGCCCCCTTAATCCGAGCAAATAAATCAGACCGCAGCGGCAAAGGATACTGAAATTTGACTGAGATCTTATTAAGAAGGCGGTAATCAATACAAGGTCTCAAAGAACCATCCTTCTTGGCCACAAAAAAGAACCCTGCTCCCAATGGTGACGACGACGGGCGAATATGACCCTTCTCCAAGGATTCCTTTACATAACTCCGCATAGCGGCGTGCTCTGGCACAGATAAATTGAACAGTCGGCCCTTAGGAAACTTACTACCAGGAATCAAATTGATAGCACAATCGCAATCCCTATGAGGAGGTAGGGCACTGGATTTGGGCTCATCAAATACATCCCGGTAATCCGACAAAAACTCCGGGACTTCAGAAGGGGTGGATGATGAAATAGACAAAAATGGAACATCACCATGTACCCCCTGACAACCCCAGCTGGACACAGACATTGATTTCCAATCCAATACTGGATTATGGACCTGTAGCCATGGCAACCCCAAAACGACCACATCATGCAGATTATGCAACACCAAAAAGCGAATATCCTGTGCAGGAGCCATGCACATGGTCAATTGGGTCCAGTACTGAGGCTTATTCTTGGCCAAAGGCATAGCATCAATTCCTCTCAATGGAATAGGATACTGCAAGGGCTCCAAGAAAAAACCACAGCGCCTAGCAAACTCCAAGTCCATCAAATTCAGGGCAGCGCCTGAATCCACAAATGCCATAACAGAATAGGATGACAAAGAGCAAATCAGAGTAACGGACAAAAGAAATTTCGACTGTACCGTACCAATGGTGGCAGACCTAGCGAAACGCTTAGTGCGCTTAGGACAATCGGAGATAGCATGAGTGGAATCACCACAGTAAAAACACAGCCCATTCCGACGTCTGTGTTCTTGCCGTTCAGCTCTGGTCAAAGTCCTATCACATTGCATAGACTCAGGTCTATGCTCAGATAATACCGCCAAATGGTGCACAGCTTTACGCTCACGCAAGCATCGATCTGAATGGCCAAAGACATGGGAAATCCCACCATGACATCCTTAAGGGCTTCAGAGAGACCCTTTCTGAAAATTGCTGCCAGGGCACATTCATTCCACTGAGTGAGTACAGACCACTTCCTAAACTTCTGACAATATATCTCTACCTCATCCTGACCCTGACACAGAGCCAGCAAGATTTTCTCTGCCTGATCCACTGAATTTGGTTCATCATAAAGCAATCCGAGCGCCAGAAAAAACGCATCAACATCACGCAATGCCGGATCTCCTGGCGCAAGGGAAAATGCCCAGTCTTGAGGGTCGCCACGTAACAAAGAAATAATGATCTTCACTTGTTGAACAGGGTCACCTGAGGAGCGAGGTTTCAAAGCAAGAAACAATTTACAATTATTTTTGAAATTCAGAAACTTAGATCTATCCCCAAAAAAAACAAATCAGGAATAGGAATCCTAGGCTCTAACATCGGATTCTGAACCACAAAATCTTGAATGTTTTGTACCCTTCCAGTGAGATTATTCATACAAGAGGACAGACCTTGAATGTCCATATCTACACCTGTATCCTGAACCACCCAGAGGTAAAGGGGAAAAGAGAGACAAAACACACTGCAAAGAAGAAAAAAAATGGTCTCAGAACTTCTCTTATCTCTCTATTGAGATGCATTAATACTTTGGGCCACCTGTACTGTTATGACCTGGTGGTAAGGACAATAATGGACCTGGTGGTTAAGAGCACACGGAATGACCTGATAGTTACAAATAATATAGGACGAGCTCTGAGACGTGGGAACTCTGCTGACCGCAATCCCTAATCCTATCACACACACTAGAAATAGCTGTGGATTGCTCCTAACGCTCCCTATGCAACTCGACACAGCCTAAGGAACTAGCTAGCCCTGAAGATAGAAAAATAAAGCCTACCTTGCCTCAGAGAAATTCCCCAAAGGAAAAGGCAGCCCCCCACATATGACTGTGAGTAAAGATGAAAATACAAACACAGAGATGAAATAGATTTAGCAAAGTGAGGTCCGACTTACTGAACAGACTGAGGATAGGAAAGGTAACTTTGCGGTCAGCACAAAAACTACAAAAAGACGCAGAGGGCGCAAAAGACCCTCCGCACCGACTCACGGTGCGGAGGCGCTCCCTCTGCGTCCCAGAGCTTCCAGCAAGCAAGACAAAAATCAAAATAGCAAGCTGGACAGAAAAATAGCAAACAAAGAAAAACAAGCAGGAACTTGGCTTCTGCTGGGAAGACAGGTCACAAGAACGATCCAGGAGTGAACTAGACCAATACTGGAACATTGACAGGTGGCATGGAGCAATGATCTAAGTGGAGTTAAATAGAGCAGCCAGCTAACGAATTAACCTAGTCACCTGTGGAAGGAAACTCAGAAGCCGCAGCCCCACTCACAACCAACAGAGGAAGCCCATGGACAGAACCAGCCGAAGTACCATTCATGACCACAGGAGGGAGCTTGACAACAGAATTCACAACAGACCGCATATCAAATATAAGGGTTGGGGTCACTTGGGTAATAGTGATCACAAAATAATAAGTTTTCATGTATCCTTTAGTAAGATGTGTAGTAGAGGGGTTACAAGGACACTAAGCTTCAGGAAGGCAAATTTCCAACGGATGAGAGTTGGTCTTGGTGCACTTTCCAGGGATGATATCCTGAGACATAAAAATACACAAAGAAAATGGGAGACGTTTAAATTAGCATCCTGAATAAGACCTGTGCACAATATATACCATATGGGAATAAACATGCTAGAAATAGGAGGAATCCAATATGGCTAAATAGAGCTGTAAGGGACGCAATAAGTGACAAAAAGAAAGCATTTAGAGAATTAAAGCAAGTAGGTAGTGATGAGGCATTAAATAAATACAGAAAATTTTATTCTGTAAAAAGCAAATCAATGTGGCAAAGATTGAGACACTCTTTGCCAGAAAGAGTAAAAATAAATCCCAAAATATTCTTTAACTATATAAGTAGTAAGAAACTAAAAAATGATAATGTTGGCCCCTTAAAAATAGTCTGGGTGAACTAGTGGATGAGGAAAAAGCCAATCTGCTAAATGAATTTTTTTCAACAGTATTTACACAAGAAAATCTCATGGCAGACAATATGATCAGTGATAAAAAAAAAAAAAATCCCCATTAAATGTCACCAGCTTAACCCAGCATGAAGTACAATGGCATCTAAAAATCACTAAAATTGACGAATCTCCGGACCCAGATGGGATACACCCCCCGAGTACTGCAGGAATTAAGTACTGTCTTTGATAGACCATTATCTTTAATCTTTAAAGACTCCATAATTACATGGTCTGTACCACAGGACTGGCGTATAGCAAATGTGATGCCAATATTCAAAAAGGGGACAAAAACTGAACTTGGAAATTATAGGCCCGTAAGCGTAACCTCTACTGTGGGTAAAATCCTGGAGGGTATTCTAAGGCCAGTCTCACATGTCCAAATAATTACGGTACCTGAAAAATCGGTACCGGAATTATCCGTGTCCGTGTGCCCGTGCGTTTCTGTGGCACATGTGCGGCACACGTGTGCCGCCTGTGTGCCCACTGGGTACCACACGCACCGTGCAGGAGACCGCGCTAAAGTTTAGCTCTGTCCTCTGCATCTGGTGCTGAAGCCCCATTCATATCTTCCCTGCAGCAGCGTTTGCTGTAGAGAAGATATGAAAAATCCTTTTTTTTTGTTTCTCGTGTTTAAAATAAAGCTCCATATCCCCACCCTTCTCCCACCCCCCGTGCGCCCGCCCGCTGTTCTTAAAATACTCCCCCGACTCGCTCCCTCGCTGGCGCTGCTTCCTGTCATGGCCGCACCTTCTACTGTATGAGCGGTCACGTGGGGCCGCTCATTTACAGTAATGAATATGCGGCTCCACCCCTATGGTTCACCCTCCTACTGTAAGTAGAGGATGAGGTCCCTTGCTGTCCAGCTTTTGTTATTAAGTGACTTAGTCCGCCTTTCTCTCTCTTTCTAGGGAGACAAGGTCCCTGCCCTTAAAAAAGATAAGCCCAGCCGCAAGTGTGGTACATGTGCGACCAAGCTTCCCTCAGCTTATAAGAAAAAGCTCTGCCAACCATGCACGGATGAAGTGCTGCGTAGTGAACAACCCTCCCTCCTGGACAGCATCAGAACCCTCATCAAACAGGAGGTCCAATCCTCTATGGCGGCCCTGTCTCAGGCCTGACACCACAGCCTCCTCCTCCTAAGAAAAGGAAGATGGTATCTGACTCGGGCGAGATCCATACCTCGGGTTCAGAGGACATTTGGGAGAATGAGGGTTCTACTTCCAACCCCAAAACTGACAACAAAAAATATCTCTTCTCTTCCAAAGATATGGAAGAGCTAATTTCTATGGTGAGGGGCACCATGGGGGTGGAAGAGAAGGTAGCGAGTCATTCCATTCAGGATTAAATGTTTGGAGGGTTCAAGCCTAGGACCCCGAAAGGGTTCCCTATACATGAGAATATTGAAAACCTTCTCCTTCATGAGTGGGGCCTACCTGAGAAAGCTTTGAGTGTCCCATCAGAATTGAAGAATCAATTCCCTCTGGAGGGGGACTGTTCTTTATGGGAGATGCCTAAGGTAGATGTACAAGTGTCCAGGGTAACCAAAAAAAGTCTCTACCCTTCGAGGATTCCTCACAGCTCAAAGATCCTATGGATCGAAAAATTGAGCTTACTAAGGAAATCATGGGACACCTCTACTAATCTGCTGAAGACAAATGTGGCCTCCACATGTGTTGCCAGATCCCTATTTCTCTGGATACGTACCCTAGAAAATCACCTTTCTCAGGGGACATCTAGGGAGGAAATTCTAAATTCCCTACCATTACTTCAGAAGGCAACGGGATTCCTGGCGGATGCCTCCGCTGAATCTGTACGGGTAGCCGCTAGGTCTGCAGTTCTCTCCAACTCCGCTAGGAGAGCTCTATGGTTTAAATCCTGGGGAGGTGACTTAACTTCCAAATCCAAACTGTGTGGTATTCCCTTTCAGGGACATTATATGTTCGGGCCAGTCCTCGATGACATCCTTGACAAGGTTACGGATAAAAAGAAAGCTCTTCCGGAGCATAAAAGCTCGAGGAAATGCTTTTTTTTGTCCCCTCCCGTGAGCAGGTCCCCCAGAGGGATTACAGGGGTAAAGGTAAAACGGGTCGGTGGAATTACCCCAAAGGGGGTAAAGCTAGGAACATCCTTGTTCCCCAACCCCAGCAGACCCCCTGAAAAACAATGACTGCTCTCCAGTCGGAGGCCGACTCTCAAGGTTTCTTTCCCAATGGCAGGCCATCACCACAAATCAGTGGGTCCTGCGTACAATTTGAGAAGGCTTAAGGTTAGAATTCAAGAGTCCTCCTCACCGTCTAACAATTATCTCCCTACAGTCTCCACACGTTCGGGGATGCCTCAATGCAGATATCCTCGATCTGCTTCAGGCAGGGGTAATCTCTCAGGTACCTCCTCAGGAAATAGGTGAAGGCCACTATTTTCACCTATTTTTGGTGAAAAACCCCTCTGGGAAACACCGGGTTATTATAAACCTGAAACCCCTAAATCGGGTCACCAAATACCACAGATTCAAAATGGAATCAATCAAATCAGCAATCCCGCTGATTGGCCAGGACTGGGTAATGGCTACGTTAGATCTGAAGGAGCTTACTATCATGTGTCGATGCATCCCGACCACAGGAAGTTCCTCAGATTTCCGGTGGCCCAGAACCATCGAGCCAGCCATTATCAGTTCAATGTCCTTCCATTCGGAGTCTCATCAGATCCTCGAGTCTTTACCAAGATCATGTCAGAAGCAGTGGTCTTCATCCGACATCAGGGGATCTGTATCATCCCGTACCTGGACGATTTTCTTATCATTCCATCTGTCCCTCGTCTAAATCAGGATGTGACGAAAGTCCTGGATATCCTGAAATCACTGGGATGGATTCCGAACTTGGGGAAGTCAGACCTCCATCCATCACCAAGGAAAAAATTTCTAGGAGTTCTTCTGGACTCAAGGGAAAGAATGTCCTTCTTACCCAGGGACCATCAGGACGATCTCGTCCACAGGATCTCCAGGTTCAGGAGCCAGAATTCTCCGACCCTAAGGGACTCGATGTCAATCCTGGGTTCGTTGACGTCCTGCAACCAGGCAGTCTCCTATGCCCAGGCCCACACAAGAGTCCTTCAGACCCACATCCTGAGACATTCAAAAGGACCCCAGAATGCTCTAACCAGGAGGATTTCCCTCCCCAATCACGTGAAATCCTCCCTCTCATGGTGGCTGAACTCCCAGAACCTTCAAAGAGGAGTCAGCTGGGATCAAATGCCTCTGAAGGTGCTCACAACAGATGTTAGCCAGATAGGTTGGGGTGCCGTAATAGAAAGTTCCCACTTCCAGGGGTTGTGGCCCCCAAGCATCAGGTCCAGATCCTCGAATCTGAGAGAATTGAAAGTGGTGGAGGAGGCGCTAAAAGCCGCATCTGTCCTCATCCAGGGTCATCATGTACGGATAATGTCCGACAACACAACTACGGTGGTCTACCTCCGATACCAGCGAGGCACGAAATACACCAGCCTAAAATCAACCACAGCAAGGATTTTTTCCTGGGGGGAAAGATCTCCTGTCCATCTCGGCAGTACACATAAAGGGGTCAGATAATGCCCAGGCAGGCTTCCTAAGCAGGAAAAATTTCCATCCTGGAGAATGGTCTTGAACCAAGAGGTGTTCCTATCCCTAGTCCGGAGATGGGGAATTCCAAATGTGGAACTGTTTGCCAACAGTCAGAACACGAAGTCGAGCACTTTCTTCTCCCTCAACCCCTCAAGCGAAGCACAGGGAAAGGACGCCTTCTCCCATCCTTGGAGGTTTGCTCTGGCATACGCCTTCCCACCAATTCCCATGTTGCCGAGGACGTTACAGAAGATCCGAACGGATCGAGTCACAACAATTCTGGTAGCACCGATGTGGCCAGGAAGAAGCTGGTATGGCGCACTAACAGACATGTCTCTGGAAGGCCCGATACTTCTACCTCAGATATGGGAAATATGTGTAAGTGGGTTAAGAGCTTCAGCAGGGACCACTGCTACACCCAGACCTACACAGGCTGAAACTGGCAGCCTGGGTACTGAGGCCGAGATTCTGAGAGCTAGAGGTATCTCAGATAACGTCATTCAAACCCTACAAAAAAGTAGGAAACCAATAACCAACGCCATCTATGGCAAGGTTTGGAAAAGATTTTCATCCTGGTGCGCCCCAAACAAACCTGATCCATTCCATCCCAATATCGCTCAGATATTAGAATTTCTCCAAAAGGGTCTGGAGTTAGGACTCTTACCTAGCACTTTAAAAGTGCAGGTGTCCGCATTAAGTTCCTTTTTTGATCAGGATTTAGCAGGCCCACCGTTGGGTTAAACGTTTTATGGCATATGCGGCTAGGATTCGTCCTAGGCTCAGGTCCAGACCGCTTCTTGGGATCTAAACCTTGTACTAAATAGTCTGACCAGGGACCCCTTTGAGCCCTTATCAGCCATCAGCTTAAAATCCTGAAGGTACCTTCACACTCAGCGACGCTGCAGCGATACCGACAACGATGTCGATCGCTGCAGCGTCGCTGTTTGGTCGCTGGAGAGCTGTCACACAGACAGCTCTCCAGCGACCAACGATCCCGAGGTCCCCGGGTAACCAGGGTAAACACCGGGTTACTAAGCGCAGGGCCGCGCTTAGTAGCCCGATGCTTACCCTGGTTACCAGCGTAAAAGTAAAAAAAACAAACACTACATACTTACCTACCGCTGTCTGTCCCCGGCGCTCTGCTTCTCTGCACTCCTCCTGCACTGGCTGTGAGCACAGCGGCCGGAAAGCAGAGCGGTGACGTCACCGCTGTGCTTTCCGGCTGACCGACGCTCACAGCCAGTGCAGGAGGAGTGCAGAGAAGCAGAGCGCCGGGGACAGACAGCGGTAGGTAAGTATGTAATGTTTGTTTTTTTTACTTTTACGCTGGTAACCAGGGTAAACATCGGGTTACTAAGCTCGGCCCTGCGCTTAGTAACCTGATGTTTACCCTGGTTACCAGTGAAGACATCGCTGGATCGGTGTCATACACGCCGATCCAGCGATGTCTGCAGGGAGTCCAGCGACGAAATAAAGTTCTGGACTTTCCTCAGCGACCAACGATCTCCCAGCAGGGGCCTGATCGTTGGTCGCTGTCACACAGAACGATTTCCTTAACGATATCGTTGCTACGTCACAAAAAGCAACGATATCCTTAACGATATCGTTATGTGTGAAGGTACCTTGACCCTCAAGACTGTCTTCCTAGTAGCAATCACTACCGCTAGGCGTATAGAATTACAGGCTTTATCAGTACAAGAGCCATACCTAACCATAACCATGGATAGCATAATCCTTAAGCTAGACCCTGCCTTTATGCCGAAGGTAGTCTCAGACTTCCACAGAAGTCAAGGTATTCTCTTACCCTCATTCTGTCCAAATCCCTCTAATCCGAAGGAAGAAACCTTTCACACCCTGGATGTCTGCAGGGTGGTCCTCTTCTACCTCCAACAAACGGAGGGTTGGAGAATAGACCAAAACCTTTTCGTCCAGTGGTCAGGACGGAATAGAGGCAAGAAAGCGGCTAAAAGAATGATCACTAACTGGATCAAGCAGGCCATCTGTCTTGCATACTCAACCAGGGAAATTGCTCCCCCGGCATCGCTGAAGGCTCACTCCACCCGTTCAGTTTCGACGTCCTGGGCAGAGAGAGGGAACGCATCGTCTGAGCAGATTTGCAGAGCTGCCACCTGGTCATCAATCCATACATTCACCAGGCATTACAGGCTAAATTTCAATAGGGACCTATCGTTTGGCAGACGTGTTCTGCAGGCTGTTGTCCCTCCCTAAAGAAATTAGCTGTTGGTATCACTCAGACACTGCAGTCGTGGAAGGTGACTGGAGAAAATAGAATTAGACTTACTGATAAATCGGTTTCTAGGAACCTTCCACGGCAGCACTAATTTCCCTCCCTATCTGATATTCTTATTGGATGATTCCTGCACTTAAGTGGTAACTATTCATGCTACTGTGTCCAGAAAAAACACTGGTGGTTGTAGGAAGGAGAGGGTATTTAACCTCTCTGATTTCCTGTCCCCTATTAGGGCAGGGAGGCATCCTCCGATACTGCTGTCATGGAAGGTTCCTGTAAACCGAATTACCGATAAGTCTAATTCTATTTTCAAAAGCTTTTGCTACGATGCCACACAAAATGTTGATACATAAAATGAGAGCAATGGGGATATGGGAAAATATGTGTAAGTGGGTTAAGAGCTGCTCAGGGATAGGAAACAAATGGTGGTAATTAATGGAGCACACTCGGACTGGGTCACAGTCAGCAGTGGGGTACCACAGGGGTTAGCATTGGGCCCTCTTCTTTTTAACATTTATTAATGACCTTGTAGGGGGCATACAGAGTAGAATTTCAATATTTGCAGATGACCCTAAACTCTGTAGAGTAATCAATACAGAGGAGGACAATTTTATATTACAGGAGGAGTTATGTAAACTGGAAGCTTGGGCTGATAAATGGCAAATGAGCTTTAATGGGAATAAATGTAAGGTCATGCACTTGGGTAGAGCAAACAAGATGTATAATTATGTGCTTAATTGTAAAACACTGGGCAAAACAGTCAATGGGAAAGACCTGGGTGTACCGGTGGACGACAAACTCTCATTTAGTGGCCAGTGTCAGGCAGCTACTACAAAGGCAAATAAAATAATGGGATGCATTAAAAGAAGCATAAATGCTGATGAGGAGAACATAATTTTACCTCTATACAAGTCACTTGTGCGACCACACTTTAGAATACTGTGTACAGTTCTGGTCTCCAGGGTACAAGAAAGATCTAGCTGAACTAGAGCGGGTGCAGAGAAGAACGACCAAAGTTATTAGAGGACTGGGGGTCTACAAAACAAAGACAGGTTATTAATTTTAGGGTTATTTAGTTTGGATAAACGAAGGCTAAGGGGTGATCTTATTTTAATGTATAAATGAGTAAATGAGAGGACAGTACAGAGACCTTTCTAATGACCTTTTTACTCGTAGACCTGAGACGTTGCCCCCTAGCATCTTCTACGTCTAGAGGAAAGAAGGTTTAATCATAATCACAGACGCGGATTCTTTACTGTAAGAGCAGTGAGACTATGGAACTCTCCGCCGTATGATGTTGTAATGAGTGATTCATTACTAAAATTTAAGAGGGGACTGGATGCCTTTCTTGGAAAATATAATGTTACAGGTCATATACACTAGTTTCCTTGATAGGGCGGTCATCCAGGGAACCAGTCTGATTGCCGTATGTGGAGTCGGGAAGAAATTTTTCCCCAATGTGGAGCTTACGGTTAGCCACATGGGTTTTTTTTTTGCCTTCCTCTGGATCAACATGTTAGGGCATGTTAGGTTAGGATATGGTTGAACAAGATGGACTTGGTCTTCCTTCAACCTTAATAACTATGTTAATATGTAAAAGATTTTGATTATGAAATGAGGTCTGATGCCTGCACGAGACTATTATCGGAAACAATATTGATTACGAAATGTGGCCTCCTGATTTCTCACTGCAACACAGTTTAATCACAAACGATTTGGATTAGCAAATGGGGCCTTCTGGCTGAACCTCTATATGAGACCTAACTATTTTGAAGAGGAAATCTGGTCTTCTGATTCCTCACTGCAACAGTTTTTGTCCAAACAATTTTGATTAGCAAATGGGAATGCCTGAGACTGCAGCACAGTTTTAACACAATCTAGTTAGATGCTGGAAGATCGATTTCACACAGGACAGGGTTACTATACAGCTAACTGACAAGTTCACTCTCAGCAGCATTAGTAGCAGAAGCGGCCTCTCTACTATAACACTGAGAAAATGGCCCCAGCAAAACAAGATGTCCGCTTTTAAAATCGACAGGGACATGTAACTTCGGCAACCAATCATAGAAGACCTTGTATCATGACGTTATGGATAGTCTCTGCTCTCTCTCCTGGAATGGACACACATTAAATTATTAAAGAAAAAAAAATGAAGAAAAATTACTCAGCAGCTCTTCTGACCTTTACACAACCCTTCCCCTCATTAAACATGTCCCCGCCTCTCCTCCTCGTACAGCACCACTATCCTAGCCAAAGTCATAACAAAAGCATTAGTGTAAATGCAATGATTTACCAAGTGGTGACCAAATTTTGCCGACTTTTGAGTAAAAATTCTCGGGAAATCGAACATGTATCCAAATGTGCTATGTTCGTGCCAAATTTGAGATTGCCAAATGTTTTCCAAACATTGTAGTGCCCAGTGCGTGGTTGTCAATGGTATGTCAGGGGTTGCAGACCGTCGCTCTGCATCTGACTGCAGAAGGTCTCAGCAGTTTGTTTGCAGACTTCCTGGTCCTTCTGACTCTAGGACCCAGTGGCAGCCTTTCCCCGGCTCTAGTTGACAAACCTGCTGCTGGGAATTGCCAGTAATATTTCCATTTCCCTGTTGAGGCTTGGCGCTATAGCAGTTGGCTTTCTTCCTCTTTAGTGTTTGGAGGATGTTTGTGTTTCTCTGAGTCTACTCAAGCTAAGTGTTCCCCTTGTTTGTGTATCCCATCTGTCTTTAGTGGTAGCGAGGATTGACTAGTGCTTATTCTGTCCTTCCCTATGCGGGGCTTATCACCAGCGTCAGGCAGGGTTTAGGTATCCTGCTCAATGATAGGTTCAGAACATATATGGAGACACTTAGTGCATAATGGTATCAGACTATTGCTCCGGTTTTACAAATTTATAAAAAAGACCTACCAAACCAAACCTTTTTTAAAGAGAAAGAAACTTTTTTTTTCATTCATAAATACATGTACAGGTGCTTCTCACAAAAGTGGAATATCAAAAAGTTAATTTATTTCATTTCTTCAATGCAAAAAGTGAAATTCGTGTATTATATAGTCATTACGAACGGTGATCTATTTCAAGGGTATATTTCTGTTAATGTTGATGATTACGGCTTACAGCCAATGAAAACCCAAAAGTCATTATCTCAGTAAATTAGAATAATTAACAAAAAACACCTGCAAAGGCTTCCTAAGCATTTAAAAAGCTCCCTTAGTCTGTTTCATTAGGCTTCACAATCATGGGGAAGACTTCTGAGTTCTGTATCGAAGCATATTAATGGAAAGTTGAGTGGAAGGAAAAAATGTGGTAGAAAAAAGGTGCACAAGCAACTGGGATAACCGCAGCCTTGAAAGGATTAAGAAAAGGCCATTCAAAAATTTGGGGGAGATTCCCAAGGAGTGGACTGTTTGCTGGAGTCATTGCTTCAAGAGCCACCACACACAGACGTATCCAGGATATGGGCTAGAAGTATCACATTCCTTGTGTCAAGCCACTCATGACCGATGGACAACGCCAGAAGCGTCTTACCCTGGGCAAAGGAGAAAAATGTCCAGTGTGTTTTCAGATTAAAGTAAATGTTGCATTTCATTTGGAAATCAAGGTCCCAGAGTCTGGAGGAAGAGTGGAGAGGCACACAATCAAAGCTGCTTGATGTGTAGTGTGAAATTTCCACAATCCGTGATGGTTTGCGGAGCCATGTCATCGGCTTTTGTAGGTCCTCTGTGTTTTGTCAAGACCAAAGTCAGTGCAGCTGTCTACCAGGAAATTTTTGAGCACTTCACGCTTCCCTCTGCTGACAAGTTTTTTTGGAGATGAAATTTCATTCTCCAGCAGGACTTGGCACCTGTTCACACTGCCAAAGGTACCAGTACCTCATTTAAAAACAACAGTATCATTGTGCTTGATTGGCCAGCAAACTCGCCTGACCTTAACCCCATAGAAAATCTATGGGGTATTGTCAAGCGTAAGATGAGACGCCAGACCCAACAATACAGACGAGCTGAAGGCTGCTATCAAAGAAACCTGGGCTTCCATAACATCTCAGCAGTGCCACAGCCTGATCGCCTTCATGCCATGCTGCACTGATGCAAAAGGAGACACCAACCAAGTATTGAGTGCATTTACTGAACATACATTTCAGTAGGCCAACATTCTGGATTTTAAAATCATTTTTCAAGCTGGTGTTCTAAAGTATTCTCATTTACTTAGATAATGACTTTTGGGTTTTCATTGGCTGCAAGCCATAATCATCAACATTAACAGAAATAAACACTTGAAATAGATCACTGTTTGTAATGACTCTATATAATGAGTTTCACTTTTTGTATTGAAGAACTGAAATTAACTTTTTGATGATAATCTAATTTTGTGAGAAGCACCTGTATATAACGCAAAATAAAAAAAAAAAACATTTATACCTCCCTTTAGCATATGTTCACATGAACCATTTTGGCTTTAGTTTTTCCTTTAACATTTGTGAGCGCTCTCGCTCCTACATTTTGGAGGTCACTTCCTCATTCCAAATTGTTAGCTAGATAGAGGAATACATATTCCCCATTACTTTACAATGCCAGCAAAAACATACCCACCACCTCTTACAACGCCATGTCATTATGTGGTCCTCGCTTGACCTTTTCAGAGGGCCAGCAGGTGCCGTGCAACCTGAGTTTTGTATTCTCCACAGTTCATTTTGGCCACCGGCTGTAAAGTGAATATAATATGGGAGTTAGGGGATCTGTATGATCAATGTCAGTAAATTGGATTTTACCAGACACCACAAGCATTAGAATTAAATTCTGAATACAGTGTATGCAAGCGAGGGCCTGTATTGTGGTCAGCCTGCCAGGCCTGAAACCCATGTCAGAAAGATGTACAAGCCTCATTTTACTTTGAATCCGCCACCTAAAGGGAAAGAGACAAGAGTGCCATTGACCAATCTGCACAAGCCTATGCACTTCTGGAAACTACCCAACCATGCAGAATTTCTTTCTTGCATGGTTTTGAGCAACAATGGAGTAATTGCAGGATATATCCCAGAGAGTGATGAGGTCTGTGGAGTGCATTTCTCAGGTGACAGGCAGTGCTACAGAGCTCAAGTAAAGGCCTTAACATGGCAATGACCATGTTCCAATATGTGTAAAGCTGTGGCCTGAATAGGCCTGTTGAGTGTCTTAACCCAGTCTTAGTCGTGCTTAACATGTACAGAAACTGGGCAATACTCCATCACCATTTCTTTTGGACCCAAATTTAGAAAATTTAAGGGAAGTAAATGTTTAATAAAGGGACACAAGTCTCATTTGGAAGCCTGGAAAAGCCTGCAACGGTGTCTTTGTTCAGCACCGGATAATGTAAAGTTTTAACGAATATTTTTCCTATGAAACCATTTGAGAAGTGACATATATGCTGACAAGGGACAACTGAATGCTGTTCTGCGACAACTGTACGTGGTTGCTTACTGTTGTGTCTGTGCAACTGCAAGTTGTGGGCTAGAGGCATCAGTTCCTGGACAGCAGATTGGGAAGGATGTAACACAAGGCAAGGGCCAGTGGTTTCACTCTCACACAGATTTTGTACCCAGGCGTTCTGCCCACCTACTGGGGTGCTACGTATGTGAGCAGTATATGGCGATGTTAACAGAGGTATTATATCGAATTTCCCTTTATAAAGGGATGTGTGGGTAAAGATTTTCGAGCTAGCAGCATATATATAGAACATGTTTAATTACTCATTATTCTATCTAAGGCTGAAACCTGAAGAAGTGTGTGGAGCATATTAATGCATTGATGTTCCACAGTGTCCAAATGCAGACCTAAAAATCAACATCAGGCTCCCAGATACACGCTGAACCCCTTTATGACCCGGGGTATTTATGTTTTTCGCTCCCCTTCTTCCCAGAGCCATAACTTTTTTATTTTTCCGTCAATATGGCCATGTGAGGGCTTCGTTTTTGCGGGATAAGTTGTACTTTTGAACGACATTATTGGTTTTAGCATGTCATGTACTAGAAAATGGGAAAGAAATTCCAAGTGTTGTGAAATTGCAAGGAAGGCGCAATCGCACACTTTTTTTTTTTTTTTTTGGGGGGGGGCTTTTTTGCTAGGTTCAGTAAATGCTAAAACTGACCTGCCACTTTGATTCTCCAGGTCATTACGAGTTCCAAACTTCGCTAAAAAAAAATAATTCAGCTATTTTCCAATAGCGGTAGCATCTCCATTTTTCGTGATCTCAGGTCGGTTGTGGGCCTATTTTTTGCGTGCCGAGCTGATGTTTTTAGTGATACCATTTTGGTGCAGATCCTTTCTTTTGATCGCCTGTTATTGCATTTTAATGTAATGTCGCGGCGACCAAAAAACTCTGGCGATTCAATTTTTTTTCCGCTATGCCATTAATCCTTTTTTTTATTGATAGATCGGGCGATTCTGAACACGGCAATACCAAATATGTGTATATTTGATTTTTTTTATTTTAATTTTTGAATGGTGGGGATTTTAAACTTTTATTTATTTATTTTTTTTCATTTTTTTAAAACTTTTTTTTTTTTACTTTTGCCATGCTTCAATAGCCTCCATGGGAGGCTAGAAGCTGGCATAGCCTGATCAGCTCTGCCAAATAGGAGCGAAGCTCATATCGCTCCTATGTAGTAGAATTGCTGCATTGCTATGAGCGCCGACCACAGGGTGGCGCTCACAGTGATAAGGCATCAACAATCATGGAGGTCTTCAATAGACCTCTGGTTGTTATTCTGACGCATCTCTGACCCCTGATCATGTGACGGGGGTCAGCGATGCGGGCATCAGCGATGCGGGCATTTCCGGCACGATGGTCGGAAGCGCTAGTTAAATGCCGTGGTCAGTGTTTGACAGCGGCATTTAACTAGTTAATAGTGGTGGATGAATCGCGATTCCACCGGCCGCTATTGCGGGCACAAGTCAGTTGTTCAAAACAGCTGACATGCCCCGGGTTTGATGCCTGGAGCCCACATCAAAGCAGGGGATCTGACCTCTGACGTACTATCCCGTCCGATGTCAGAAAGGGGTTAAATAAACCGTGAGAATGGCAATACAATAAAAAAAAATAGAATATATAGAGATTGATTGTGCAATTATCAAATTTCTACTATGTACAAAGGTTTCCAAAAATTACACAAGGATATCATACATGCTTAAATAGACCATGATGGTGACCTCACAATACATTTTGCAGTTATTAGAATAGGTAGAGATAGGGAGTACAAGTTTCACCATTGCACAATGTACAAAGGTTTCCAAAAATTTTAACACATTACCCACATGGGGTATACATACAGTATATGATCACTAAGTACTTGTTGCAGAAGCAGGAGGAAAAGGACATGATTTCCAGACCAAAGTGGGTTTGGATGGTAGGGGCATGGACGTGAAGACAACTTCCAAAAAAGAACGTTTGGGCTGCATTTACGTTAGGTTGCTGTCATCTGTTGGGCTTACAGTCGGAGGAAATCCAGCCCTTATTCTATTTTAGAAGAGTCGTCATTTTCCGTTCACAGGCGTGTGCAGGGCCTATCCGTTATGATTGCATCAGCTGAACTAAAAACCTGCTCAGACAACACACCTGTGGCAGGGTATGGCATCACCTCCAAGGCGTACTAGGAGTGGTGGGGCCAAATGTGCAGCTTTGACAACCATTAGTTAAAGGGCACTGAAGAATCAACAAGGACACTGGTATGGTCACTTAAGTAATCCTTCACCATCTTGGTCAACTTATCCCTCCTCATCATAGTTACACCCACAGATAGCCCTTGCTGATGTGACAGTTTCATGAAACTGGCCCAGTTTTGGACATTCCCTCCCTCTTTGTTGCCCCTGATGTGCATTTCCCTCCCCTGTAATCCTTGTGATTGAAAAAAAAGTCAGTACCTATGCCAGCAGCGTTGTCTGAGGGTAATATTTTTAGCAAGTCTTCCACAACAGCCCTCTGTCATGCATGCACTGAAAGTGGCACGTCTGCTACCGACATGAGAGAAGGAAATTTCTCCTTGTACCGTAGGTCAAGAAAGGTGCACAGCCAGTATTTCATGGTGGACAAAATGCCTTTCACTTGAGTCTTGTGAAAGGCATATGGACATGAACTGAGAATTGTGTGGCAAACTACAGAGTCAAACGTTCTTTTTTTTTTTTATATACAGTATATATCAGCTTTATAACACACGCCAACAGCAGACTCACGGAAATTACTGGTAAATAGATACTCTATTCATTTAACCAATAGAAAATATGTATTTTGTTTATATCGCCTTCCTGACACACGCCAGCAGCAGGGTAAGGGCTGATACTCATTTGCGAGAAAAACGGACTGAGAAAAAAAAATATCGCAGCATGGTGCAATTTGCTGCGTATCTCGGACGAGACTCGCCAATGCAATTAAGCACCAGTATCCTTTGAAAAGTCGGTAATTCATGGGTGGTGTACAGTAAAATCACACTGACAGGTTATAATAGAATAGATATATACACTTAGAATACATGTATACAGTTCTGGCAAAAATTAAGAGATCACTGCAAAATCGTCAGTTTGTCTGGTTTCTTTTTTGTATGTTTTTGGGTGATCCCCATGATGTTCCCATGTCATTTGTGCAGTGTTTCCATCATTTTCAGATGTTTTTAGACCTTAAAAGGACCCCCGGGGGGATCGCAGTAAAAATACTCAGGTTTCCTGTAGGCTTACATTTGGGCTCGTTGCTCGGGTCGAGTACCCAAGTATTCCAATTTGCTAGACCGAGCAATGAGCATTATAGTGAATCAAGCCTTGTACAAGCTTATCCTGAAAAAAAAAAGTTGATTCCTTCTGCTCGGCAATGTTCCCCAACTCTGAGGATTGTTTTTTCCAGCAGGAAAATGCACCATGCCACACAGCTAAGTCAAACATGGTGTGGATGAAGGACCACCACATCAAATTCCTATTATGGCCAGCCCAATCTCCAGACCTGAACCCCATTGAAAACCTCTGGAATGTAATATAGAGGAAGATGGATAGTCACAAGCCATCAAACAAAGAAGAACTGCTTACATTTTTGTACCAGGAGTGACATAAGGTCACCCAAAAGCAGCGTGAAAGACTGGTGGAAATCATGCCAAGATGCATGAAAGCTGTGATTAAAAATCATGATTATTCCACAAAATATTGATTTCTGAACTTTTCCTGAGTTAAAACATTAGTATTGTTGTTTCTAAATGATTATGAACTTGTATTATTTTTGCATTATTTGAGGTTTGCAAGCAATGCATTTTTTTGTGTTATTTTGACCATTTCTCATTTTCAGAAAATAAATACAAAATTTACTGCTGGGAACTTTGGAGACGTGTTGTCAGTAGTTTCTATAATAAAAGAACAAATTGACATTTTACTCAAAAATATACCTATAAAGAGAAAAATCAAAATGGATTTTGCTGGGAAATATGTTAAAGGGACTCTGTCACCTGAATTTGGAGGGAACAATTTTCAGCCGCCATAGATTCCTTGCGCAGGCGTGTACTATGGAGGACAGAGAATGAACTTCAATCCAATATTGCAGCCAGCATGCAGCCAGTGGGTAAGGAAAGGGTGAATCAAACACCCGAAAACCCCGCCTCCATGGCTGAAGATTGTTCCCTCCAAATTCAGGTGACAGAGTCCCTTTAAGGTACATCCTTTCTAGGGTAATGACTTGTATATAAGGCAAAATAATTAACTCCAGACAAAAATGTTCCTCCACCACTTGGGCTATGTTCACACGCAGCGTTTTTGATGCGTTTTTCAACTTTAAAATTACTTTCAACTAATACAAATACATTCACTGGGAAATGTCATTGTAACATTTAACAACCCTAGCTGGCCATGTGGTGTGCAACACATAAGGAGACAAATCTTGTTTCATTTATGAAGGATGGACTCTTAAAGTCACAAAGCCTATTTTTAGAGGGGCATCAGGCAGCATTAATATTCTTAAAGGGCCATTATTAAAGTGTGTCTCCTATGCTGCTATTGCCTATGCAGTGAGTGGCTGGCCTGCCAAGAATTACGACACACACCAATACCACTTTCACGAGAAGTACAGGAGGGCTTCCTGAAAAAATGTTGCATTGAATGCAAGGCCTGCCAAGTCATATGCACCCCAATAAGCCTTTGAACCCATGTACTGGATATGGCCACAGGGAAACCCACTTCACATTATTCAGTTGGTCCTGCCATACTGTTTTCTTATGTATTAACTGGAAAGCCTGCCATGCTACCAGGTCATATGCACCCCAATAAACCTTTGAACACAGGTACTGGATGGCCACAGGAAAACCCACTTCACATTATTCAGTTGGTCCTGCCATACTATTTCCTTATGCAATGAATGCAAAGGTCACCTTGGCCCAAATTTGCAAGCACCACAATCCCCCTTGGAAGAAGCATGGAAACATGGCCTCATAAAAAAAACTGTCCCGTTACAAAGGAGTGGGTCTCCTAGACTCGTAATGCCCATACACTAAGTGCATGGGCTGACAAATATTTCCCCATGGGGGGTACATTTTTTAAAAATATTTTACGGGCATCATAGACACCTGTGCCAGAAAATTGACTGGCTATAGCAGCACAGAACACGTTAACCCTGGTGATTTAGTGGCGGAGAATGATGAGACGTTGACTAAGGCCTCATTAAAAACTAGGCCCAATGTAAAGGAGCGGGTCTCCTAGACTTGTAATGCCCATATACTAAGTGCGTGGGCTGACAAAACATTTCCCCATGGGGGGTACTTTTTTTAGAAATATTTTATGGGGATCATAGACACCCTTGCCAAAAAATTGGCTGTAGCAGAAAGGAACACATTGACCCTGGTGATGTAGTGGCAGAGAATGATGAGATGTTGATGAAGGCCTCATTAAAAACTAGCCCAATGTAAAGGAGTGGATCTCCTAGACTTGATAGGCCCATACACGAAGTGTATGGGCTGACAAACATTTCCCCCTGTGGGAGTAAAATTCGTTTTGGTTTCAAATTATTAATTGGCATCATAAAACACCCTTGCACAAAAATTGAGTGACTTTTGCATCACGGAATACATTCACCCTGGTGTTCGTATGGTTGTGGATAATGAGAATGAGGATAAGGAGGAAGATAACACCAAACAGACGAAATTAGGAAGCATATACCCTTGTGTGATTGTGAAGAGGTGCTTGAGAGTACGCCTCCACAAAAAAGACAATGTATTTGAGGTTGTTTCGCTGTTTTCATTTGGTGGTGTACAGAAGTCTTGCCCAATCCAGTCCTTGTTTATTTTTATGAGTCAGTCTGTCAGCATTTTCAGTTGACAGGCGAATGCATTTATCTGTTATAATTCCACCAGCAGCACTAAAAACCCGATCTGACAGCACGCTAGCAGCTGCGCAGGCCAGAATCTCCAAGGCGTAGAGAGCCAGTGCATGCCACGTGTCAAGCTTGGATACCCAATAATTAAAAGGCACAGAGGAATCCCGGAGGACGTTTATACGATCAGCAAGGTACTCCCTCAGTATCTTCCCAAACATTGCACTTCTTGTGACCGCATCCCTTGCCTCTGTGGCGGCATGATGGGATGGTATGAGAAAACTGTCCCAGAACTTTGCGATTGTTCCCCTGCCTGTGCTGGATTGTACTTCGGTCTCTCTCGCTTGGACTCCTTGGTTGTACAACAAACTCTGGCATCTGCTGCCAGCCTTCTCAGATGGCAGTTTTTTTTAGTAATTCTGCTACCAGGGCCCCCTGGAATTGCAACATTTTAGTATACCTGTCTGCCTCTGGAAGGAAGAGATTAAAAGTTCTCTTTGCAGCATGGGTCTATAAGTGTCACCAACCAGAAATGAGTGTCATCGAACATTTTTATAATGCGAGGGTCATGTGAAACAGTGCAACATAAAGTCAGCCATGAGTGCCAGACTGCTAACAGGCAAGACTTCCGTGTCCTCACCAACAGGACAACTGACCATGCTATCCTCCTCCCTGTCCTCAAGCCATCCACGCTCAACAGACAGTATGACAGCTGGGCTTGTAGTACCGTCTATAGCGCATGAAAGTAGCTCCCGTTCTTCCTCTTCCTCATTGTCTACTAATCCACGTTGGGATGACATGACACTGGGCTGAGTGTAATCACCCTGTATGGTTCATTGCTCCATGTCCTCGTGCTCTCCCTACAATGCATGCTAAGTGAGGATTTGGACACCAAAGATATACCATGCATCTGACGGCGATAACTGTTGTGAATTCTGTTATCGAACTCCCTCCTGTGGTCATGAATGGTACTTCGGCGAGTTCTGTCCATGGACTCCCTCTGGTGGCTGTGAGTGGAGCTGCTGCTTCTGAGGTTCCTTCCACAGGTGACGTAGTTTATTCTTTGGCTGGCTGCTCTATTTAACCCCACTCAGATCGTTACTCCATGCCAGCTGTCAATGTTCTTGTACTGGTTCAGTTCGCTCTTGGATCTTTCTGGTGACCTGTCTACTCCAGCAGAAGCTAAGTCCCTGCTAGTTAATTATTTGTTCATTGTTTCCTTGTCCAGCTTGCTATCATGATTTTGCCTTGCTAGCTGGAAGCTCTGGGATGCAGAGTGGCACCTCCGCACCGTGAGTCGGTGCGGAGGTCTTTTTGCACACTCTGCGTGGTCTTTTTGTAGTTTTTTGTGCTGACCGCAAAGATACCTTTCCTATCCTCAGTCTGTTTAGTAAGTCTGGCCTCCCTTTGCTGAAACCTGTTTAATTTCTGTGTTTGTGACTTTCATCTTAACTCACAGTCAATATATGTGGGGGGCTGCCTTTTCCTTTGGGGAATTTCTCTGAGGCAAAGTAGGCTTTATTTTCTATCTCTAGGGCTAGTTAGCTCTTAGGCTGTGAAGAGGCGTATAGGCAGAGTTAGGTACGCTCCACGGCTATTTCTAGTTGTGTGATAGGATTAGGGGTTGCGGTCAGCAGAGCTCCCACTTCCCAGAGCTTGTCATGTGTGAGTTTAACCATCAGGTCGTTCCGGGTGCTCCTAACCACCAGGTCCATAACAGTACAGCTGGCCAAAAGTATTAATGCATCTCAATAGAGGGATAAGAGAAGTTCTGAGACCATTTTTTTTTCTCTGCAGTGTGTTTTGTCTTTCTTTTCCCCTTAACCTCTGGGTAGTTCAGGACACAGGTGTAGATATGGACATTCAAGGTCTGTCCTCTTGTGTGGATCATCTCACTGCAAGGGTACAAAACATTCAAGATTTTGTGGTTCAGAATCGGATGTTAGAGCCTAGAATTCCAATTCCTGATTTGTTTTCTGGGAATAGATCTAGGTTCCTGAATTTCAAAAATAATTGTTAACTGTTTCTAGCTCTGAAACCCCGCTCCTCTGGTGACCCCGTTCAACAAGTAAAAATCATTATTTCTTTGTTGCGTGGTGACCCTCAAGACTGGGCATTTTCCCTTGCGCCAGGAGATCCTGCATTGCGTGATGTAGATGCGTTTTTTCTGGCTCTTGGATAGCTTTATGATTAACCAAATTCAGTGGATCAGGCAGAGAAAATCTTGCTGGCTTTGTGTCAGGGTCAGGATGAAGCGGAGGTGTATTGTCAGAAGTTTAGAAAGTGGTCTGTGCTTACTCAGTGGAATGAGTGTGCCCTGGCGGCAATTTTCAGAAAGGGTCTTTCTGAAGCCCTTAAGGATGTCATGGTGGGATTTCCCACGCCTGCTGGTCTGAATGAGTCTATGTCCTTGGCCATTCAGATCGATCGGCGCTTGCGTGAGTGCAAAGCTGTGCACCATTTGGCGGTATTCTCTGAGCATAGGCCTGAGCCTATGCAATGTGATAGGACTTTGAGCTGAACGGCAAGAACACAGACGTCGGAATGGGCTGTGTTTTTACTGTGGTGATTCCACTCATGCTATCTCCGATTGTTCTAAGCGGTTCGCTAGGTCTGCCACCATTGGTACGGTACAGTCTAAATTTCTTTTGTCCGTTACTCTGATTTGCTCTTTGTCGTCCTATTCTGTTATGGCATTTGTGGATTCAGGCGCTGCCCTGAATTTGATGGACTTGGAGTTTGCCAGGTGCTGTGGTTTTTTCTTGGAGCCCTTGCAGTATCCTATTCCATTGAGAGGAATTGATGTTACGCCTTTGGCCAAGAATAAGCCTCAGTACTGGACTCAATTGACCATGTGCATGGCTCCTGCACATCAGGAGGATATTCGCTTTTTGGTGTTGCATAATCTGCATGATGTGGTCGTTTTGGGGTTGCCATGGCTACAGGTCCATAATCCAGTATTGGATTGGAAATCTATGTCTGTGTCCGGCTGGGGTTGTCAGGGGGTACATGGTGATATTCCATTGCTGTCAATTTCGCCTTCCACTCCTGAAGTCCCTGAGTTTTTGTCAGATTACTGGGATGTATTTGATGAGCCCAAATCCAGTGCCCTACCTCCTCATAGGGATTGCGATTGTGCTATTAATTTGATTCCTGGTAGTAAGTTTCCTAAGGGCCGACTGTTTAATTTATCTGTGCCAGAGCACGCCGCTATGCGGAGTTATATACAGGAATCCTTGGAGAAAGGTCATATTCGCCCGTCGTCATCACCGTTGGGAGCAGGGTTCTTTTTTGTGGCCAAGAAGGATGGTTCTTTGAGACCTTGTATTGATTACCGCCTTCTTAATAAGATCACAGTCAAATTTCAGTACCCTTTGCCGCTGCTGTCTGACTTGTTTGCTCGGATTAAGGGGGCTAGTTGGTTCACCAAGATAGATCTTCGAGGGGCGTATAATCTTGTGCGAATTAAACAGGGTGATGAATGGAAAACAGCATTTAATACGCCCGAGGGCCATTTTGAGTACCTGGTTATGCCATTCGGGCTTTCCAATGCTCCATCTGTGTTTCAGTCCTTTATGCATGACATCTTCCGAAAGTACCTGGATAGATTCATGATTGTTTATTTGGATGATATTTTGGTCTTTTCGGATGATTGGGAGTCTCATGTGAAGCAGGTCAGAATGGTGTTCCAGGTCCTTCGTGCGAATTCCTTGTTTGTGAAGGGGTCAAAATGTCTCTTTGGAGTTCAGAAGGTTTCATTTTTGGGTTTCATTTTTTCCCCTCCTACTATTGAGATGGACCCTGTTAAGGTTCAGGTCATTTATGATGGGACTCAGCCGACATCTGTGAAGAGCCTGCAGAAGTTCCTGGGCTTTGCTAATTTTTACCGTCGCTTCATCGCTAATTTTTCTAGTGTTGCTAAACCGTTGACTGATTTGACCAAGAAAGGTGCTGATGTGGTCAATTGGTCCTCTGCGGCTGTAGAGGCTTTTCAGGAGTTGAAGCATCGTTTTTCTTCTGCCCCTGTGTTGTGCCAGCCAGATGTTTCGCTCCCGTTTCAGGTCGAGGTTGATGCTTCTGAGATTGGAGCAGGGGCTGTTTTGTCGCAAAGAAGTTCTGATGGCTCTGTGATGAAAACATGTGCCTTCTTTTCTAGAACATTCTCACCTGCTGAGCGCAATTATGATGTTGGCAATCGAGAGTTGTTGGCCATGAAGTGGGCATTCGAGGAGTGGCGACATTGGCTTGAAGGAGCCAAGCATCGCGTGGTGGTCTTGACGGATCACAAGAATTTGACTTATCTCGAGTCTGCCAAACGGTTGAATCCTAGACAGGCTCGATGGTCGCTGTTTTTCTCCAGGTTTGATTTTGTGGTTTCGTACCTTCCGGGCTCTAAGAATGTGAAGACTGATGCCATGTCAAGGAGTTTTGTGCCTGACTCTCCGGGTGTTCCTGAGCCGGCGGGTATTCTCAAAGAGGGGTAATTTTGTCTGCCATCTCCCCTGATTTGCGGCGGGTGCTGCAGAAGTTTCAGGCTGATAGACCTGACCGTTGTCCAGCGGAGAAACTGTTTGTCCCTGATAGATGGGCTAGTAGAGTTATCTCTGAGGTTCATTGTTCGGTGTTGGCTGGTCATCCTGGAATCTTTGGTACCAAAGATTTGGTGGCTAGATCCTTTTGGTGGCCGCCTTTGTCACGGGATGTGCGTTCTTTTGTGCAGTCCTGTGGGACTTGTGCTCGGGCTAAGCCCTGCTGTTCTCGTGCCAGTGGGTTGCTTTTGCCCTTGCCGGTCCCGAAGAGGCCCTGGACGCATATTTCCATGGATTTTATTTCAGATCTCCCTGTCTCTCAAAGGATGTCGGTCATTTGGGTGGTTTGTGATCGCTTCTCTAAGATGGTCCATTTGGTACCCTTGTCTAAATTGCCTTCCTCCTCTGATTTGGTGCCATTGTTTTTCCAGCATGTGGTTCGTTTGCATGGCATTCCGGAGAACATCGTCTCGGTCAGAGGTTCCCAGTTTGTTTCGAGGTTTTGGCGGTCCTTTTGTGCTAAGATGGGCATTGATTTGTCTTTTTCTTCGGCCTTCCATCCTCAGACAAATGGCCAAACCGAACGAACTAATCAGACTTTGGAAACATATCTGAGATGCTTTGTTTCTGCTGATCAGGATGATTGGGTGTCCTTCTTGCCTTTGGCTGAGTTCGCCCTTAATAATCGGGCCAGCTCGGCTACTTTGGTTTCGCCTTTTTTCTGTAATTCTGGTTTCCATCCTCGTTTCTCTTCAGGGCAGGTTGAGCCTTCGGACTGTCCTGGTGTGGATACTGTGGTGGACAGGTTGCAGCAGATTTGGACTCATGTGGTGGACAATTTGACATTGTCCCAGGAGAAGGCTCAACGTTTCGCTAATCGCCGGCGCTGTGTTGGTCCCCGACTTCGTGTTGGGGATTTGGTTTGGTTGTCGTCTCGTTATGTTCCTATGAAGGTTTCCTCTCCTAAGTTTAAGCCTCGTTTCATTGGTCCGTATAAGATTTCTGAAGTTCTCAATCCTGTGTCATTTCGTATGGCCCTTCCAGCTTCTTATCCATCCATAATGTGTTCCATAGGTCGTTATTGCAGAGATACGTGGCACCTATGGTTCCCTCCGTTGATCCTCCTGCCCCGGTGTTGGTCGAGGGGGAGTTGGAGTATGTGGTGGAGAAGACTTTGGATTCTCGTATTTCGAGACGGAAACTCCAGTACCTGGTCAAGTGGAAGGGTTATGGTCAGGAAGATAATTCCTGGGTTTTTGCCTCTGATGTTCATGCTGCCGATCTAGTTCGTGCCTTTCATTTGGCTCGTCCTGATCGGCCTGGGGGCTCTGGTGAGGGTTCGGTGACCCCTCCTCAAGGGGGGGGTACTGTTGTGAATTCTGTTATCGAACTCCCTCCTGTGGTCATGAATGGTACTTCGGCGAGTTCTGTCCATGGACTCCCTCTGGTGGCTGAGTGGAGCTGCTGCTTCTGAGGTTCCTTCCGCAGGTGACGTAGTTTATTCTTTGGCTGGCTGCTCTATTTAACCCCACTCAGATCGTTACTCCATGCCAGCTGTCAATGTTCTTGTACTGGTTCAGTTCGCTCTTGGATCTTTAGGCTTTATTTTCTATCTCAAGGGCTAGTTAGCTCTTAGGCTGTGAAGAGGCATTTAGGCTATTTCTAGTTGTGTGATAGGATTAGGGGTTGCGGTCAGCAGAGCTCCCACTTCCCAGAGCTTGTCCTGTGTGAGTTTAACTATCAGGTCGTTCCGGGTGCTCCTAACCACCAGGTCCATAACAGATAACACTGTTTCAATATGTGGCCTGTATTTTTTCAATTTTTGTAACCACAAAATACTGTATAGACCAAGTGTAGCAGACAAAAACTTGGAATGTATGCCTGCAAAGCAAGGATTTGGACACCACAGATACACCGGGCGTCTAATGGAGATAACAGACTGTTTCAATATGTGGCCTGTATTTTTTTTTTTAACCACAAAATACTTTATAGAACAAGGCATCAAAATAGGAGAAGTACCTGCCTAGTTAAATGGCATGCTCCAAATCTATATAAACCGACTCACATATGCTGAGTGCATCATGCACTCATCCCCGGACGCTACACGCGAAACGCGCGTTGGGTTGCTGCTACCACCGTGAGGTAATACTCCTGGCTGCTTACTTTACATTTGTAATATTATGATCCCTCAGCATATGTGAGTCGGTATATAGATAGGTCTTTTATCCCCATTTTATCCCCATTTTTTCCGTTTAGCTGCATACACCTTTAAAGCCATCTGGTCTCAGTGTAGATACGGGTCTAGCACCATATGTACTGTTTTGCATACACTTACTCTCTCTGCAAAACAAACTATTGGGTCATTTAATTGCTTGCAATGAGGCTGGTTTTACTTCTCTAAGGATTTTATTCCTAGTATATATTTTTCTGCAGCATCTAATGAATTCAATTATTTAATTTTTATTGGAGGATTTCTATATTTTTTGACTAACTCCATATGTCTGATGTGGCTATTGTTTGGCAGGACCATTAAGCACGCCTGGTTTTCTTTTCTATTTTATGCGCATTATACACTATATCCATGTCTGGTATAATCTCATTATAAAAGGTCATTTTGTGGCTCTATCCATTTCATTACACTATGTTTTTTTGCGCATGAATTATTATATTGAAACATTTTTTTCATCTATTTATTTTTTTGTATATTTGGCATTGATACTATATTCTGCCTTACGGTGGCAACTCTTTTTGCATATTTTCCGCCCCCATTTTTTATGAGTTCTAGTATTTTGTATTTATATGTGTTCTAATAAAATTTGATTATTTTATGGCTATATTGCTTCTCGTTTTGCCTTTTTGGATGTTTTCATAGAACAAGGGTAGCAGACAGACAAAAAAGTGGAATGTATGCCTGAAAAGCAACAATTTGGAAATCAGATAGACCAGGCGTCAGATGGAGATAACAGACTGATCAAAATGTGGCCTTGATTTTTTTTTTGGCCCACCAAAATTGTGTCAATAATTAGGCTATGACACTAAAAGAAAAAAAAATTTTTAGTACTAACATTGTAAAATATTTAACGCAATGATATGTAATGTGCGTGGCTTACAAATCACAGTGATAAATATAAGAACTGTAGCTAAATAGTTTTGGGACAGCTAAAGATTTTTTGGGCAGCAAAATGGTGTCCAAAAATGGCCCGAATTTTTTTGCGCACTCACATCTGATGCCTGGTACAAAAAATGTTTTCTAAATTGTTAGATTTTCATGCTCTTGTATTGAAATGACCGGGCTGTAGTCTGCAGTGTGACCAAGCAAATAAATGTGAAAAAAAGGGGGCTATGGATTGCTCTGTAATAAAATTAGCAGGTATAAGGTGAAAAAAAAAACTAGCAGCAGCTATGAATATATAAAATACGCAGCAGCAGACAGTAACGGAGCTTTTTGAGGTATGCAGTGAGATCTATATACTCCACATACAGTGCCTGCATGCATTGCACTGATGTGGACATGTGCACATAGACTCCCCTGCCTACCTAGCGCTCCAATCTATGTACCCCCGAATTAGCCCTAAAAAGGACGGTTGGTTTATCAGGATTTGTGGATTGAACAGTAGTAGACCCTCACTAATATAAGTAAGAATCTGACCCTATCTCAGCAGCAGCTGTCCCTACACTAGCTGAGTCCGGAGCAGAATGCGGCGAGCAGGGCGGCGCCAGGTCTCTTATAGACCTGATGACGTTGTGCGGCCAGCCAATCACTGTAATACCACAACAAATATGGCTGCGGTATTACAGTGCATGGCAGATAATCCCTGCATGTTGATTGGCACACTAAAATGCGCCAAAATTAAAAGGAGGAGACCCGAGTTCCTGCCAAATAATCCCGGAAATACTCGGTGCTCACCGAGTACACAGAGCATAGTGATACTTGGGTGAGTACCGAGTAGTGGCGAGTAGGGTTGAGCGAAACGGGTCGTTCATTTTCAAAAGTCGACGACTTTTGGCAAAGTCGGGTTTCATGAAACCCGATCCGACCCCTGTGCGTGGTCGGCCATGCGGTACGCGACTTTCGCGCCAAAGTCGCTTTTCAATGACGCGAAAAGCGCCATTTCTCAGCCAATATAGGTGAACGCAGAGTGTGGGCAGCGTGATGACATAGGTCCTGGTCCCCACCATCTTAGAGAAGGGCATTGCAGTGATTGGCTTGCTGTCTGCGGCGTCACAGGGGCTATAAAGGGGCGTTCCCGCCGACCGCCATCTTACTGCTGCTGATCTGAGCTTAGGGAGAGGTTGCTGCCGCTTCGTCAGAAGCAGGGATAGGGTTAGGCAGGGTCCATTAACCACCAAACCGCTTGTGCTGTAGCGATTTCCACTGTCCAACACCACCTTCGGTGTGCAGGGACAGTGGAAGCTACATTTTTTTTTTTTCTCAGCGCTGTAGCTCATTGGGCTGCCCTAGAAGGCTCCCTGATAGCTGCATTGCTGTGTGTACGCCGCTGTGCAAACCAACTGCTTTTTTCAAAGCACAAATCCTGTTGTTCTGCACAGCTATCTTGTTTGTTTGTCCACACTTTTTATTTAATTTGTGCATCAGTCCACTCCTTATTGCTGCCTGCCATACCTGGCTGAGATTACTGCAGGGAGATAGTAATTGTAGGACAGTCCCTGTTTTTTTTTTTTTTTTTTTGTGGGAGATTAAGATTGACATTTCTGCTAGAGTGCCATCCGTGTGTGTGCCATCTCTCACTCAGTGGGCCACAGAAAGCCTATTTATTTTTTTGCTTGATTTGGGTTCTAAAATCTACCTGAAAAAAATCACTACATCAATCAGTGGGAGAAAAATATTGGCCTCAGGGCTTGTGTGCCACTCCTGACTCCTGTGTGTGCCATCTCTCACTCAGTGGGGCATAGAAAGCCTTTATTTATTTTATTTGGTTTCTAAATTGTCCTTGAAAAAATCATTTTATTTTATTTGGTTTCTAAATTCTTCCTGAAAAAATCATTTCATTTTATTTTGTTTCTAAAGTCTCCCTGAAAAAAAAAAAATAAATAAATAAAACAGTGGGAGATTAATATTGCCCTTTCTGCTTGTGTGCCAGTCTTGACTCCTGGGTGTGCCATCTCTCTCTCTCTCTCAAATTGTGGGCCATAGAAAGCCTATTTTTTTTTTTTGCTTGATTTGGGTTCCAAAATCTACCTGAAAAAATCACTACATCAATCAGTGGGAGAAAAATATTGGCCTCTGGGCTTGTGTGCCACTCCTGACTCCTGTGTGTGCCATCTCTCACTCAGTGGGCCATAGAAAGCCTTTTTTTGTTTTTTTATTTGGTTTCTAAATTCTTCCTGAAAAAATCATTTTTTTTTATTTTGTTTCTAAAGTCTCCCTGAAAAAAAATAAAATAAATAAAACCGTGGGAGATTAATATTGACATTTGTGCTTGAGTGACAGTCCTGCGTGTGTGGCATCTCTGTGATTTGGTGCCACAGAAAACAGAGTGTGTAACATTGTGCCTGATTTTCCTTGTGGTCTCACCAACCTGTAAAGGGATATTGAAATCATACTGAAGTTATAGGTCACCGTGTAAGTTGTTTGACAGCAACAAATAAAGTTACTTTGGTTAAGTTTTTAAAACAATGAGGAAGTCTGGTGCAAGAGGTCGTGGCCGTGGGCGTTCATTGTCAGCTGGTAATGATGGTAGTGGTAGTGGAGCATCAGGTGGTCGTGGGAAAAAAAATATTGCACCTAAGTCTGGAGCTGTGGAGCCAGGTTCGTCGTCTGGCTACACAAGGCCTCGAACGCTCTCTTTTCTGGGAGTAGGAAAACCGCTTTTAAAGCTGGAGCAGCAACAGCAAGTTTTGGCTTACCTTGCAGACTCAGCCTCCAGCTCTTTTGCCTCCTCTTCTGAAACTGGTAAATGTAAAAGCAGCGCGTCGCTTGTGGATGTTCACGGTCAGGGACAAGTCGCTTCCTTGTCCTCTTCAGCAAAAACAACAACAAGAGAGAAGGATGCAGCAGGCGACACAACGGGTTACTCCATGGAGCTCTTTACACATACCGTCCCTGGCTTAGAAAGTGAAACACTTAACAGGCCATGCCCATTACAAGTAGATTCTGACATGGAGTGCACTGATGCACAGCCACAGCCTGACTACTATGCTGGTCCTTTGACTCAGACCACAACATTGCCCTCTCAGGGTACTGATCCACAATCAGACCCTGATGAGACTATGTTGCCCCGTCACGAACGCTATACCACCGACCGACACGGTGACACAGACGAAGTTGCACACGAGCTAGAAGAGGAGGTAATAGATGAGCCAGTTGTTGACCCTGATTGGCAGCCATTGGGGGAACAGGGTGCAGGCGGCAGTAGTTCAGAAGTGGAGGAGGGGCCGCAGCAGGCATCAACATCGCAACAGGTTCCATCTGCCGGGCCCGTATCTGGCCCAAAACGCGTGTCAAAGCCAAAACCTGTTGGAGGACAGCGTGGCCATCCGGTTAAAGCAATCCCTGAAAAGGGATCCGATGCTAGGAAGAGTGCAGTCTGGCATTTTTTTAAACAACATCCAATTGATCAGCGCAAAGTCATCTATCAAAAATGTTCAACTAGCTTAAGCAGAGGTCAGAATCTGAAAAGTCTCAATACAAGTTGCATGCATAGACATTTAACCACCATGCATTTTCAAGCCTGGACTAACTACCAAACGTCCCTTAAGGTTGTAGCACCCTCGGCCAATGAAGCTAGTCAGCAACGCAAAATCCCTTCCGTCACTGTAAGGCCACCATTTTCCGCACCACCGGCAGTATCTGTGCAGGTTTCTTTGCCAGCCAAAAGCAGTCAGAGTCAGGGAATCACCAGTTTTGTAGGAGGAAATATTGCATCTAGGGCACCGGCGGAAACAATACCGTCTCCAACCGTCTCTGTCTGCCATGTCCACCGGCACACCCGCAAGTTCCACGATCTCCAGCTCTCCAGTCCAGCTCACCCTACATGAGACTCTGGTTAGAAAAAGGAAGTACTTATCCTCGCATCCGCGTACACAGGGTTTTAACGCCCACATAGCTAGACTAATCTCGTTAGAGATGATGCCCTACCGGTTAGTTGAAAGTGAAGCTTTCAAAGCCCTGATGGAGTACGCTGAACCACGCTACGAGCTACCCAGTCGACATTTTTTTTCCAGAAAAGCCATCCCAGCCCTGCACCAGCATGTTAAACAGCGCATCGTCCATGCACTCAGGCAATCTGTGAGTACAAAGGTGCACCTGACTACAGATGCATGGACCAGTAGGCATGGCCAGGGACGTTACGTGTCCATCACGGCACACTGGGTGAATGTGCTGGATGCAGGGTCCACAGGGGACATCAATTTCGGGACAGTTGTGCCTAGCCCACGGTCTAGGAAACAGTTGGCTGTAGGCGTTTGCACCCCCCCCTCCTCCTCCTCGTCCTCCTGCAGAAGCGACAGCTTTTCCACAGACCGCAGTCGGCCAACCACTCCATCGGCAGCTGACACTGTTGCACACCAGTTGTCCCATTATGGGCCAGCTACTGGCAAGCGTCAGCAGGCTGTATTGGCTATGAAGTGTTTGGGCGACAACAGACACACCGCGGAAGTTCTGTCCGAGTTCTTGCAAAAAGAAACGCAGTCGTGGCTGGGCACAGTAGATCTTGAGGCAGGCAAGGTAGTGAGTGATAACGGAAGGAATTTCATGGCTGCCATCTCCCTTTCCCAACTGAAACACATTCCTTGCCTGGCTCACACCTTAAACCTGGTGGTGCAGTGCTTATTGAAAACTTATCCTGGGTTCTCTGACCTGCTCCTCAAAGTGCGTGGACTTTGCTCACATATCCGACGTTCGCCTGTACACTCCAGCCGTATGCAGACCTATCAGCGGTCTTTGAACCTTCCCCAGCATCGCCTAATCATAGACGTTGCAACAAGGTGGAACTCAACACTGCACATGCTTCAGAGACTGTGCCAACAGAGGCGGGCTGTTATGTTTTTGTTGGAGGATACACATACACGGGCAGGCAGTAGGATGGCAGACATGGAGTTGTCAGGTGTGCAGTGGTCGAAGATACAAGACATGTGTCCTTCAGTATTTTGAGGAATGCACACGGCTGGTTAGTGCAGACAACGCCATAATAAGCATGAGCATCCCCCTAATGTGTCTGCTGATGCAAAGTTTGATGCACATAAAGGATCAGGCGTCTGCACCAGAGGAAGAGGAAAGCCTTGATGACAGTCAGCCATTGTCTGGTCAGGGCAGTGTACAGGACGAGGTAGCGGGCGAAGATGAGGTGGAGGACGAGGAGGATGATGGGGATGAGTATATTTTTAATGAGGAAGCTTTCCCGGGGGCACTGGAAATTGGTTGCGTGGCAAGGCCGGGTTCTGGTTTTTTGAGGGACACAAGTGACGTAGATTTGCCTGAAACTGCCCCTCAACCAATCACAACCGCAGATTTGACAACTGGAACTTTGGCCCACATGGCGGATTATGCCTTACGTATCCTCAAAAGGGACACACGCATTACTAAAATGATGAACGATGATGATTACTGGTTGGCCTGCCTAATTGATCCTCGCTATAAAGGCAAATTGCAAAATATTATGCCACATGAGAACTTGGAACTAATATTAGCAACCAATCAACTCTTGTTGACCATTTGCTTCAGGCATTCCCAGCACACAGCGCCCGTGATCGTTCTCACACGGTCTCCAGGGGTTAGCAGACCAGGAGTGTTAGGGGTGCACACATCAGAAGTGGCGTTGGACAGAGGGGTTTTCTGACCAGGTTGTGGAGTGATTTTGCTATGACCGCAGACAGGACAGGTACTGCTGCATCAATTGAAAGTGACAGGAGACAACATTTGTCCAGTATGGTTACTAACTATTTTTCATCCCTTATCGATGTTCTCCCTCAACCGTCATTCCCATTTGATTACTGGGCATCAAAATTAGACACCTGGCCAGAATTGGCAGAATATGCATTGCAGGAGCTTGCTTGCCCGGCAGCTAGTGTCCTATCAGAAAGAGTATTCAGTGCTGCAGGTTCAATATTAACCGAAAAAAGGACTCGTCTGGCTACCCAAAATGTTGATGATCTAACATTCATTAAAATGAACAACTGGATTTCGAATTCTTTTGCCCCACCTTGCCCGGCAGACACCTAGCTTTCCAACGAAAAGCTCTTGTCTGTGGACTACTGTGAATTACTTTTCGAATGTCTAATTTGCTGCAGCTGATTGTCCAGCATACGACATGTTTACACCTCCCTAAATGGCCAAACTCCCCACACGGGGCCGTGGTATCGCGACTTGGCGCAAGCACCCGTGAGAGTGCTGTTTGTCTGAAGAGGTGGGTGTGCCCGCTTTTGGTCGACGGCACTGCCACTGGGTCCCTCATAGTACAATAAAGTGTCTCTGGCGGTGGTGGTGCGCATCCAACGTCAGACACACTGTTGTAACATGAGGGGCCCTGGGCCTGTACCGCCGGCCACAAGAGAGTTCACCCAACCCCAGGTCAAACATTGCTCTACCACTTCCACAGTTATCTCTCACACTTCCACCAATGTTTAGTCTATGCGCTGACATCCTTCCATTCCTGCCACTGACAATACCATTGTGTAGACATGTATGATGGTACTTAACATAGTCAGGGGCAGTGTCCTCTATTTACCACAGTAAATACTTTGCGCTAAATTAGTAGGTCTGAAACTACGCAGAGGATCCCACCCCTGAACCTAATGATTGCACCCTTTAGTGTTTTCGTTTTGTTTTAATGCGAGACATTCACATTTATTTATTGTTTTGGACTACTAACTGGCAGACACTCATTACAATCGGCCTCCGCTGACCAGACCACTGCTGCCCGTCTACCCCTGGAACCAATTTTAAATTGCCTACAGCCAGCCCATTTTATTATGTTAGGCCTTCGAAGCCTGTCTGCGGCCCGTTCTTTCAACTACTACTACACTGACCTGTCTACTGCTGCCCGTGTACTCCTGGAACCAATTATAAAGTGCCTACAGCCTGTCCAATTTTTTTATGTTAGGCCTTTGAAGCCTGTCTGCGGTCCCTCCTTCCACTAGGCCTCCACTTACCATTCTACTGCTGCCCGTGTACCTCTGGAACCAATTTTAAATTGCCAACAGCCCTATTTTGTTATGTTAGGCCTTCGAAGCCTGTCTGCGGTCCCTCCTTCCACAAGGCCTCCACTGACCATTCTACTGCTGCCCGTGTACCCCTGGAACCAATTTTAAATTGCCAACAGCCCTATTTTGTTATGTTAGGCCTTCGAAGCCTCTCTGCGGTCCCTTCTTTCTACTACTACTACACTGACCAGACCATTGCTGCCCGTGTACCCCTGGAACCAATTTTAAATTGCCAACAGCCCTATTTTGTTATGTTAGGCCTTCGAAGCCTGTCTGCGGTCCCTTCTTTCTACTACTCCTACACTGACCAGACCACTGCTGCCCGTGTACCCCTGGAACCTATTTTTTATTGCATAGAGCATCCTTTTTTTAATAGTAGGCGTACAAAGTCTGTCTGCGGTCCACTATTGAAATTGTCCTCCACTGCCCAGAGCAATGCTGCCTGTGTACCCCTGTAACCTTTTTTAAGCTGCAGTGAGCCACAATTTTTAATTTAAGGCCTACTACCTGTGTCTGTCTGCGCCACTCAATTCAGCTGTGTTCCTTTGAAAAAAGCTGAGCGTCAATAGTCTTGTTTTCAGCCTCTAGGAATTTTAAAACTGCATTGGGGGTACAACTTTGGTAGGGCCTACTAACGGTGTCTGCCGCCCCAAGGTGTGCCCCAGGTTTCGTCCACATTGCTTCGGTCTTCCGACTCTCGTTTAGTAGTTGTAGAAAACTACACTGCATTAGGCCTACAAATTGGGTATGGGGTGTAGAGATGGTGTGTTCCACTCCAAGGTGTTCTCCAGGTTGCCTTTCCTGAGCTTCTATCTTCAGGCTCTCGTTTAGTAGTTGTTGGAAACTACACTGCATTAGGCCTACAAAATGGGTATGGGGTGTAGAGAGATGGTGTGTTCCACTCCAAGGTGTTCCCCAGGTTTCCTCGCCATTGCTTCCATCTTAATGCTCTCGTTTAGTAGTTGTTGGAAACTATGCTGCATTAGGCCTACAAATTGGGTATGGGGTGTAGAGACGGTGTGTTCCACTCCAAGGTGTTCTCCAGGTTGCCTTTCCTGAGCTTCTATCTTCAGGCTCTCGTTTAGTAGTTGTTGGAAACTACACTGCATTAGGCCTACAAAATGGGTATGGGGTGTAGAGAGATGGTGTGTTCCACTCTAAGGTGTTCCCCAGGTTTCCTCGCCATTGCTTCGATCTTAATGCTCTCGTTTAGTAGTTGTTGGAAACTACGCTGCATTAGGCCTACAAATTGGGTATGGGGTGTAGAGAGATGGTGTGTTACACTCCAAGGTGTTCCCCAGGTTTCCTCTCCATTGCTTCGATCTTCTGGCTCTCGTTTAGTAGTTGTTGGAAACTACACTGCATTAGGCCTACAAAATGGGTATGGGGTGTAGAGAGATGGTGTGTTCCACTCCAAGGTGTTCCCCAGGTTTCGTCCACATTGCTTCGGTCTTCCGACTCTCGTTTAGTAGTTGTAGAAAACTACACTGCATTAGGCCTACAAATTGGGTATGGGGTGTAGAGAGATGGTGTGTTCCACTCCAAGGTGTTCTCCAGGTTGCCTTTCCTGAGCTTCTATCTTCAGGCTCTCGTTTAGTAGTTGTTGGAAACTACACTGCATTAGGCCTACAAAATGGGTATGGGGTGTAGAGAGATGGTGTGTTCCACTCCAAGGTGTTCCCCAGGTTTCCTCACCATTGCTTCGATCTTAATGCTCTCGTTTAGTAGTTGTTGGAAACTACGCTGCATTAGGCCTACAAATTGGGTATGGGGTTTAGAGAGATGGTGTGTTCCACTCCAAGGTGTTCTCCAGGTTGCCTTTCCTGAGCTTCTATCTTCAGGCTCTCGTTTAGTAGTTGTTGGAAACTACACTGCATTAGGCCTACAAAATGGGTATGGGGTGTAGAGAGATGGTGTGTTCCACTCCAAAGTGTTCCCCAGGTTTCCTCGCCATTGCTTCCATCTTAATGCTCTCGTTTAGTAGTTGTTGGAAACTACGCTGCATTAGGCCTACAAATTGGGTATGGGGTGTAGAGATGGTGTGTTCCACTCCAAGGTGTTCTCCAGGTTGCCTTTCCTGAGCTTCTATCTTCAGGCTCTCGTTTAGTAGTTGTTGGAAACTACACTGCATTAGGCCTACAAAATGGGTATGGGGTGTAGAGAGATGGTGTGTTCCACTCCAAGGTGTTCCCCAGGTTTCCTCGCCATTGCTTCCATCTTAATGCTCTCGTTTAGTAGTTGTTGGAAACTACGCTGCATTAGGCCTACAAATTGGGTATGGGGTGTAGAGAGATGGTGTGTTCCACTCCAAGGTGTTCTCCAGGTTGCCTTTCCTGAGCTTCTATCTTCAGGCTCTCATTTAATAGTTGTTGGAAACTACACTGCATTAGGCCTACAAATTGGGTATGGGGTGTAGAGACGGTGTGTCCCACTCCAAGGTGTTCTCCAGGTTGCCTTTCCTGAGCTTCTATCTTCAGGCTCTCATTTAGTAGTTGTTGGAAACTACACTGCATTAGGCCTACAAAATGGGTATGGGGTGTAGAGAGATGGTGTGTTCCACTCCAAGGTGTTCCCCAGGTTTCCTCGCCATTGCTTCGATCTTAATGCTCTCGTTTAGTAGTTGTTGGAAACTACGCTGCATTAGGCCTACAAATTGGGTATGGGGTGTAGAGAGATGGTGTGTTCCACTCCAAGGTGTTCCCCAGCTTTCCTCGCCATTGCTTCGATCTTAATGCTCTCGTTTAGTAGTTTTTGGAAACTATGCTGCATTAGGCCTACAAATTGGGTATGGGGTGTAGAGACGGTGTGTTCCACTCCAAGGTGTTCTCCAGGTTGCCTTTCCTGAGCTTCTATCTTCAGGCTCTCGTTTAGTAGTTGTTGGAAACTACGCTGCATTAGGCCTACAAATTGGGTATGGGGTGTAGAGAGATGGTGTGTTACACTCCAAGGTGTTCCCCAGGTTTCCTCTCCATTGCTTCGATCTTCTGGCTCTCGTTTAGTAGTTGTTGGAAACTACACTGCATTAGGCCTACAAAATGGGTATGGGGTGTAGAGAGATGGTGTGTTCCACTCCAAGGTGTTCCCCAGGTTTCGTCCACATTGCTTCGGTCTTCCGACTCTCGTTTAGTAGTTGTAGAAAACTACACTGCATTAGGCCTACAAATTGGGTATGGGGTGTAGAGAGATGGTGTGTTCCACTCCAAGGTGTTTTCCAGGTTGCCTTTCCTGAGCTTCTATCTTCAGGCTCTCGTTTAGTAGTTGTTGGAAACTACACTGCATTAGGCCTACAAAATGGGTATGGGGTGTAGAGAGATGGTGTGTTCCACTCCAAGGTGTTCCCCAGGTTTCCTCACCATTGCTTCGATCTTAATGCTCTCGTTTAGTAGTTGTTGGAAACTACGCTGCATTAGGCCTACAAATTGGGTATGGGGTGTAGAGAGATGGTGTGTTCCACTCCAAGGTGTTCTCCAGGTTGCCTTTCCTGAGCTTCTATCTTCAGGCTCTCGTTTAGTAGTTGTTGGAAACTACACTGCATTAGGCCTACAAAATGGGTATGGGGTGTAGAGAGATGGTGTGTTCCACTCCAAGGTGTTCCCCAGGTTTCCTCGCCATTGCTTCCATCTTAATGCTCTCGTTTAGTAGTTGTTGGAAACTACGCTGCATTAGGCCTACAAATTGGGTATGGGGTGTAGAGATGGTGTGTTCCACTCCAAGGTGTTCTCCAGGTTGCCTTTCCTGAGCTTCTATCTTCAGGCTCTCGTTTAGTAGTTGTTGGAAACTACACTGCATTAGGCCTACAAAATGGGTATGGGGTGTAGAGAGATGGTGTGTTCCACTCCAAGGTGTTCCCCAGGTTTCCTCGCCATTGCTTCCATCTTAATGCTCTCGTTTAGTAGTTGTTGGAAACTACGCTGCATTAGGCCTACAAATTGGGTATGGGGTGTAGAGAGATGGTGTGTTCCACTCCAAGGTGTTCTCCAGGTTGCCTTTCCTGAGCTTCTATCTTCAGGCTCTCATTTAGTAGTTGTTGGAAACTACACTGCATTAGGCCTACAAATTGGGTATGGGGTGTAGAGACGGTGTGTTCCACTCCAAGGTCTTCTCCAGGTTGCCTTTCCTGAGCTTCTATCTTCAGGCTCTCATTTAGTAGTTGTTGGAAACTACACTGCATTAGGCCTACAAAATGGGTATGGGGTGTAGAGAGATGGTGTGTTCCACTCCAAGGTGTTCCCCAGGTTTCCTCGCCATTGCTTCGATCTTAATGCTCTCGTTTAGTAGTTGTTGGAAACTACGCTGCATTAGGCCTACAAATTGGGTATGGGGTGTAGAGAGATGGTGTGTTCCACTCCAAGGTGTTCCCCAGCTTTCCTCGCCATTGCTTCGATCTTAATGCTCTCGTTTAGTAGTTTTTGGAAACTACGCTGCATTAGGCCTACAAATTGGGTATGGGGTGTAGAGAGATGGTGTGTTCCACTCCAAGGTGTTCCCCAGGTTTCCTCGCCATTGCTTCGATCTTAATGCTCTCGTTTAGTAGTTGTTGGAAACTACGCTGCATTAGGCCTACAAATTGGGTATGGGGTGTAGAGAGATGGTGTGTTCCACTCCAAGGTGTTCCCCAGGTTTCCTTGCCATTGCTTTGATCTTAATGCTCTCGTTTAGTAGTTGTTGGAAACTACACTGCATTAGGCCTACAAATTGGGTATGGGGTGTAGAGACGGTGTGTTCCACTCCAAGGTGTTCTCCAGGTTGCCTTTCCTGAGCTTCTATCTTCAGGCTCTCGTTTAGTAGTTGTTGGAAACTACACTGCATTAGGCCTACAAAATGGGTATGGGGTGTAGAGAGATGGTGTGTTCCACTCCAAGGTGTTCCCCAGGTTTCCTCGCCATTGCTTCGATCTTAATGCTCTCGTTTAGTAGTTGTTGGAAACTACACTGCATTAGGCCTACAAATTGGGTATGGGGTGTAGAGACGGTGTGTTCCACTCCAAGGTGTTCTCCAGGTTGCCTTTCCTGAGCTTCTATCTTCAGGCTCTCATTTAGTAGTTGTTGGAAACTACACTGCATTAGGCCTACAAAATGGGTATGGGGTGTAGAGAGATGGTGTGTTCCACTCCAAGGTGTTCCCCAGGTTTCCTCGCCATTGCTTCGATCTTAATGCTCTCGTTTAGTAGTTGTTGGAAACTACGCTGCATTAGGCCTACAAATTGGGTATGGGGTGTAGAGAGATGGTGTGTTACACTCCAAGGTGTTCCCCAGGTTTCCTCTCCATTGCTTCGATCTTCTGGCTCTTGTTTAGTAGTTGTTGGAAACTACACTGCATTAGGCCTACAAATTGGGTATGGGGTGTAGAGAGATGGTGTGTTCCACTCCAAAGTGTTCCCCAGGTTTCCTCGCCATTGCTTCGATCTTAATGCTCTCGTTTAGTAGTTGTTGGAAACTACACTGCATTAGGCCTACAAATTGTGTATGGGGTGTAGAGACGGTGTGTTCCACTCCAAGGTGTTCTCCAGGTTGCCTTTCCTGAGCTTCTATCTTCAGGCTCTTGTTAAATAGTGGTTAAATGGAACAACTGCATTTGGCGTACTAGTTGGTTTGGGGCCTACTAACAGTGTCTGCCGCTCCTTGCTGTTCTCCTGGTTTCCTGTCCTGAAATTCCATTTTCAGGCTCTCGTTAAGTAGTTGTTAATGTTAGACTGCATTTGGCCTACTATCGGTGTCTGCCACTCCTTGCTGTTTTCCTCCACTGAACAAAGCTGTGCCGCCTGTTTACTACGGTTGCCAATTTTGAACTGCATTTCGACTACTTACTGATTTGGGCCTACTCTCTGTGTCACCCTCTCATTCCAGTTGTCCTCCACTGCAATGCCCCCTGGTTAGTCCTGTGTTACCAATTTTGAACTGCATTTAGCCCACTTTATTCTTTGGGCCTATATCTGTGTTTCCTCCTCATCCTGCCCATTGCCCAGCCAGTGATAGATGAGTCTGCTGGTACATTGACCCATAACGCAAAATTCCCCGTGCACGCTACACAGCAAGATTGTGACCCTGCTGAAAGTCAGGTTCCTCTTCCCGCATACCATACCACCTTACACGGGGACAAAGAGGAAGGTGCAGATGAAAGTGCAGGTTCCTTCATCAGGTGGGGGGAGGAATACTAGTTGGCGACGTCACTGGCACAGGGCCTCTCATAGTACGCAAAAGTGTTGCTGCCAGTGGGAGGCGCCCCCGCCGTGCAAACACACCGCTGTACTTTGAGGGGCCCTGTGCCAGTGCCAATGCCAACGAGTGGGCCCCCCCTGCTTGCTCAGGATCTCAGCACTTGCAAAGTTGAAATACTTACCTCTCCCTGCTCCACTGCCGTGACGTGTTCCAGATTTCCTGGGCCCACTAATTACTTGAACCAGCCCTACCCCCCACAACTTTAGCCAAATTACCCCCAATTTCAAATGCCTTCCAATTATTATAAGGTAAATTACGATTGACAAGCTTCTGTAACAAGAATGGATGTTTTTGCCATTAAAATGGGCAGTGTAGGTGTTTTCCTGGCCTCCACTCACTGCCGACTATGCTCCCCCATTGACTTGCATTGGGTTTCGTGTTTCGGGCGATACCCGACTTTTCGCGATAATCGGCCGATTCCACTCGACTCGACTTCTAAGATAGTCGGGTTTCGCGAAACACGGCTCGACTCTAAAAAGGTCAAGGTCGCTCAACCCTAGTGGCGAGCACATACGCTCATCACTAATGGAGAGGTGTCAATAAGACACCTCTCAATTACTAATCCCATAGTTGCTACATGTTAAATAAAGACATAGCCAGAATAAGGTATTTTAATGAAATCAAACACAACAGTTTCCCATCTTTATTGTACTCCTAATTCCTGTGATGCCCTTATTCTCCTGTAATAAACAAAATAATACAGCAATGGATAGGTGTATAACGGCGACCGCTAAAAAAAAAATCAGATACTCCATTTACTTTCTCTTTCCTCTGATGTGATAGCACATCAAAGGAGTGAGAAATAGGGTCCCCCGGTCCGCCAATCCCCCCCTCCCCCCCCCCCGGTACCTGTGGTGTCCAGGAATTCCCCCTTGAAGTCTCCCAGCGTCTTCATTCGGGAGAAAATGGCTGGCACATGTGCAATAGGCACATGTTCCTATTGGTTTATTTTGATAACTGTGCTAGACCCTATCACAGTGATCAAAATATATAAAAAAGTAAATACAACCCCCCTTTATCACCCCCTTAGTTGGGTAAAATTACTAAAATAAAAAAAAATTTTCATTTTTTTCATTAGGATTAAAGTTGGGCTAAAGTGATTTGGGCTAAAGTTAGGCCTAGGGTTGGGATTAGGGTTAGGAGTGTGTTGGGGTTAGGGTTATGGTTAGGGTTGGTATTAGGGTTAGGGGTGTGTTGTGGATTAGGTTTGTTGGGGTTATGGTTAGAGTTGAGATTAGGGTTAGATTTGTGGTTATGGTTAGTGTTGGGATTAGGGGTGTGTTGGGGTTAGGATTGTGGTTAGGGTTAGGGGTGTGTTGGGTTAGGGTTAGAGTTGGGATTAGGGTTAGGGGAGTGTTGGGGTTAGGGTTATGGATAGGATTAGGGTTAGGGGTGTGTTGGGGTTAGGGTTGGAGTTCGAATTGGGGGTTTCCACTGTTTACGTACATCAGGGGGTCTCCAAACATGACTTGGCACCACTATTGATTCCAGCCAATTTTGCGTTCAAAAAGTAAAATGGTGCTCCCTCCCTTCTAAGCCCTGCCATGCACCCAAACAGTGGTTTACCCCCACATATGGGGTATCAGCATACTCAGGACAAATTGCACAACAACTTTGGGGGTTAAATTTCTCCTGTTACCCTTGGGAAAATAAAAATTTGGGGTCGAAAAGTTTTTTGGAGGAAAAATATGATTTTTTATTTTCACAGCTCTACGTTATAACTTCCGTGAAACACTTGGGGGTTCAAAGTGCTCACCACACAACTAGATAAGTTCCTTTGGGGTCTAGTTTCCAAAATGGTGTCACTTGTGGTTTTTTTTCACTGTTTAGGCACATCAGGGTCTCTCCAAACGCGACATGGCATCCGATCTCAATTCCAGTTAATTCTGCAAAATTTAAAAAGTCAAACGGCGCTCCCTCCCTTGTGCCTAAACAGTTGTTTAACCCCACATATGGGGTATCGGCGTACTCAGAAGAAATTGCACAACTTTCGTGGTTCATTTCCCATTTTTACACTTGCAAAATTAAAAAAAAATGGTTCTGAATCAAAATGTTTATGAAAAAAAGTTACTATAGTGAGAATCTGGAATTGCTTGCCTGAGGAGGTGGTGATGGCGAACTCAGTCGAGGGGTTCAAGAGAGGCCTGGATGTCTTCCTGGAGCAGAACAATATTGTATCATACAATTATTAGGTTCTGTAGAAGGACGTAAATCTGGGGATTTATTATGATGGAATATAGGCTGAACTGGATGGACAAATGTCTTTTTTTGGCCTTACTAACTATGTTACTATGTTCATTTTTTTTCTTCCACGTAAAAAAAATGGATGAAACCTCTGTCTATCAGGCGCAATCCGGCGCTAATATAACTATGAGAAAAAAAAATGGATCCGTTTTTTTCAAAACTTGCTGGATAGTGCCTGAAACAAAAAACCTGATGTGTTAAAGTAGCCTTATTGTCTAAAGATGATTTATGGGAGGTAATCATTACAGACAGACCCAATGATAATCAGACATGGGATAAGAAAAACAGACACGCAAGAGCTACTATCAGCATATTAGTGGAGGATGATCAGTATTCTCACAGTATTCCACAAAAGGAATGATAATACAGCAAAGGGAATGTGGGAAGCATTAAGAAAGCTACATGAAAGATCCAGCTTAAATCACAAACTATTACTGCTCAGAAAACTTTACAAGATGAGATTAAGTGCAAGGAAAGATATGCAGGACCATATAAACTCCATGATGGAGGTGGTAACACAGCTGAGATCAGTCGGTGAAGACATTAAAGAAATCCATATAGCAGCAATATTATTGTGCAGCTTACCAGATTCATACACTGCTCTGATAAATGTACTAGAGACAAGACCTGAAGCACACATTAACACTAGAGTTTGTAAAGACCAGACTTATAGATCAGGGGTCCCCAACCCGTAGCTCGCAAGCCACATGTAGCTCGCCTGCCCCTGACATGTGGCTCGCCGACGATCAGAGGAAAAAAAGTCCCTAGGGAGCCGGCCCGCTGCATGTAATATCCACCCAGGGCGGGCGTCAGCACCGGGGCAGGTGGCGGGGCCCTGAGCAGGCAGGGGGCCCCCTCACTGTCGGGGACACTGGCGCGCTATAGTGCCGGCCCCCACGAGTGGACCCCCCGCCTGCCCTGGGCCCCGGCACTTGAGATACTTACCTCTCCCGGTTCCAGCGCTGCAGCGTCTTCCATTCTCTGACTGTGACGTTCAGGTCAGAGGGCGCGATGCATCTTATGGGGCTAGTGATATAGGGAGCATCTTATGGGGCCAGTGATATAGGGAGCATCTTATGGGGCCAGTAATATAGGGAGCATCTTATGGGGCCAGTGATATAGGGAGCATCTTATGGGGCCAGTAATATAGGGAGCATCTTATGGGGCCAATTTAATATGGAGCATCTTATGGGGCCAATTTAATATGGAACATCTTATGGGGCCAACTTAATAGGGAGCATCTTATGGGGCCAATTTAATAGGGAGCATCGTATGGGGCCAATTCTACAGGGAGCATCTTATGGGGCCAATTTAATAGGAAGCATCTTATGGGGCCAATTCTTTAGGGAGCATCTTATGGGGCCAATTCCATAGGGAGCATCTTATGGGGCCAATTCCATATGGAGCAGTATATGGGGCCAATTCCATAAGGACCAGTAAAGGGGCCAATTCCATATGGAGCAGTATATGGGGCCAATTCCATATGGAGCAGTATATGGGGCCAATTCCACATGGAGCAGTATATGGGGCCAATTCCATACGGAGCAGTATATGGGGCCAATTCCATATGGAGCAGTATACGGGGCCAATTCCATATGGAGCAGTAAAGGGGCCAATTCCACATGGAGCAGTATATGGGGCCAATAATATATGAAGCATCTTATGGGACTGTTAAAGGGTATTGACTTTTAAGATTGCTACTTCCAATAGGTGACACTAGAGTTCAATTTGCATAACAATAATGTAAAATACATAAGGATAGAGTGAAAGCAAAAAGCTACATGTTATTATTTGTGCCTTCTCTGGGTTTTTGTATGACTATCTGCATTGTGGCTCTCGACCAACTTTCATAGCGGAATGTGGCTCTCAAGGTAAGAAATATAGAAGGAAAGAGCAAACAAACGATTCCACTGAAAGGGATAGTGAAAATGCTGTTAAAGCAACAGACCAGAAGCCCCATAATACAGAGACAAGAGTATGTTTCAGATGTAAGAAAAAGGGACATTTAAAGAAAGACTACTATTTAGTGATGAGCAAACGTGCTCGCCACTACTCTTTACTCGCCCGATTATCACTATGCTCGGTGTACACGGCGAGCACCGAGTATTTCTGGGTTTATTCGGCAGGAGCTCGGGTCTGCGCCCTGCAAGTCTTGCGCTCTTTAGAGCACCAATGACAGTGCAGAGATTGTCAGCCATGCACTGTAATGCTGCAGCCATCTTTGTTGTGGTATTACAGTGATTGGCTGGCCGCACCGCGTCATCAGGTCTATAAGAGACCTGACGCCCCCCTGCTCGCCACATTCTGCTCCGGACTTAGCGAGTATAGGGAGAGTTGCTGCTGAGATAGAGTCAGAATCGTGCTTTTAAGAGTTAGTGTAGGTCTGCAACTGTTCAGTCCAGAACTACTGAGAAACCTCCTTTTTAGGGCTAATTCTGGTGTCCCGAGATTGCAGGGCCAGGTAGGCAAGGAGTCTATATGTGCATATTCACATCAGTGCAAGACCTGCAGGCACTGTGAGTACATAGCTCTCACTGCATACCTCCAAAAGCTCCATTACTGTCTGCTGCTTATTTAACTTATACAGTAGCTGCATTCTTCAGTGGCTTTTTTTTTTCTTCACCTGATACCTGCTCCTTTTATTCTAAAGCAATCCATAGCCCCATTATTTTAACATTTATTTGCTTGTTCACACTGCCTACTGCAGCCAGGTTATTGAAATCTAAGAACGTGCAAATCTACTTTTTTATTTTGTCTCAGATGTGAGTGCACCAAAAAAATCTTTTCTCTGAGGCCTGTTGTATCTGTGGTGGAAAAATCGTAGCTTCACATGCAATCTTGGTGACCCTAGACGTGGAGGCGTTGTACACGAACATCGAACACAAGCAAGGTATGATTACAACCTCCTTTTTCTTGGAGAAGTACTCCACAGGTGATAGGGGCCATGATGCATTTATTTTGGAGCTACTCAGATTTATACTTGAAAAGAATTATTTAATATTTGATAGAACTTTCTACAAACAAGTTTCAGGTACGGCCATGGGGGCTAAATGCGCGCCCTCATACGCCAATCTATTTATGGGGTGGTGGGAAGAGACCCATGTACAAAAACTCAGGAGCTACTCTACCCATGTAATAAAATGGTTACGTTTTATAGACGATATCATCATGATTTGGTCTGGTACATCTGACGAACTGGGTGCCTTCATTGAGGAGCTCAATAATAACTGCTGGAATAACAAGCTCACATCATCTTTCTCTACTATTTCAGTTGATTTTTTGGACTTGAGGGTGTCCATGGACCAGAATCGCATTGTAACCACACTGTTCCGAAAACAAACAGCAACGAACAATCTGTTGCATTTTGAAAGCTTCCACCCGACACATCTGAGAAGAGGCATCCCAAAAGGGCAATTCCTCAGACTGAGGAGGAACTGTTTACGCACAGAGGATTTCCGCACGGAGTCCCGCCAGCTGACCAGCCGGTTCCGAGAACGCGGATACCCAAAGAAAATCATTTCAGGAGCCTTTGAATTCTCAAGAACAAGGACTAGGGAGGAGGTCCTTCAACCCAGGGTAAGAATAGAGACAAATAAGATAAATTTGATTACAAAATTTAATAATCAATGGAATGACATCTACCATATTCTAAAAAACAACTGGGGGATTTTAAGGAGTGAGCCAAAACTAAAACCATTTATTGGAGATAGACCGCAAATGGTGGCAAGGAGGGCAAGGAATCTAAAAGATCACTTAACTAATATCAAGGGCTCATTCCCCTGTGGAAGCTGTTCTATTTGTCCACGGATGATCGCAGGAGAAGGGGTAATGGTCCATAATCTGTCTGCGCGGGTGCAGTTGAGGGCATACTTCAATTGCCGTACAAGGAATTTCATTTATGCCCTGATTTGCGGCTGCGACAAAATCTATGTGGGACAAACCACGCAGGAACTCCGACGCAGGGCCCAGCAGCATCTGTCCAGTATAGCCACCGCCAGGACAGACAAGTCCAGGGGCAAGATCATTACCTCAGTGGCAAAACATTTTTTAGAGGTACACGCGGGGTTAGGAGATTCCCTGAGAGTCATGGGTCTAGAGAAAGTCAACACCAACATCAGAGGGGGGGATCCAGTGGAGGACCTTCTCTGCCGTGAGGCAAGGTGGATCTATGAACTGGATTGCCTAGTACCGCAAGGCCTCAATGAGGAGCTGCTGTACTCAGGCTTTTATAGGAAGAAATAGTCTAGGGTGGCGCTTAAGTGTACACATGTCTGAGAATACATGGGGGATTTACTATATGAGATTCATATTTTTTTATCTCCCTTTTCTTCCTTTTTCTTCTTTTTATTCTTTCTCCTCCCTGGTTTTTTGTCCCCCCTTTTTAGCTCAAACCATGATCGTGGCCCATGGAAGGGAAAAGAAGAAGGACCCATAACCAACACTGCATCACAACATGGATCATTCAAGAAAACATAGTGGGATTGTTTATGGACTCTATGCTCTATAGGTGTCAACGGCATGGCCATAATGGACGTGCACTTTCTGTCAGACTATTGTCTATAATCTCCCAATGGGGGGTATGAAACATTTTCTCAGAGTGGGGGTCTCTTTAATTACCTCTATAATCAAGGCTGTTATGGCTGGCAATCAGGCAACACAGCGTGCAGTAATCAGCGCACATACAGAGATCTGGCAATAACCAAAAACAATAGGACGAGCTCTGAGACGTGGAATCTCTGTAGACTGCAGTACCTGATCTATCCTCACACAACTATAAGCAGCAGTGGATTGCGCCTATCAACTACCTATGCAACTCGGCACTGCCTGAGGAGCTGACTAGCCTGAAGATAGAAATACAAGCCTGACTTACCTCAGAGAAATACCCCAAAGGAATAGGCAGCCCCCCACATATAATGACTGTTAGCAAGATGAAAAGACAAACGTAGGAATGAAATAGATTCAGCAAAGTGAGGCCCGATATTCTAGACAGAGCGAGGATAGCAAAGAGAACTATGCAGTCTACAAAAAACCCTAAAACGAAAACCACGCAAAGGGGCAAAAAGACCCACCGTGCCGAACTAACAGCACGGCGGTGCACCCCTTTGCTTCTCAGAGCTTCCAGCAAAAGTTAATAGCAAGCTGGACAGAAAAAACAGAAAACAAACTAGAAGCACTTATCTAGCAGAGCAGCAGGCCCAAGGAAAGATGCAGTAGCTCAGATCCAACACTGGAACATTGACAAGGAGCAAGGAAGACAGACTCAGGTGGAGCTAAATAGCAAGGCAGCCAACGAGCTCACCAAAACACCTGAGGGAGGAAGCCCAGAGACTGCAATACCACTTGTGACCACAGAAGTGAACTCAGCCACAGAATTCACAACAGTACCCCCCCCTTGAGGAGGGGTCACCGAACCCTCACCAGAACCCCCAGGCCGACCAGGATGAGCCACATGAAAGGCACGAACAAGATCTGGGGCATGGACATCAGAGGCAAAAACCCAGGAATTATCTTCCTGAGCATAACCCTTCCATTTGACCAGACACTGGAGTTTCCGTCTAGAGACACGAGAATCCAAAATCTTCTCCACAATATACTCCAATTCCCCCTCCACCAAAACAGGGGCAGGAGGCTCCACAGATGGAACCATAGGTGCCACGTATCTCCTCAACAACGACCTATGGAATACATTATGTATGGAAAAGGAGTCTGGGAGGGTCAGACGAAAAGACACCGGATTGAGAATCTCAGAAATCCTATACGGACCAATAAAACGAGGTTTAAATTTAGGAGAGGAAACCTTCATAGGAATATGACGAGAAGATAACCAAACCAGATCCCCAACACGAAGTCGGGGTCCCACACGGCGTCTGCGATTAGCGAAAAGCTGAGCCTTCTCCTGGGACAAGGTCAAATTGTCCACTACCTGAGTCCAGATCTGCTGCAACCTGTCCACCACATAATCCACACCAGGACAGTCCGAAGACTCAACCTGTCCTGAAGAGAAACGAGGATGGAACCCAGAATTGCAGAAAAATGGAGAGACCAAGGTAGCCGAGCTGGCCCGATTATTAAGGGCGAACTCAGCCAACGGCAAAAATGACACCCAATCATCCTGGTCAGCGGAAACAAAACATCTCAGATATGTTTCCAAGGTCTGATTGGTTCGTTCGGTCTGGCCATTAGTCTGAGGATGGAAGGCCGAGGAAAAAGATAGGTCAATGCCCATCCTACCACAAAAGGCTCGCCAGAACCTCGAGACAAACTGGGAACCTCTGTCAGAAACAATATTCTCAGGAATGCCATGTAAACGAACCACATGCTGGAAGAACAAAGGCACCAAATCAGAGGAGGAAGGCAATTTAACCAAGGGCACCAGATGGACCATTTTAGAAAAGCGATCACAGACCACCCAAATGACCGACATTTTTTGAGAAACGGGAAGGTCAGAAATGAAATCCATCGAAATATGTGTCCAAGGCCTCTTCGGGACCGGCAAGGGCAAAAGCAACCCACTGGCACGTGAACAGCAGGGCTTAGCCCTAGCACAAATTCCACAGGACTGCACAAAAGCACGCACATCCCGTGACAGAGATGGCCACCAGAAGGATCTAGCAACCAACTCCCTGGTACCAAAGATTCCTGGATGACCGGCCAGCACCGAACAATGAAGTTCAGAGATAACTTTACTAGTCCACCTATCAGGGACGAACAGTTTCTCGGCCGGACAACGATCAGGTTTATTAGCCTGAAATTTCTGCAACACTCTCCGCAAATCAGGGGAGATGGCAGACACAATGACTCCTTCCTTGAGGATACTCGCCGGCTCAGATAACCCCAGAGAGTCGGGCACAAAACTCCTAGACAGAGCATCCGCCTTCACATTTTTAGAGCCCGGAAGGTATGAAATCACAAAATCAAAACGAGCAAAAAATAACGACCAACGGGCCTGTCTAGGATTCAAGCGCTTGGCAGACTCAAGATAAGTAAGGTTCTTATGATCAGTCAAAACCACCACGCGATGCTTAGCACCCTCAAGCCAATGACGCCACTCCTCGAATGCCCACTTCATGGCCAGCAACTCTCGGTTGCCCACATCATAATTACGCTCAGCAGCAGAAAATTTCCTGGAAAAGAAAGCACATGGTTTGAACACTGAGCAACCAGAACCTCTCTGTGACAAAACCGCCCCTGCACCAATCTCAGAAGCATCAACCTCGACCTGGAACGGAAGAGAAACATCAGGTTGACACAACACAGGGGCACAGCAAAAACGACGCTTCAACTCCTGAAAAGCTTCCACGGCAGCAGAAGACCAATTAACCAAATCAGCACCCTTCTTGGTCAAATCGGTCAATGGTCTGGCAATGCTAGAAAAATTACAGATGAAGCGACGATAAAAATTAGCAAAGCCCAGGAATTTCTGCAGACTTTTTAGAGATGTCGGCTGAGTCCAATCCTGGATGGCCTGAACCTTAACCGGATCCATCTCGATAGTAGAAGGGGAAAAGATGAACCCCAAAAATGAAACTTTCTGCACACCGAAGAGACACTTTGATCCCTTCACGAACAAGGAATTAGCACGCAGTACCTGGAAAACCATTCTGACGTGCTTCACATGAGACTCCCAATCATCTGAGAAGATCAAAATGTCATCCAAGTAAACAATCAAGAATTTATCCAGATACTCACGGAAAATGTCATGCATAAAAGACTGAAAAACAGATGGAGCATTGGCAAGTCCGAACGGCATCACCAGATACTCAAAATGACCCTCGGGCGTATTAAATGCCGTTTTCCATTCATCTCCCTGCCTGATTCTCACCAGATTATACGCACCACGAAGATCAATCTTAGTAAACCAACTAGCCCCCTTAATCCGAGCAAACAAGTCAGATATCAATGGCAAGGGATACTGAAACTTAACAGTGATCTTATTAAGAAGGCGGTAATCAATACACGGTCTTAGCGAACCATCCTTCTTGGCTACAAAAAAGAACCCTGCTCCCAATGGTGACGACGATGGGCGAATATGTCCCTTCTCCAGGGTCTCCTTCACATAACTGCGCATAGCGGTGTGTTCAGGTACGGACAAATTAAATAAACGACCCTTAGGGAATTTACTACCAGGAATCAAATCGATAGCACAATCACAATTCCTATGCGGAGGTAGGGCATCAGACTTGGACTCTTCAAATACATCCTGAAAGTCCGACAAGAACTCTGGGATGTCAGAAGGAATGGATGACGAAATAGACAAAAATGGAACATCACCATGTACTCCCTGACAACCCCAGCTGGTTACCGACATAGAGTTCCAATCCAATACTGGATTATGGGTTTGTAGCCATGGCAACCCCAACACGACCACATCATGCAAATTATGCAGTACCAAAAAGCGAATAACTTCCTGATGTGCAGGAGCCATGCACATGGTCAGCTGGGCCCAGTACTGAGGCTTATTCTTGGCCAAAGGTGTAGCATCAATTCCTCTCAACGGAATAGGACACCGCAAAGGCTCCAAGAAAAATCCACAACGTTTAGCATAATCCAAATCCATCAGATTCAGGGCAGCGCCTGAATCCACAAACGCCATGACAGAATATGATGACAAAGAGCACATTAAGGTAATGGACAAAAGGAATTTGGACTGTACAGTACCAATAACGGCAGAGCTATCGAACCGCCTAGTGCGTTTAGGACAATTAGAAATAGCATGAGTAGAATCACCACAATAGAAACACAGTCTGTTCAGACGTCTGTGTTCGTGCCGTTCTACTTTAGTCATAGTCCTGTTGCACTGCATAGGCTCAGGCTTACTCTCAGACAATACCGCCAGATGGTGCACAGATTTACGCTCGCGCAAGCGACGACCGATCTGAATGGCCAAGGACATAGACTCATTCAAACCAGCAGGCATAGGAAATCCCACCATTACATCCTTAAGAGCTTCAGAGAGACCCTTTCTGAACAAAGCCGCTAGTGCAGATTCATTCCACAGAGTGAGTACTGACCATTTCCTAAATTTCTGACAATATACTTCTACATCATCCTGACCCTGGCATAAAGCCAGCAGATTTTTCTCAGCTTGATCCACTGAATTAGGCTCATCGTAAAGCAATCCCAGCGCCTGGAAAAATGCATCAACATTACTCAATGCAGAATCTCCTGGTGCAAGAGAAAACGCCCAGTCCTGTGGGTCGCCGCGCAAAAAATAAATAATAATCAAAACCTGTTGAATAGGATTACCAGAAGAATGAGGTTTCAAGGCCAAAAATAGCTTACAATTATTTCTGAAGCTCAGGAACTTAGTTCTGTCACCAAAAAACAAATCAGGAATCGGAATTCTTGGTTCTAGCATCGATTTCTGATCAATAGTATCTTGAATCTTTTGTACATTTACAACGAGATTATCCATTGAGGAGCACAGAGCCTGAATATCCATGTCCACAGCTGTGTCCTGAAGCACTCTAATGTCTAGGGGAAAAAAAAGACTGAAGACAGAGCTAAGAAAAAAAAATGATGTCAGGATTTCTTTTTTCCCTCTATTGGAAATCATTGGAGGGGCTCCTTGTACTGTTATGGCTGGCAATCAGGCAACACAGCGTGCAGTAATCAGCGCACATACAGAGATCTGGCAATAACCAAAAACAATAGGACGAGCTCTGAGACGTGGAATCTCTGTAGACTGCAGTACCTGATCTATCCTCACACAACTATAAGCAGCAGTGGATTGCGCCTATCAACTACCTATGCAACTCGGCACTGCCTGAGGAGCTGACTAGCCTGAAGATAGAAATACAAGCCTGACTTACCTCAGAGAAATACCCCAAAGGAATAGGCAGCCCCCCACATATAATGACTGTTAGCAAGATGAAAAGACAAACGTAGGAATGAAATAGATTCAGCAAAGTGAGGCCCGATATTCTAGACAGAGCGAGGATAGCAAAGAGAACTATGCAGTCTACAAAAACCCTAAAACGAAAACCACGCAAAGGGGCAAAAAGACCCACCGTGCCGAACTAACAGCACGGCGGTGCACCCCTTTGCTTCTCAGAGCTTCCAGCAAAAGTTAATAGCAAGCTGGACAGAAAAAACAGAAAACAAACTAGAAGCACTTATCTAGCAGAGCAGCAGGCACAAGGAAAGATGCAGTAGCTCAGATCCAACACTGGAACATTGACAAGGAGCAAGGAAGACAGACTCAGGTGGAGCTAAATAGCAAGGCAGCCAACGAGCTCACCAAAACACCTGAGGGAGGAAGCCCAGAGACTGCAATACCACTTGTGACCACAGAAGTGAACTCAGCCACAGAATTCACAACACAAGGCTATACAATATTTGTATTTGAAATTGAAAAGCAGGGTGTAGAAGGAAATTATGTCTTTAATGACTTGCAAGAAAATTTGAATACAATCTAAGTTCTTTAACAGGGAGATCATCGTCTTTTTGCCAGTATGCCGGTGTAATACACAGTATAAATATAGCCAAATGTCCCTTGGCAGTATGATTAGATCTAGATATAGTGGATAGGATCCCCACCGGGAATATGCAGATGTGGTAGTAATTTTGGGGTTGCATTTATGGCACTACTATTTATATGGATATGCATGGCAGACTACGCCAGTCAATAGTCATGTTTGGAGGATGGGGCTATATGCATCTAAATGCTAGCATGTATGGCTATTGCGCCCATAGGAGTCCTTGTAAAACTGCGCATGCGCTTTTAAAGATTGGGGTAACCTATGTTAAGAGTCCCCAACTAAGCAGCGTTCAGCGTATTATAATACCATGTATGGGGACGTCTAGCTCTGGGCATGATCTAGAGATAGGGAACATTCCCCAGCATCACATCCATGCATGGATGTAGCTACTGCTGGACTAGTGCATGTGGTGTCTTTCCCCCATACAAGTATGCAGAGCAGTCCATACGCACAAACAGTGGAGGCGCTTAGTGCATTCACTGTAAAGGGGAAACTCTGCTGTACGCATTTAACATCAGTATTTACGCCACTTGCGCCCACACAGGCTCTAAGTGGCTGCGCGTGCGCACTGTATGTTGTGGGGATCGTATCTTAAGCGCCCTTAACGGAACAAACTTTGGTGTAAACGGCGCACGCGCATTGACGGCAATAGGGGTAATCCTACTGCATGCACTTAACGTTAGAATTGACGCCATGTATGTCTATATAAGATCTAAATAGTTGCGCGTGCGCACTTCATGACATGGGGATCCTATGTGAAGCGCTTCTAATTGAATTGTTCTCGGCGTAAGTGAAGCAATCCATGTGACCTGGGAGCTTCACTTCCGGGGTAGCAGCGGACGTGTTCATCTGCTCAGCCACAAGCCGTGTCTCACAGCTGAGATAAGAATGTAATTTAAGGTATCTATAAATAGACACAACTGGTAAATCCCAGACATTACCACCTTGAGAAAGACACAGGGTGTGTCAGAACGCGTGGGTCCAGTAATCTTGCCCGGACTGTAGCATTGCACTTAAGACCATGAGAACGGTAGTGGACCTTGAGACGGTGTAGGGTGAAGTATTACCAACACGCAAGTGAGACATTGTACTATTAGTCTGTCACCCTCAGGATAGAGGGAAGCACATTTGTGCAAGTTTGTGCCCTATGACACTCTGTATGAGAAATCATGGACGTGTCTACAATACTGGGGTTCACCATATATACTAGGGTATTTGGGTCCAGCATTTCAATAACCTAGACTGAGTGTACCACACTCTGAGCTGCTGTCTCTTAGGGTTTTTTTTGCGTACCCTATGGACCACTCTAGTCCACAATGAATGGTTTATATTTGTAACTAAGTGCACTGAATTAATAGGGAGTATAACATGTGGTTCTCCTGTATCTAATAATATTGTACAGTCGGGCATTGTTGTTATTATTAAATATATACCGTCATATATTATATGTAATTGGTTTGGAGCTAATCTATTGTTCAATGTGGAACAAGTTTTAAATGTTTTTAATAGTGTGTATTGTCTGGTTTTTTTTCCTGTGGTGTGTTAAATAAAATTTGAAATTTTCTTGAAAATTATCTTTTTGTCTTGTGATCCTACAACTATATGCATGTAGCTGTCTCTTCAATGGTTTCTGTAGTAAGTTTTTACATGCATGGTAGTGATCCCAGACAAGTACCTATAGAATATTATGTGATGGTGCCCACTTAAACAGCTTTTTTCACATGCATACGTATCATAGTTCTGTGTGTTACCCTTGGTCTCCTTTTAAAAAAAAATACATATATTCTCTCCCCCACCCCCCCCCAAAAAAAATATATATATATTTTATACAGTCTGTTATGTCTGGCTGGGGCCTGGTGTATCTGTGGTGGAAAAATCGTAGCTTAGAAGGCATGCTGATCAGATATAAATTTGCTCCAAATAAATTCATTTGTGTTGAGTTTTTGAAATAGTTCAGTAGTCCATTTAAAATGGGCAAGGCAAGGGACATGGAAGTGGACGTGATGCTGATGGTGTATGCAGAGAACGATGCGATGGCTGAGCTGAAAGTGGGCCACAACAAAGACCCACATCTTCTTGCTCAACCTTCCTGTCCCAGTTTCTAGGAGATCGCAGCACACCACTATTGAAGCCAGAGCAGTGTGAAACGGTTGTTGGTTGGATAGCGGACAATGCTTCCAGTCACTTGGCCATCACCACCACCACCATGTCTTCCACACGGTCAAGTCTGAGTAGCTGTGAGTGTGAAACGGATATTTCTCACCCTGATCCTCGTTCCACCATTCCGAGTGCCCTGAGACAACTGATCCCACACTTGGACACTGAGAAGAGCTGTTTAGTTTTCCCATTCAAGATTTTGAACACTCTCAGCCGGTCAACTTAAAGTGGAGCCAGATGAGATCGCATGTAGCAATGCCTAAAGCTTTAACCAGCAACGGTCATACAAAGGCGATGGTGGGAAAGTGTCACAAGAGGTGGACGATGATGAGATACAATTGCCAGAAAGTCAGGAGGAGGAGCAGGGTGCGGATGTGGAAGATTAGGTGGTGGATGACATAGTGACTGACCCAACCTGGCAGGAGGACATGCAGAATGAGGACAGAAGCACACATGGGGAAGGAGGCATATCACCCCAACAGGCAGGAAGAAGCAGTGTGGTTGCCACTGACAGAAGGCGTGCATCCATTCCCCGTAACACCAAAATGAGGGAAGTTGCCATTCCAACTGTTAGGGCTTATTTCCATTTGCGAGAAACACGTCCGTGTCTCGCATGTGAAAACCAAGCTCTGGCGCCGGCACTTGGGAGCGGAGCGTGCAGCTCCATGTGTTGCTATGCGGCTGCATGCTCCGCTCTGGAGTGCCGGCGCCAGAGCTTGGTTTTCACATGCGAGATATGGACGTGTTTCTCGCAAATGGAAACGAGCCCTTAGATCTTCCCAAATCTCGTTATTTTTTAAAGACTCTGCCGATAACCCCAAACAGGCCATTTGCAGCACCTGCCATGCCCGAATCAGCAGGGGTAGCAAAACTACAAGCCTGACCACCACCTGCGTGATTAGGCACATGTGTTGTGAATTCTGTGGCAGAGCTCCCTCCTGTGGTCACAAGTGGTACTTCGGCTGATTCTCTCTGTGAGCTTCTGTTGGTGGAGGGAAGTGGTACTGCGGCTTCTGAGTTTCCTCCCTCAGGTGATCTGGTGAGGTCGTTAGGTGCTTCTCTACTTAACTCCACCTAATGCTTTGATCCTGGCTTCCTGTCAATGTTCCAGTGTTGGACTTGCTTTTCCCTGGATCATTCCTGTGGCCTGCTGCTCTGCATAGCTAAGTTCTTCTTTGCTATTTGTTTGCTATTTTTTCTGTCCAGCTTGTCTAATTTTTTGCTGGAAGCTCTGGGACGCAAAGGGTGTACCTCCGTGCCGTTAGTTCGGTACGGAGGGTCTTTTTGCCCCCTTTGCGTGGTTTTCTTTAGGGTTTTGTGTAGACCGCAAAGTTACCTTTTCTATCCTCGATCTGTTAAGAAAGTCGGGCCTCACTTTGCTGAATCTATTTCATCTCTACGTTTGTCTTTTCATCTTTACTCACAGTCATTATATGTGGGGGGCTGCCTTTTCCTTTGGGGTATTTCTCTGAGGCAAGGTAGGCTTATTTTCTATCTTCAGGCTAGTTAGTTTCTCAGGCTGTGCCGAGTTGCATAGGCAGAGTTAGGCGCAATCCATGGCTGCCTCTAGTGTTGTTTGGAGAGGATTAGGGATTGCGGTCTGCAGAGTTCCCACGTCTCAGAGCTCGTTCTATGATTTTGGGTTATTGTCAGATCACTGTATGTGCTCTGACCGCTATGTCCATTGTAGTACTGAATTGCCTTTCATAACAGTACAGGAAGCCAAAAGTACTAATGATTCTCAATAGAGGGAAAAAAGAAGTTCTGAGACCATTTTTTTTTCTTTGCACTGTGTTTTGCCTTTTTTTTCCCCTAGACATTTGGGTGGTTCAGTACACAGGTGTAGCGATGGACATTAGAAGTCTGTCTTCATTTGTGGATCAGCTCTCGGCAAGAGTACAAAAGATTCAAGACACTATTGATCAGAAAGCTATGTTGGAACCAAGAATTCCTATTCCTGATTTGTTTTTTTGAGATAGAACTAAGTTTTTGAGTCTCAAAAATAATTGTAAATTATTTCTGGCCTTGAAACCTCGCTCCTCTGGTGATCCAGTTCAACAGGTTTTGATTGTTATTTCTTTTTTGCGCGGCGACCCTCAGGACTGGGCATTTTCTCTTGCGCCAGGAGATCCTGCATTGAGCAATATCGATGCGTTTTTCCTGGCGCTCGGATTGCTGTACGATGAACCTAATTCAGTGGGTCAGGATGAGATAGAGGTATATTGTCAGAAATTTAGAAAGTGGTCCGTGCTCACTCAATGGAATGAATCTGCGCTGGCAGCTATGTTCAGAAAGGGTCTCTCTGAAGCCCTTAAGGATGTCATGGTGGGATTTCCTATGCCTGCTGGTTTGAATGAGTCTATGTCTTTGGCCATTCAGATCGGTCGACGTTTGCGTGAGCGTAAATCTGTGCACCATTTGGCGGTATTACCTGAGCTTAAACCTGAGCCTATGCAGTGCGATAGGACTTTGACCAGAGTTAAACGGCAAGAACACAGACGTCTGAATGGGCTGTGTTTCTACTGTGGTGATTCCACTCATGCTATCTCTGATTGTCCTAAGCGCACTAAGCGGTTCGCTAGGTCTGCCGCCATTGGTACGGTACAGTCAAAATTTCTTCTGTCCGTTACCTTGATCTGCTCTTTGTCATCGTATTCTGTCATGGCATTTGTGGATTCAGGCGCTGCCCTGAATTTGATGGACTTGGAGTATGCTAAGCGTTGTGGGTTTCTCTTAGAGCCCTTGCAGTGTCCTATTCCATTGAGAGGAATTGATGCCACGCCTTTGGCCAAGAATAAGCCTCAATACTGGACCCAGCTGACCATGTGCATGGCTCCTGCACATCAGGAGGTTATTCGCTTTCTGGTGTTGCATAATCTGCATGATGTGGTCGTGTTGGGGTTGCCATGGCTACAAGCCCATAATCCAGTATTAGATTGGAAATCCATGTCGGTGTCCAGCTGGGGTTGTCAGGGGGTACATGGTGATGTTCCATTTCTGTCAATTTCGTCATCCACCCCTTCTGAGGTTCCAGAGTTCTTGTCTGATTACCGGGATGTATTTGATGAGCCCAAGTCCGATGCCCTACCTCCGCATAGGGATTGTGATTGTGCTATCAATTTGATTCCTGGTAGTAAATTCCCAAAAGGTCGACTGTTTAATTTATCCGTGCCTGAGCACGCCGCTATGCGCAGTTATGTGAAGGAATCCCTGGAGAAGGGGCATATTCGCCCGTCATCGTCACCATTGGGAGCAGGGTTCTTTTTTGTAGCCAAGAAGGATGGTTCGTTGAGACCTTGTATAGATTACCGCCTTCTAAATAAGATCACTGTTAAATTTCAGTACCCCTTGCCATTGTTATCTGATTTGTTTGCTCGGATTAAGGGGGCTAGTTGGTTCACCAAGATAGATCTTCGTGGTGCGTATAATCTTGTGCGTATTAAGCGAGGAGATGAATGGAAAACTGCATTTAATATGCCCGAGGGTCATTTTGAGTATCTAGTGATGCCATTCGGACTTGCCAATGCTCCATCAGTGTTTCAGTCCTTTATGCATGACATCTTCCGAGAGTACCTGGATAAATTCCTGATTGTGTACTTGGATGACATTTTGATCTTCTCGGATGATTGGGAGTCTCAAGTGAAGCAGGTCAGAACAGTTTTTCAGGTCCTGCGTGCTAATTCTTTGTTTGTGAAGGGATCAAAGTGTCTCTTTGGTGTGCAGAAGGTTTCATTTTTGGGGTTCATCTTTTCCCCTTCTACTATCGAGATGGATCCTGTTAAGGTCCAAGCCATCCATGATTGGACTCAGCCGACATCTCTGAAAAGTCTGCAAAAGTTCCTGGGCTTTGCTAATTTTTATCGTCGCTTCATCTGCAATTTTTCTAGTATTGCCAAACCATTGACCGATTTGACCAAGAAGGGTGCTGATTTGGTCAATTGGTCTTCTGCTGCTGTGGAAGCTTTTCAAGACTTGAAGCGTCGTTTTTCTTCTGCCCCTGTGTTGTGTCAACCAGATGTTTCTCTTCCGTTGCAGGTCGAGGTTGATGCTTCTGAGATTGGAGCAGGGGCTGTTTTGTCGCAGAGAGGTTCTGATTGCTCAGTGATGAAACCATGCGCTTTTTTTTTCCAGGAAGTTTTCACCTGCTGAGCGAAATTATGATGTGGGCAACCGAGAGTTGCTGGCCATGAAGTGGGCATTCGAGGAGTGGCGTCATTGGCTTGAAGGAGCTAAGCATCGCGTGGTGGTATTGACTGATCATAAGAACTTGACTTATCTTGAGTCTGCTAAGCGGTTGAATCCTAGACAGGCTCGTTGGTCGCTGTTTTTTGCCCGTTTTGACTTTGTGATTTCGTACCTTCCGGGCTCTAAAAATGTGAAGGCGGATGCTCTGTCTAGGAGTTTTGTGCCCGACTCTCCGGGTTTGTCTGAGCCGGCGGGTATCCTCAAGGAAGGAGTAATTGTGTCTGCCATCTCCCCTGATTTGCGGCGGGTGCTGCAAAAATTTCAGGCTAATAAACCTGATCGTTGTCCAGCGGAGAGACTGTTTGTCCCTGATAGGTGGACCAGTAAAGTTATCTCTGAGGTTCATTGTTCGGTGTTGGCTGGTCATCCTGGAATCTTTGGTACCAGAGAGTTGGTGGCTAGATCCTTTTGGTGGCCGTCTCTGTCACGGGATGTGCGTGTTTTTGTGCAGTCCTGTGGGATTTGTGCTCGGGCTAAGCCCTGCTGTTCTCGTGCCAGTGGGTTGCTTTTGCCCTTGCCGGTCCCGAAGAGGCCTTGGACACATATCTCTATGGATTTTATTTCTGATCTTCCCGTTTCTCAAAAGATGTCAGTCATTTGGGTGGTCTGTGATCGCTTTTCTAAGATGGTCCATCTGGTACCCTTGTCTAAATTGCCTTCCTCCTCTGATTTGGTGCCATTGTTCTTCCAGCATGTGATTCGTTTACATGGCATTCCAGAGAATATCGTTTCTGACAGAGGTTCCCAGTTTGTTTCAAGGTTTTGGCGAGCCTTTTGTGGTAGGATGGGCATTGACTTGTCTTTTTCCTCGGCTTTCCATCCTCAGACTAATGGCCAGACCGAACGAACCAATCAGACCTTGGAAACATATCTGAGATGCTTTGTTTCTGCCGATCAGGATGACTGGGTGTCCTTTTTGCCTTTGGCTGAGTTCGCCCTTAATAATCGGGCCAGCTCGGCTACCTTGGTTTCGCCATTTTTCTGCAATTCTGGGTTCCATCCTCGTTTCTCTTCAGGACAGGTTGAGTCTTCGGACTGTCCTGGTGTGGATACTGTGGTTGACAGGTTGCAGCAGATTTGGACTCATGTAGTGGACAATTTGACCTTGTTCCAGGAGAAGGCTCAACGTTTCGCTAATCGCAGACGCCGTGTGGGTCCCCGACTTCGTGTTGGGGATCTGGTTTGGTTATCTTCTCGTCATATTCCTATGAAGGTTTCCTCTCCTAAGTTTAAACCTCGTTTCATTGGTCCGTATAGGATTTCTGAGGTTCTTAATCCTGTGTCTTTTCGTTTGACCCTTCCAGATTCTTTTTCCATCCATAACGTATTCCATAGGTCATTGTTGCGGAGATACGTGGCACCTATGGTTCCATCTGTTGATCCTCCTGCCCCGGTTTTGGTGGAGGGGGAATTGGAGTATATTGTGGAGAAGATTTTGGATTCTCGTGTTTCTAGACGGAAACTCCAGTATCTGGTTAAATGGAAGGGTTATGCTCAGGAAGATAATTCCTGGGTTTTTGCCTCTGATGTCCATGCTCCCGATCTTGTTCGTGCCTTTCATGTGGCTCATCCTGGTCGGCCTTGGGGCTCTGGTGAGGATTCGGTGACCCCTCCTCAAGGGGGGGTACTGTTGTGAATTCTGTGGCAGAGCTCCCTCCTGTGGTCACAAGTGGTACTTCGGCTGATTCTCTCTGTGAGCTTCTGTTGGTGGAGGGAAGTGGTACTGCGGCTTCTGAGTTTCCTCCCTCAGGTGATCTGGTGAGGTCGTTAGGTGCTTCTCTACTTAACTCCACCTAATGCTTTGATCCTGGCTTCCTGTCAATGTTCCAGTGTTGGACTTGCTTTTCCCTGGATCATTCCTGTGGCCTGCTGCTCTGCATAGCTAAGTTCTTCTTTGCTATTTGTTTGCTATTTTTCTGTCCAGCTTGTCTAATTTTTTGCTGGAAGCTCTGGGACGCAAAGGGTGTACCTCCGTGCCGTTAGTTCGGTACGGAGGGTCTTTTTGCCCCCTTTGCGTGGTTTTCTTTAGGGTTTTGTGTAGACCGCAAAGTTACCTTTTCTATCCTCGATCTGTTAAGAAAGTCGGGCCTCACTTTGCTGAATCTATTTCATCTCTACGTTTGTCTTTTCATCTTTACTCACAGTCATTATATGTGGGGGGCTGCCTTTTCCTTTGGGGTATTTCTCTGAGGCAAGGTAGGCTTATTTTCTATCTTCAGGCTAGTTAGTTTCTCAGGCTGTGCCGAGTTGCATAGGCAGAGTTAGGCGCAATCCACGGCTGCCTCTAGTGTTGTTTGGAGAGGATTAGGGATTGCGGTCTGCAGAGTTCCCACGTCTCAGAGCTCGTTCTATGATTTTGGGTTATTGTCAGATCACTGTATGTGCTCTGACCGCTATGTCCATTGTAGTACTGAATTGCCTTTCATAACACACATGGCCGCAAAGCACCGGACTTTGTGGGCTGATCCCCAGGCTCCAGGAACCCTGTCTGCAGGTGACACCACTGCTTCTTCCACTGTTTTGCATAGAAGCCAATCCCCAGTCCACGGTGCATGTGAAGATGCCTCTAGCCCTGCACCTGTTGTTGCCCACAGTCAAGCAGCACTATCATCAAGCCCATCCACGTCCTTGTCCCAGTACAGCCTTCAGTTGTCTATATGCCAGTCATTGGAACGCAAGTGGAAATACCCAGCCAACGCCTCACAGGCCACAGTACTAAATTCTAACATTTCTCTTCTACTTGCGCTCGAAATGTTGCCTTTTAGGCTCATTGAGACAAGCTTTCCGCAGCCTGATGGCGACGTCTGTCCCTAGGTACTCGGTCCCCAGTCGCCACTATTTCTCCCGGTGTGCTGTACCGGCATTACACCAGCACATGTCCCACAACATTCCCAGTAACAGCATTGTTGAGGGCATGGGTAAAGTCCACCTAACCACGGACATGTGGATAAGTTTTTGTGGGCAGGGATGGTACATGTCACTGACAGCACACTGGGTTAACATAGTGGAAGCCGGGACCCAGTCGGACCTTGGGATGGAACACATCCCCACGCTGAGGATTGTGGGCCCTAAATCAATCAGTGTTGCCCTCACAGTCTACAGCTCCTGCACCTCCTCCTCTTCAGCCTCCATCTCTGAAATTGACACATCAGTCAGAAGCTGGAAGCACTGCCTCAGCCAAGCGGCAACAGGCTGTGCTGAAGCTAATCTGCATAGGTGACAAACCGCACAATGCTGAAGACAGCGCTGAAAGAGCAGTCAGATATTTGGATGACACCACTGAACTTACAGCCAGGCATGGTTGTGTGTGACAATGGCCTGACCTGGTGGCAGCTCTGAGGCAAGGTGAGCTCACACACATACCTCGCTTGGCCCATGTGCTTAACCTCATGGTTCAACATTTTCTGAAAAGCTACCCGGAGCTGCCTGATCTGCTAGTCAAAGTACGCCGTCTGTCTGTCCATTTTAGAAAGTCAGCTAGAGCTTCAGCCGCCCTTGCTGTGCTTCAGCAGTGTTTGCAGCTTTCGGCTCATCGACTGGTGTGTGATGTCCCCACGCCCTGGAACTCTACGCTGCATATGTTGGAAAGGATTTGTGAGCAGAAGAGGGCAGTTGTTGACTACCAACATCAACAATGCCATTGATATTCAGTTCAGACTCCACACATAAGACCTCAGGAGTGGACATGGATGTCAGACATATGTACCATCCTGTTGTGAATTCTGCTCTTGGGTTCCCTCCAGTGGTTGTAGGTGGGAATGCAGTTGTCTGAGTCACAGACCTGGCCAGGTGTATCGGATGATTACAATTCTGACTGGGATATTTAAGTGTGCAGAGTCCTTTAGCCCTTGCCAGTAGTCAATGTTCCTTGTGAAGTGTTGGATCACTTTCTGGCTTCTCCTGCTCGCTGCCAAATTCAGCAAAGATAAGTGTTTGTTTGTTTTTTCTGTAGCACACTGCTGTGTGCTTGTTTCAGTTTTATTCCTGCTCTGATTGTAGGATTCACTGGAGTTGCAGATTTATGCTCCTACATCTTTTAGTAAGATGTAGGAAGTTTTTGTATATTCTGCTGTGGATGTTTTGAAGGGTTTTAATACTGACCGCACAGAACTCTGTCCTGTCCTATCCTATCCTGTCCTATCTAGCTAGAGTGGCCTCCTGTGCTAAATCCTGTTTTTCTGCCTGTTTATGTTTTTTCCTCTCTGACTCACCGCCAATATTTGTGGGGAGCTGTCTATCCTTTGGGGATTTTCTCTGAGGCAAGATAGTATTCCTATTTCCATCTTAGGGGTATTTAGTCCTCCGGCTGTGACGAGGTGTCTAGGTGTGTTAGGTACACTCCACGGCTACTTCTAGTTGCGGTGTTAAGTTCAGGATTGCGGTCAGTATAGTGGCCACTTTCTCCAGTGAAAGTTCTCATGCAGCTCCAAGGTCACCGGATCATAACAGTACTACTGGCCAACAATGAGTTAAATGCATCTCAGAAGAAGGGAAGGAAGTTCTTGAGCCATTTTTTTTCTCCAGTCTGTTTTGTCTTCTCCTCCCTCTTTATCTCTGGGTGGCTGAGGAGCCTGGTTATTGTGAATTCTGTTGTCGAGCTCCCTCCTGTGGTCGTGAATGGTACTTCGGTGAGTTCTGTCCGTGGGCTCCCTCTGGTGGCTGTGAGTGGAGCTGCTGCTTCTGAGGTTCCTTACACAGGTGACGTGGTTTATCCTTTGGTTGGCTGCTCTATTTAACTCCACTTAGATCGTTTCTCCATGCCAGCTGTCAATGTTTCTGCATTGGTTCAGTTCGCTCTTGGATCTTTCTGGTGACCTGTCTACTCCGGCAGAAGCTAAGTTCCTGATAGTATCTAATTCGTTCATTGTTTTCTTGTCCAGCTGGATATCATGATTTTGTCTTGCTAGCTGGAAGCTCTGGGATGCAGAGTGGCATCTCCGCACCGTTAGTCGGTGCGGAGGTCTTTTTGCACACTCTGCGTGGTCTTTTGTAGTTTTTTGTGCTGATCGCAAAGCTACCTTTCCTATCCTCTGTCTATTTAGTAAGTCTGGCCTCCCTTTGCTGAAACCTGTTTCATTTCCGTGTTTGTGACTTTCATCTTTACTCACAGTCAATATATGTGGGGGGCTGCCTTTTCCTTTGGGGAATTTCTCTGAGGCAAGGTAGGCTTTATTTTCTATCTCTAGGGCTAGCTAGCTTTTAGGCTGTGACGAGGCGCCTAGGGAGTGTCAGGAGTGCTCCACGGCTATTTCTAGTGTGTGTGATAGGATTAGGGATTGCGGTCAGCAGAGCTCCCACATCCCAGAGCTTGTCATGTGTGAGTTTTAACTATCAGGTCATTCCGGGTGCTCCTAACCACCAGGTCATAACACCTGGTGCAAGCATGAATGTTCAGGAATTAGCTTCTCGTGTAGACCAGCTTGCTGCTAGGGTGCAAGGTATTTCTGATTATATTGTTCAAACTCCTGCTTTAGAACCGAAGATTCCTACTCCTGATTTGTTTTCTGGTGACAGGTCTAAATGTTTGAATTTTAAAAACAACTGTAAACTGTTTTTTGACCTGAGACCTCGATCCTCTGGTGATTCCATTCAGCAGGTAAAAATCGTAAGCTCCCTGCTGCGTGGTGACCCGCAGGATTGGGCGTTTTCCCTGGAATCTGGGAATCCGGCTTTGCTTAATATTGACTCTTTTTTTCAGGCTTTAGGACTATTATATGATGAACCTAATTCTGTGGATCAAGCTGAGAAAACCTTGTTGGCCAGGTCTCAGGGTCAAGAGGCGGCAGAATTGTATTGTAAGAAATTCAGAAAATGGTCTGTGTTGACTAAATGGAATAATGATGCTTTGGCGGCAATTTTCAGAAGGGGGCTTTCTGAATCCGTTAAAGATGTTATGGTGGGGTTTCCCACGCCTTCCGGTCTGAGTGATTCTATGTCTCTGGCCATTCAGATTGACCGACGCCTGCGGGAGCGCAGAACTGTGCACGCTGTGGCGTTATCCTCAGAGCAAATTTCTGAGCCTATGCAATGTGATAGAATTCTGTCTAGAACGGAACGACAAGGTTTCAGACGTCAAAAGAGGTTATGTTATTATTGTGGCGACGCTTCTCATGTCATTTCTGTCAGCCCTAAGAGGATCGCTAGTTCAATTACCATCAGTACTGTACAACCTAAATTTCTGTTATCTGTGTCCTTGATCTACTCATTGTCATCATTTTCTGTCACGGCGCCTTGAATTTAATGGATTTTGAGTTTGCCAAGCGTTGTGGTTTTCCCTTGCAGCCTTTGCAGAACCCTATTCCTTTAAGGGGCATTGATGCTACACCCTTGGCTAAAAATAAGCCCCAGTTTTGGACACAGGCAACCATGCGCATGGCGCCAGACCGTCAGGAAGATTGTCGATTTCTGGTGTTGCATAACTTGCATGATGCTATCGTGCTGGGTTTTCCATGGTTGCAGATACATAATCTTGTGTTGGACTGGAAGTCCATGTCTGTGACTAGTTGTGGTTGTCAGGGGGTTCATAATGATGTTCCTTTGATGTCAATCTCCTCTTCTTCACCTTCTGAAATTCCAGAGTTTTTGTCTGATTTTCAGGATGTATTCGATGAGCCCAAGTCCAGTTTCCTTCCACCGCACAGGGACTGTGATTGTGCTATTGACTTGATTCCAGGCTGTAAGTTTCCTAAGGGTCGACTTTTTAATCTATCTGTGCCTCAACATACCGCCATGCAGAGCTATATTAAGGAGTCTTTGGAGAAAGGGCATATTCGGCCATCTTCTTCACCGTTGGGAGCGGGGTTCTTTTTTGTTGCTAAAAAAGATGGTTCCTTGAGACCCTGTATAGATTATCGCCTCTTGAATAAAATCGCGGTCAAGTTTCAATACCCTTTACCTTTGCTTTCCGATTTGCTAGAATTAAGGGAGCTAGTTGGTTTACGAAGATTGACCTTCGGGGGGCATATAATCTTGTTCGTATTAAGCAGGGTGACGAATGGAAAACTGCGTTTAATACGCCTGAAGGCCATTTTGAATACCTTGTGATGCCATTTGGACTCTCTAATGCTCCATCTGTTTTTCAGTCCTTCATGCATGATATCTTCCGGGATTATCTTGACAAATTCCTGATTGTATATTTGGACGATATTTTGATTTTTTCCGATGATTGGGAGTCTCATGTGCAGCAGGTCAGGATGGTATTTCAGATCCTTCGTGACAATGCCCTGTTTGTGAAAGGGTCTAATTGTCTCTTTGGGGTGCAGAAAGTCTTTTTTTTGGGGCTTCATTATTTCTCCTTCGGCTATAGAGATGGATCCGGTTAAGGTTCAGGCCATTCATGATTGGATTCAGCCCACATCCGTGAAGAGCCTTCAGAAATTTTTGGGTTTTGCAAATTTTTATCGCCGTTTCATTGCTAATTTTTCCAGCGTGGTTAAACCCTTGACCGATTTGACCAAGAAAGGCGCTGATGTGGCGAATTGGTCTTCTGCGGCTGTCTCTGCCTTTCAGGAGCTTAAACGTCGATTTACTTCTGCTCCAGTATTGCGCCAACCAGATGTTTCTCTTCCGTTTCAGGTTGAGGTTGACGCTTCTGAGATTGGGGCAGGGGCCGTTTTGTCTCAGAGGGATCCTGTTGGTTCCTTAATGAAACCGTGTGCCTTCTTTTCCCGTAAGTTTTCGCCTGCTGAACGCAATTATGATGTCGGCAATCGGGAGTTGTTGGCTATGAAGTGGGCGTTTGAGGAGTGGCGACATTGGCTTGAGGGAGCTAAGCACCGTATTGTGGTCTTGACCGATCATAAGAATTTGATTTACCTCGAGTCTGCTAAACGGCTGAATGCTAGACAGGCTCGATGGTCCTTGTTTTTTTCCCGTTTTGATTTCGTGGTCTCGTACCTTCCGGGGTCTAAGAATATTAAGGCTGATGCCCTCTCTAGGAGTTTTTTGCCGGATTCTCCTGAGGTCTTAGAGCCGGTCGGTATTCTGAAAGAGGGGGTGGTCCTTTCTGCCATTTCCCCTGATTTACGACGGGATCTTCAGGAATTTCAGGCTGACAAACCTGACCGCTGTCCTGTGGGGAAATTGTTTGTTCCTGACAGATGGACTAGTAGAGTGATTTCTGAGGTTCACTGTTCCGTGTTGGCCGGTCATCCTGGCATTTTTGGTACCAGAGATTTGGTTGGTATGTCCTTTTGGTGGCCTTCATTGTCACGTGATGTGCGTTCTTTTGTGCAGTCCTGTGGGACTTGTGCGCGGGCCAAGCCTTGTTGTTCCCGATCTAGTGGGTTGCTTTTGCCATTGCCAGTCCCAGAGAGGCCCTGGATGCATATTTCGATGGATTTTATTTCTGATCTTCCGGTCTCCCAGAAGATGTCTGTTATCTGGGTTGTTTGTGAACGGTTCTCTAAGATGGTTCATTTGGTGCGCTTACCTACATTGCCTTCCTCATCAGATCTGGTTCCGTTGTTCTTTCAGCATGTGGTTCGTTTGCATGGTATTCCGGAGAATATTGTGTCCGACAGAGGTTCCCAGTTTGTTTCTAGGTTTTGGCGGGCCTTTTGTGCTAGGCTGGGCATTGATTTGTCTTTTTCTCATGCATTTCATCCTCAGACAAATGGCCAGACCGAGCGAACTAATCAGACTTTGGAGACTTATTTGAGATGCTTTGTGTCTGCTGATCAGGATGATTGGGTGGCCTTCTTGCCATTGGCCGAGTTTGCCCTTAATGATCGGGCTAGTTCTGCTACCTTGGTTTCGCCTTTCTTTTGTAATTTTGGTTTTCATCCTCGTTTTTCTTCTGGGCAGGTTGAGCCTTCTGACTGTCCTGGTGTGGATTCTGTGGTGGACAGGTTGCAGCAGATTTGGGCTCATGTGGTGGACAAGTTGGTGTTGTCTCAAGAGGAGGCTCAATGTTTTGCAAATCGTCGTCGGTGTGTTGGTTCCCGGCTTCAGGTTGGGGATCTGGTCTGGTTGTCTTCCCGTCATGTTCCTATGAAGGTTTCTTCTCCTAAGTTTAAGCCTCGGTTTATTGGTCCTTATAAGATTTCTGAGATTATTAATCCGGTGTCTTTTTGACTGGAGCTTCCGGCCTCTTTTGCTATCCATAATGTCTTCCATAGATCTTTGTTGCGGAAATATGTGGAGCCCGTTGTTCCTTCTGTTGATCCTCCGGCCCCTGTGTTGGTTCATGGGGAGTTGGAATATGTTGTTGAGAAGATTTTGGATTCCCGTTTTTTTGAGGCGGAAGCTCCAGTACCTGGTCAAATGGAAGGGTTATGGCCAGGAGGATAATTCTTGGGTTTTTGCCTCTGATGTCCATGCTGCTGATTTGGTTCGTGCCTTTCATCTGGCTCGTCCTGATCGTCCTGGGGGCCCTGGTGAGGGTTCGGTGACCCCCTCCTCAAGGGGGGGTTGTTATGATGCGGTGGTTTAGGAGCAACATGGAACGAGCTCTGAAGGAAGTGGTATCTGTACTGACCGCAGTCCCTAAGCTCAACACAACACTAGAAGTAGCCGTGGGATGCTCCTAACTCTCCCTAGGCACCTCGTCACAGCCTAAGAGCTAACTACCCCTAAAGATAGAAGCAGGAAAACTAGCTTGCCTCAGAGAAAATCCCCAAAGGATAGATTAGCCCCCCACAAATAATGACTGTGAGTGGAGAGGGAAAAGACATACACAGAATGAAACCAGGATGAGCACAGGAGGCCAGTCTAGCAAGATAGATAGGACAGGATGGAATACTGTGCGGTCAGTATAAAAAAATCCACGCAGAGTTTACAAAAAATCTCCACACCCGACTAAAGGTGTGGAGGGTAAATCTGCTTCCCAGAGCTTCCAGCAAGACAGAATTAATTCATACTGATAAGCTGGACGAACATAGAAAGCACAGAACGGATAAGTCCACAATCTGTGGACAGAAAAGAGCAAGCAAGAACTTAGCTTTGCTGAACTGGTCAGGATAACAGGGAAATCCAAAGAGATGTGAATCCAACCAGGAACCCATTTACAAGTGGCACTGGCTGAAGGAAAGGGCCAGCCATAAATAGCCGAGCAGAAAAGACGATCAGTGGAAGCAGTTGCTGACAGCTAAATCCAAGGAGCAGCCATACCACTTGAAACCACAAGAGGGAGCCCAAGAGCAGAACTCACAAAAGTGCCACTTACAACCACCGGAGGGAGCCCAAGAGCGGAATTCACAACAGTACCCCCCCCTTGAGGAGGGGTCACCGAACCCTCACCAGTGCCCCCAGGCCGATCAGGACGAGCCAAGTGAAAAGCGCGAACCAAATCGGTGGAATGGACATCGGAGGCAACAACCCAAGAATTATCCTCCTGGCCATAACCCTTCCACTTGACAAGATACTGAAGCCTCCGCCTCGAAAAACGAGAATCCAAAATCTTCTCAACCTCATATTCAACTCTCAACTCTCCCTCAACCAACACCGGGGCAGGAGGGTCAACCGATGGAACAACGGGCACCACATATCTCCGCAACAAAGATCTATGGAAAAGATTATGAATTGCAAAAGAGGCTGGAAGAGCCAAACGAAAAGACACCGGATTAATAATTTCAGAAATTTTATAAGGACCAATAAACCGAGGCTTAAACTTAGGGGAAGAAACCTTCATAGGAACATGAAGAGAAGACAACCAAACCAAATCCCCCACACGAAGCCGGGGACCAACACACCGGCGGCGGTTAGCAAAACGTTGAGCCCTTTCCTGAGACAACGTCAAATTGTCCACCACATGAGTCCAAATCTGCTGCAGCCTGTCCACCACAGAATCAACACCAGGACAATCAGAAGGCTCAATCTGCCCAAAAGAAAAACGAGGATGAAAACCAAAATTACAAAAGAAAGGTGAAACCAAAGTAGCCGAACTAGCCCGATTATTAAGAGCAAACTCGGTCAACGGCAAGAAAGACACCCAATCATCCTGATCAGCAGACACAAAGCATCTCAAATAGGTCTCCAAGGTCTGATTAGTTCGCTCAGTTTGGCCATTAGTCTGAGGATGAAACGCTGAAGAAAAAGACAAATCAATGCCCATCCTAGCACAAAAGTCCCGCCAAAACCTAGAGACAAACTGAGAACCTCTGTCAGACACAATATTCTCCGGAATGCCATGCAAACGAACCACATGCTGAAAAAACAATGGAACCAGATCTGAGGAGGAAGGCAACTTAGGCAAAGGTACCAGATGGACCATTTTAGAGAACCGGTCACAAACAACACAGATAACAGACATCTTCTGGGAAACAGGAAGATCCGAAATAAAATCCATGGAAATATGCGTTCAGGGCCTCTCAGGGACTGGCAAAGGCAAAAGCAACCCACTAGCGCGGGAACAGCAAGGCTTGGCTCGGGCGCAAGTCCCACAGGACTGCACAAAAGCACAGACATCGTGCGACAAGGAAGGCCACCAAAAGGACCTAGCAACCAAATCTCTGGTACCAAAAATCCCAGGATGACCAGCCAACACTGAACAATGAACCTCAGAAATCACCTTACTTGTCCATCCATCAGGAACAAACAGCTTCCCCACAGGACAGCGGTCAGGCCTATCAGCCTGAAATTCCCGAAGCACCCGCCGCAAATCAGGGGAGATGGCAGAAAGAATCACCCCTTCCTTAAGAATGCCAACCGGCTCAAGGACTCCAGGAGAATCAGGCGAAAAACTCCTAGAGAGGGCATCAGCCTTAACATTCTTAGATCCCGGAAGATACGAGACCACAAAATCAAAACGGGAGAAAAACAGGGACCATCGAGCCTGTCTAGGATTCAGCCGCTTGGCCGACTCGAGGTAAATCAGATTCTTATGATCGGTCAGGACCACAACGCGGTGCTTAGCTCCCTCAAGCCAATGTCGCCACTCCTCAAACGCCCACTTCATAGCCAACAACTCCCGATTGCCGACATCATAATTGCGTTCCGCAGGCGAAAACTTTCTGGAAAAAAAAAAGCACACGGTTTCATCAAAGAACCATCAGACTCCCTCTGAGACAAAACGGCCCCTGCCCCAATCTCAGAAGCGTCGACCTCAACCTGAAAAGGAAGAGAAACATCCGGCTGACGCAACACAGGGGCAGAAGTAAATCGGCGTTTAAGCTCCTGAAAAGCCTCAACAGCCGCAGAGGACCAATTCGTCACATCAGCGCCTTTCTTCGTCAAATCAGTAAGGGGCTTAACCACACTGGAAAAGTTGGCAATGAAACGGCGATAGAAATTAGCAAAGCCCAAAAATTTTTGAAGGCCCTTCACAGATGTGGGTTGAATCCAGTCATGAATAGCTTGGACCTTAACAGGATCCATTTCTATAGACGAGGGAGAAAAAATAAAACCCCAAAAAGAGACCTTCTGAACTCCGAATAGGCACTTAGACCCCTTCACAAACAAAGCATTATCACGAAGGATCTGGAACACCATCCTGACCTGCTTCACATGAGACTCCCAATCATCGGAAAAAATCAAAATATCATCCAAATATACGACCATGAATTTATCAAAATAATTGCGGAAAATATCATGCATGAACGACTGGAACACAGATGGAGCATTAGAGAGCCCAAATGGCATCACAAGGTATTCAAAATGGCCTTCGGGCGTATTAAATGCAGTTTTCCATTCGTCACCCTGTTTAATACGAACAAGATTATATGCCCCTCGGAGGTCAATCTTAGTAAACCAACTAGCCCCCTTAATCTGAGCAAACAAATCAGTAAGCAAAGGCAAGGGGTATTGGAATTTGACCGTGATCTTATTAAGAAGACGATAATCTATACAGGGTCTCAAGGAGCCATCCTTCTTAGCAACAAAAAAGAAACCCGCTCCCAATGGTGACCGAGTGCCGAATATGCCCCTTCTCCAAAGACTCCTTAACATAACTCCGCATGGCGGCATGCTCTGGCACAGACAGATTGAAAAGTCGGCCCTTAGGGAACTTGCAACCAGGAATCAAGTTAATAGCACAATCACAGTCCCTGTGCGGTGGAAGGGAAATGGACTTGGGCTCATCAAATACATCCTGGAAATCCGACAAAACTCAGGGACCTCAGAAGAGGGGGAAGAGGAAATTGACATCAAAGGAACGTCACTATGTACCCCTTGACAACCCCAACTAGTCACAGACATAGTTTTCCAATCCAGCACCGGATTATGTTCCTGTAACCATGGAAAACCCAGTACAACAACATCATGCAGGTTATGCAACACCAGAAAACGTCAATCTTCCTGATGTGCTGGAGCCATGTACATAGTCATCTGCGTCCAGTACTGAGGTTTATCCTTGGCCAAGGGTGTAGCATCAATACCCCTCAAAGGAATAGGGCTCTGCAAAGGCTGCAAGGAAAAACCACAGGCCTGGCGAATTCTAAGTCCATTAAGTTCAGGGCAGCGCCTGAATCCACAAATGCCATGACAGAAAAGGACGACAATGAGCAAATCAGGGTCACAGATAAGAGAAATTTAGGCTGTATAGTACTAATGGTAACAGACCTAGCGACTCTCTTAGTACGCTTATGGCAATCAGAGATAACATGAGCAGAATCACCACAGTAAAAACACAGCCTATTCTGACGTCTGAATTCCTGCCGTTCTGTTCTAGTCAAAATCCTATCACATTGCATAGGTTCAGGACTCTGCTCAGAGGACACTGCCATATGGTGCACAGCTTTGCGCTCGCGCAGACGCCGATCAATCTGAATGGCTAGAGACATAGATTCGCTCAAACCGGCAGGCGTAGGAAAGCCCACCATAACATCTTTAAGGGCTTCAGAAAGACCTTTTCTGAAAATTGCAGCCAGAGCCTCCTCATTCCATTTAGTGAGCACAGACCATTTTCGAAATTTCTGGCAGTATAATTCTGCCGCTTCCTGACCTTGACACAAGGCCAACAGGGTTTTTTCTGCATGATCCACAGAATTAGGTTCGTCATACAATAATCTAAGCGCTTGAAAAAATAATGCCAGATCCCCTGTTTCAAGAGAAAAAGCCCAGTCTTGAGGGTCACCACGCAGCAAGGATATGATGATTTTTACTTGCTGAATGGGATCACCAGAAGAACGGGGTTTCAAAGCAAAAAACAATTTGCAGTTATTTTTAAAGTTCAAAAACTTGGATCTGTCCCCAAAAAACAAATCAGGAGTAGGAATTCTAGGCTCTAAAGCCGAAGTCTGGACAACATAATCTTGGATACTCTGTACTCTTGCAGCAAGTTGATCCACACAAACCCTGAACATCCATGCCCGAGCATATATCCTGAACCACCCAGAAATCAAGAGGAAAAGAAGAGACAAACCAGAGCACAGAAAAAAAATGGTTCAGAACTTTCTTTTCCTTCTTTTGAGATGCATTTAATTCATTTTGGGCCACTTGTACTGTTATGATGAGGTGGTTTAGGAGCAACATGGAACGAGCTCTGAAGGAAGTGGTATCTGTACTGACCGCAGTCCCTAAGCTCAACACAACACTAGAAGTAGCCGTGGTATGCTCCTAACTCTCCCTAGGCACCTCGTCACAGCCTAAGAGCTAACTACCCCTAAAGATAGAAGCAGGAAAACTATCTTGCCTCAGAGAAAATCCCCAAAGGATAGATTAGCCCCCCACAAATAATGACTGTGAGTGGAGAGGGAAAAGACATACACAGAATGAAACCAGGATGAGCACAGGAGGCCAGTCTAGCAAGATAGATAGGACAGGATGGAATACTGTGCGGTCAGTATAAAACACTACAAAAAATCCACGCAGAGTTTACAAAAAATCTCCACACCCGACTAAAGGTGTGGAGGGTAAATCTGCTTCCCAGAGCTTCCAGCAAGACAGAATTAATTCATACTGATAAGCTGGACAAACATAGAAAGCACAGAACGGATAAGTCCACAATCTGTGGACAGAAAAGAGCAAGCAAGAACTTAGCTTTGCTGAACTGGTCAGGATAACAGGGAAATCCAAAGAGATGTGAATCCAACCAGGAACCATTTACAAGTGGCACTGGCTGAAGGAAAGAGCCAGGCATAAATAGCCGAGCAGAAAAGACGATCAGTGGAAGCAGCTGCTAACAGCTAAATCCAAGGAGCAGCCATACCACTTGAAACCACAAGAGGGAGCCCAAGAGCAGAACTCACAAAAGTGCCACTTACAACCACCGGAGGGAGCCCAAGAGCGGAATTCACAACAGGGGGTACTGTTGTGAATTCTGCTCTTGGGTTCCCTCCAGTGGTTGTAGGTGGGAGTGCAGTTGTCTCTGAGTCACAGACCTGGCCAGGTGTATCGGGTGATTACAATTCTGACTGGGATATTTAAGTGTGCAGGATCCTTTAGCCCTTGCCAGTAGTCAATGTTCCTTGTGAAGTGTTGGATCACTTTCTGGCTTCTCCTGCTCGCTGCCAAATTCAGCAAAGATAAGTGTTTGGTTTTTGTTTCTGTAGCACACTGCTGTGTGCTTGTTTCAGTTTTATTCCTGCTCTGATTGTAGGATTCACTGGAGTTGCAGATTTACGCTCCTACATCTTTTAGTAAGATGTAGGAAGTTTTTGTATATTCTGCTGTGGATGTTTTGAAGGGTTTTAATACTGACCGCATAGAACTTGGTCCTATCCTGTCCTATCTAGCTAGAGTGGCCTCCTATGCTAAATCCTGTTTTTCTGCCTGTGTATGTTTTTCCTCTCTGACTCACCGCCAATATTTGTGGGGGGCTGTCTATCCTTTGGGGATTTTCTCTGAGGTAAGATAGTATTCCTATTTCCATCTTTAGGGGTATTTAGTCCTCCGGCTGTGACGAGGTGTCTAGGTGTGTTAGGTACACTCCACGGCTACTTCTAGTTGTGGTGTTAAGTTCAGGATTGCGGTCAGTATAGTGGCCACTTTCTCCAGTGAAAGTTCTCATGCAGCTCCAAGGTCACCGGATCATAACACCATCCTACAAAACTTTAGAGGATTGCACCAAGATGGTGAGCGGCGATGACACCATAATTAGCATCACCATCCCGCTTCTCAGCATTCTGAAAACCTCTCTGCTCAGATTTAGAGGATGCATTGCAGGCAGAGCACGAGGACATGGATCAAGGAACCATGCAGGGTGATTACACTCAGCCCAGCCTCATGTCTTCCCAACGTGGACTAATAGACAATGAGGAGGAGGAATAGGAGCTACTTTCATGCGCTATAGACAGTACTACAAGCACAGCTGTCATACCGTTTGTTCAGCAGGGATGGCCTGAGGACAGGGAGGAGGAGGACAGCATGGTCAATCGTCCTGTTGGTGAGGACACGGAAGTCTTGCCTGTTAGCAGTCTGGCACGCATGGCTGATTTTGTGTTGCACTGCGTTTCACGTGACACTTGCATTCTAAAAATTTTGGGTGACAATCATTACTGGTTGGTGACACTTCTATGCTACAAGGAGAACTTTCAATCTCTTCTGCCAGAGGCAGAGAGGTGTACTAAAATGTTGCAGAACCAGAGAGCCCTTGTAGCAAAATTACTTAGAAAATTCCCATGTGAGAACGCTGGCAGCAGACATCAGAATTTGTTGTACAACCAAGGAGTCCAAGCGAGAGAGACAGAAGTACAATCCAGCTCAGACTGGGGAGCAATGGCAAAGTTCTGGGACAGTTTTCTCAGACCCTCCCATCGTGTCAGCACAGAGGCAAGGGGTGCTGTCACAAGAAGTGCAATGCTTGGAAAGATGCTGAGTGAGTACCTTGCAGATCATGCAAACGTCCTCCGGGATTCCTCTGTGCCTTTTAATTATTGGGTATCCAAGCTGGACACGTGGCATGAACTGGCTCTCTATGCCTTGGAGGTCCTGGCCTGCCCTGCTGCTAGCGTTCTGTCAGAGTGGGTTTTTAGTGCCGCTGGTGGAATTATAACAGATAAGCGCATTCGCCTGTCAACCGAAAATACTGACAGTCTGACTCTTATAAAAATGAACAAGGGCTGGATTGGCAAAGACTTCTGTACAGCACCAAGTGAAAACAGCACATCATAACCTCCGCAGTGTATCCCTCCTCCACCGGAAGAGAGGTTACCTGAGTTCATGCAGTCACCGGCAACGCGGTGTGAGAAAATTCTCATGCAGCGGAGCCATAAAGTGAGAGCACAAACTCCGGTGACCTCTTTTCAGTGATTCACTGCAGTAGCAATTATCTCCTGTCAGTGCAACGCAGGAGGCCCTGTAGAACAGTCACATCTCCTGATGTGACAGCTCTACAGGGAAGATCATCGTGGGACACTTGTTATTAAATGGATTACATCGGAACAGGGAGTATTTGTGTTGCTTTATTATTATATTTTTTTTGCAGGAGAATGAGGGCATCACAGGAATTAGGTGTCTAATAAATATGGTAAACTGCGTTGTGTTTTTCATTAAAATACTTTATTCTGGCTGTGTCTTTATTTAACATGTAACAACTATAGGATTAGTAATGGATAGGTGTCTTATTGACACCTCTCCATTACTAAGACGTGGGCTTGATGTCAACTTACAATACAAAGGTGATATCAATCCCACAACTATTTCCACATTTGCCACCACTACAGGGCAAGTGGGAAGAGCGAGGCTAAGTGCCAGAATTGGTGCATCTTAGAGATACGCCTTTTCTGGGGTGGCTGAGGGCTGATGTTTTTATATGGCAATATCCATGGCCCCTTCCTAGGCTATTAATAACAGCCCACAGCTGTCTGCATAACCTTTGCTGGCTATTAATTATGGGGAACCCCACATCATTTTTGGGGGCCTCCCCTATTTTAATAGCCAGTAAAGGCTAAATATACAGCTGTGAGCTGATATTAACAGCCTGGGAAGCTCCATGGGGATTACACCCTTCCCATGTTATAAGCATCGGCCCCCAGTCGCTCGCTTTCCCTCTGCTGGTTTTGAAAATTGCACAGGATGCCATGCAAATGTTGTTTCCATTTTTTTTTTTTTTTAAACAGAAATTGCGTTTATGGCCGGGGTCACACTTGCAAGAAACTTGCAAGTGGATGACAAACTCATGTTCAGTGGCCAGTGTCAGGCAGCTGCTACTAAGGCAAATAAAATAATGGGATGCATTAAAAGAGGCATAGATGCTCATGAGGAGAACATAATTTTACCTCTATACAAGTCACTTGTTCGACCACACTTAGAATACTGTGCACAGTTCTGGTCTCCGGTGTATAAGAAAGACATAGCTGAACTAGAGCGGGTGCAGAGAAGAGTGACCAAGGTTATTAGAGGACTGGGGGGTCTGCAATACCAAGATAGGTTATTACACTTGGGGCTATTTAGTTTGGAAAAATGAAGACTAAGGGGTGATCTTATTTTAATGTATAAATATATGAGGGGACAGTAAAAAAGACCTTTCTAATGATCTTTTTAATCATAGACCTGAGACAGGGACAAGGGGGCATCCTCTACGTCTGGAGGAAAGAAGGGTAGGCTCAAATTAAAGTCTTTGCATATATGGATGATGTTACGGCCATCTGCACGAACCATGCTTCCCTACGGAGCGTGGTGAGGTGTACCAACTTTTTTAGTCAAGCCTCATGTTTTAAGTTAAATTTTAATAAAACTGAGTGTTTGACAATTGGTGCTTGGGATGTAATTGACCTACCAGCAGTCAAAATGAAGCAGGATAATGATAACATTTTAGGTATCGCTTTTAATAAAGAAAATGATGGGTTCTTCCGAAATTGAGTGAGGAGGATGGGGTGAGCCTCGATGCCCCTATCACCGAGGAGGAACTGAGTCGGGCGCTGAAGTCTATGGCTAATGGGAAGGCACCTGGGGTTGATGGGTTACCAGCCGAAATCTATAAAAGTTTGGAGGAAGTGCTGATTCCCAGATTAAAGTTAGTACTGGAGGAGGCTGGATGCCAAGGGTATCTCCCAGCATCTATGAGGGAGGCTATTATAGTGGTTATTCCGAAGGAGGATAAGGATCTGGGGAAGCCTGAGTCATATCGACCAATCTCTCTGTTAACCATCGATGTCAAACTCTTGGCCAAGGTGTTAGCTACCCGTTTGTCCAGCGTCATTGCTAGCCTTGTACATCCGGATCAGTCTGGTTTTATGCCTGACAGGTCTACAGCGGTTAATCTGCGGAGGCTGCATATGAACCTACAGCTGAAGTCTGACAACTGTGGCCGAAGGGTTATTGCATCCTTGGATGCCCATAAGGCGTTTGACAGTGTGGAGTGGGGATATCTCTGGCGGGTGTTGAAGTGTATGGGTATTGGTCCGCAATTTGTGGCATGGACTCAACTGTTATATTCACTACCAACAGCTAGAATTAGAGTGAATGGGGAACTTTCTCAGCCTATAAAGTTGGCCAGAGGTACGAGGCAGGGTTGCCCACTGTCGCCCCTTCTGTTTGCCTTAGCTGTGGAGCCACTGGCCGCTAAGATCCGACAATCGGATGAGGTTCCTGGGTTCAGATATGGGAGTGTTGAGGAGAAGATCGCGTTATATGCAGATGACATCTTACTGTTCCTGGCGGACCCGGATGAAGCCTTGAATGGGGCTATTGAGATCATTGGGAAATTTGGAGCCTTGTCGGGATTGAGGATAAATTGGGATAAATCGGTCCTCTTCGAGGTGGATGGGGTGGAGGAGAGCAGAAGTGAGCCATTGGGAGAGGGGCGGCTTAAGGTGGCATCCCTTTTCAAATACCTGGGAATATGGATCTCGATCCCAGTTACAGAGTTTTTGTATAGGAATTTGACTCCTCTCATGGGCGCCCTTAAAGCAAAAGTGGATGCGTGGAATAAATTACACCTATCGGTGGTGGGTAGGGTTAATCTCATTAAAATGGTTCTGATGCCCAAATTACTTTACGTCCTACATAATGCGCCAGTTTGGATTCCACGTGGGAAATTCCGGCAGATTAATGCTCTTTTTAGAAGCCTGATATGGGGGAGGCGGTACCCACGTATTCGCCTGGAGACGCTTCAGCGACCCAAGGAAGATGGAGGATTGGCTTTACCCAATCCTGAGTTATATTTTCTTGCAGCCCAGAGCCAGCATTTGAAGGGCTGGGCGCGGGGAGCGTCTACCAGTGCGGTACAACACTTGATGGAGAGGGTGACAAACCGAAGACCGGTGGCGCAGTGTCTGGAGGATGGCTCCTTGGGAGTATTGGGGAAATTATACCCAACTATGTTTTTGATACATAAATTATGGACCAGACTGCGACATATTCGGGGGGTTACGGGGCTGACTAAATTTACACCGATATGGCTTAATAATAATTTGGTTGAGTTTGCGGCTCTTGGAGTGCTGGCGGAGTGGCAGGCCAAAGGAATCCACTTGGTGGCTCAGATAATTCAACAACAAGGATTAAAGTCCTTTTCGCAGCTGCAGGGGGAGTTTGGATTGAAACCGACTGGGGAGTATCAATATGCTCAGATGAAACATGCCTTTAAAGCGCAAAACAAGGGCGGTGGTATTGAGATCCAGGAGGACATAGTTCTGGAATACGTATGTGGGGAAGGGTCCACAAGGGGAGTCATTACCACCCTTTATAAGGACCTTCTACATGCATATTTACTAGACTTCCCTCTAAAAGCGAGAGCGAAATGGGAAAGAGATTTAGGCCCAATGGAGGATGAAACCTGGGAGTCGGTGTTGGAGTGGGTTCCACGAGTGTCACTGAGCGAGCCGTATAGACTATCGCAGCTGTACATCTTGCACAGAGTCTATAAATCACCGGAAGTGTTGCACAGAGCGGGGTTGCGTGCGGACTCTGAATGCCCGAGATGTAAGACTGAGAATGCAGGAATATACCACATGATGTGGATATGTCCAAGACTGGTTGCTTTCTGGTTGGTGGTAATGAGCCGTGTGGAAGGGGCGTATAAATGCAGAGTGCCGAGAGATCCGATAGTGTGTATACTGGGACATGTAGAGGAAATTAGAGTGGATAACACCTGGAAGATAGCAATAGCTAGGCTATTATATATGGCAAGGAAGGTAATAGCAAGGAACTGGATCAAGGATGAGCCGCCTACAAGGGGTGAATTCCTGAAATATGTTAAACATGGTCTCAATTTGGAAAAGGGGGTATACAAAAGACGTGGGAAAATAGAAACGTTTGATAAAATGTGGTCTCCGTGGCTCGAGCTGGGATAGTAGGTATGGGAAATGGGAGGATGAGGGCCTCTGAAAGGAAGAGAGTGCTAAAGAACAAGCGGACATAAGTGATTCAAATGGCTCAAAGAGCCATCAATACTGGTAACAAAGTATAACTGGGTATGAGCTGTCAGGGGAGGGGGAGGTTTGGGTTTTGTTGGGATTGTTGGGGGTTTGGAAAATGTAAAAATTTTGTAATATACTGGAAAATGCATAAATTGTATTGTTCATATTCGCTTTCAATAAAAATCTATTTAAAATATAAAAAAAAGAAAATGATGGGTGTGCGAGTTGGGGGAAGGTACAGGAAAAATGGTGAGGAAATTATCTTTCTGGAATTTGCGAAGTTTGTCAATCGAAGGGAAAATTCTGATGATTAAGTCCGTTTTATTGCCAATGATGTTATATGTCGCAATCATGTACCCTACCTCAGATCTGATGCTTACCCCTTAACGACCGCCGATACGCCTTTTAACGGCGGCAGTTAAGGGTACTTAAACCACAGCGCCGTTAATTAACCGCGCTGTGGAAAAAGTGAATAGCGCCCCCAGAGTCGGATTTTCTCTGGGGTCTCGGTTGCCGGGGGTAGCCGAGACCCCAGAGAACATGATTCGGGGGTTTTTTACCGACCCCCGAGTTGCGATCACTGGTAATTAACCGTTTACCGGTGATCGCAAAAAAACCCTGTGATTTCCCTTTTAATTTCTCTGTCCTCCGATGTGATTGCACATCAGAGGACAGAGAAATGGGGTCTCCGATAGCCCCCCGATACTCACCCTCCCCCGATGCTCCTCGTGGCTCCCGATGGGCGCCGCCATCTTTTTCCGGCCAAAAAATGGCGGGTGCATGCGCAGTGCGCCCGCCGGCCGGCACCCGGAGGATCTTTTGGGTCTCGGCTGCCAGGGGTAGCAGAGACTCCAAAGAACATGATCGGAGTCGGTTTTTACCGACCCCTGTTTTGCGATCGCCGGTAATTAACTGTTTACCGGCGGTCGCAAAAAAAAAGCGATCTGTCATTCTCTGTCCTCTGATGTGATTGCACATCAGAGGACAGAGAAATTGGGGGATTCGGGGACCCTATCTTACTTACTGGTGTCCCTGGGTCCTCCTGCGTCCCCTCCTGCCGGCCGGCTTCATCATCGGGAAAGAAAATGGCGGGCGCATGCGCAGTGCGCCCGCCATCTGCCGGCCGGCAGGAGAGAGGAGTTGGGGCTAAAATTAGGGTTAGAGTTGGGGCTAAAATTAGGGTTAGGGTTGGGGCTAAATTTAGGGTTAGGGCTAGGGTTAGGCTTCTTTCACACTTGCGTCGGTACGGGGCCGTCGCAATGCGTCGGCCCGACGTACCGACGCACGTTGTGAAAATTGTGCACAACGTGGGCAGCGGATGCAGTTTTTCAATGCATCTACTGCCCAGTCTATGTCTGCGGAAATGGCAGACGCGACGTACAAAAAAAAGGTTACATTGAACTTTTTTTTGTGATGACAGTCCACAAAACACAACGGATCCAGTGCACGACGGATGCGACGTGTGGCCATCCGTCGGCAATACAAGTCTATGGGCAAAAATGGCATCCTGCGGGCACATTTGCAGGATCCGTTTTTTGTCCAAAACGACGGATTGCGACGGATGCCACACAACACAAGTGTGAAAGTAGCCTTAGGGCTAGGGTTGGGGCTAAAGTTAGGGCTAGGGTTAAGGTTAAATTTAGGGTTAGGGTTGGGGCTAAATTTAGGGTTAGGGCTAAAGTTAGGGCTAGGGTTGGGGCTAAAATTAGGGCTAGGGTTAGGGTTGGGGCTAAAATTAGGGTTATGGCTAGGGTTAGGGTTGGGGCTAAAGTTAGGGTTAGGGCTAGAGTTGGGACTAAAGTTAGGGCTAGGGTTGGGGCTAAAGTTAGGGATAGAGTTGGGATTAGGGTTAGGGTTTGGATTAGGGTTGATATTAGGGTTAGGGTTGTCATTAGGGTTACATTTGGGATTAGGGTTAAGGTTAGGGTTGCGATTAGGGTTGGGGTGTATTGGGATTGGGGTTAGGTTTGAGGTTAGGGTTGAGATTAGGATTAGGGGTGTGTTGGATTTAGGGTTTTGATTAGGGGTATGGTTAGGGTTGTGATTATCGTTAGGGTTGTGATTAGGATTATGGATCGGGTTGGGATTAGGGTTAGGGGCATGTTGGGGATAGGGTTGGAATTAGAATTGGGGGGGTTTCCACTGTTTAGGTACATCAGGGGGTCTCCAAATACGACAGCCAATTTTGCACTCAAAAAGTCAAACGGTGCTCCCTCCCTTCTGAGCTCTGCCGTGCGCCCAAACAGTGGTTTACCCCCATATATGGGGCATCAGCGTACTCGGGATAAATTGGACAACAACTTTTGGGATCCAATTTCTCCTGTTACCCTTGTGAAAATAAAAACTTGGGGGCTAAAAAATCTTTTTTTGTGAAGCACTTGGGCATTCAAAGTTCTCACCACACATCTAGATAAGTTCCTTGGGGGCTAAAAAATCTTTTTTGTGGAAAAAAAAATATTTTTATTTTCACGACTCTGCATTATAAACTTCTGTGAAGCACTTGGGCATTCAAAGTTCTCACCACACATCTAGATAAGTTCCTTGGGGGCTAAAAAATCTTTTTTGTGGAAGAAAAAATATTTTTTATTTTCACGACTCTGCATTATAAACTTCTGTGAAGCACTTGGGCATTCAAAGTTCTCACCACACATCTAGATAAGTTCCTTGGGGGCTAAAAAATCTTTTTTGTGGAAAAAAAAAAATATTTTTATTTTCACGACTCTGCATTAAACTTCTGTGAAGCAGTGGCGTAGGAAGGAGGGTGCGGGGGGGGCGGGCCGCCCCGGGCGGCACAATGCGGGGGGCGGCCGGCGCTGCAGGAGGAGGAAGGAAAAAAAAAAAAAAAAAAGACGCGGACCCTTTAAATCTTCGGGCGGCGCCGTCCGCCGCCAAGACCAGGCTCCCCCCACCCCCCGCTCTAATACTCACCTCTCCTGGTTCCTGCGGCAGCTGCAGCGTCTTCAGCGCCCTCTGACTCTGTGACGTCTCAGGGCAGAGGGCGCGATGACGTCATCACTGTGCGCGCCGCTCAGCCTCTCTGTCCTGAGCGTTGCAGAGCCGGAGAGACGCTGACTGGCTGCACCGGACCTGCGCTAGGAACGGGAGAGGTGAGGATTTTACTTTTTTTTTCTTTATATCTGACTCTGTCTGGGGGCAATGCTGGAGACCATGGGGCAGATTGCTGGACACACCGGGGCAATACTGGAGACCATAGGGCAGATTGCTGGACACACTGGGGCAATACTGGAGACCATGGGGCAGAATGCTGGACACACTGGGGCAATACTGGAGACCATGGGGCAGAATGCTGGACACACTGGGGCAATACTGGAGACCATGGGGCAGAATGCTGGACACACTGGGGCAATACAGGAGACCATGGGGCAGATTGCTGGACACACTGGGGCAATACTGGAGACCCTGGGGCAGATTTCTGGACACATTGAGGCAATGCTGGAGACCCTGGGGCAGACTTCTGGACACACTGGGGCAGATTTCTGGACATACTGGGGCAATGCTGGAGACCCTGGGGCAGATTTCTGGACACTGGGGCAGATTGCTGGACACGCTGGGGCAATGCTGTGCACGCTGGGGCAGATTGCTGTGCACGTTGGGGCAGATTGCTGTGCACGCTGGGGCAGATTGCTGTGCACGCTGGGGCAGATTGCTGTGCACGCTGGGGCAGATTGCTGTGCACACTGGGGGCAATGCTGGACACACTGGGGGAAATGCTGGACACACTGGGGCAGATTGCTGGAGACCCTGGGGCAGATTTCTGGACACACTGGGGCAATGCTGGACACTGGGGCAGATTGCTGGACACACTGGGGTCAATGCTGGACACACTGGGGCAATACTGGAGACCCTGGGGCAGATTTCTGGACACATTGAGGCAATGCTGGAGACCCTGGGGCAGGTTTCTGGACACACTGGGGCAGATTTCTGGATATACTGGGACAATGCTGGAGACCCTGGGGCAGATTTCTGGACACACTGGGGCAATGCTGGACACTGGGGCAGATTGCTGGACACACTGGGGGTAATATGCTGGACACACTGGGGCAATGCTGGACAACATGGGGGTAATATGCTGGACACACTGGGGCAGATTGCTGGACACACTGGGGGCAGGACTTGAGGCATGGGCAGAATGTAGACACGGGGCATGATTGGAGACACGGGGCATGATTGGAGACACGGGGCAGGATTGGATCATGGGGCAGGATTGGATCATGGGGCAGGACGGATACGATGGAGGCTGGTGGGGCAGGATGGGGAGATCATATGGGGTAGAATGGATACTCATGAGGGCAGGATGCGAGAACATATGGCTGGAGCCAGGAATGAGTTAAACGGGGCCAGGGTGGGGAATAGTATTACCATAGGGGCTAATTAAGGGATATTATTACTGCAGTGATGTATTTATTTTATTTTTTGAGTATACTGTTTTAAATGAGGGGTCGGTCCTTTTACTGTGCAGAGTGACACTATATCACCTTTTTTTCTTCATGTGGTGTAATGTAGAAGTTGTGAAAAATTAAGTAATGTGTTCTGCAAGCGGAGCTCGAGATAACTGTGTTATTTCCTGCAGAAACGAGTCCTGGCTGGAAGGAATGATGGCGGTCTGTGCTGGATGAAAGATGAAGGACTTCACCTAGAGACGTCACTGGTGAGTCAGTGTTACCTATACACTGACACTATACACTGTATACTATATACAGCGGTCCTGTGTACAATGTCACCAGTGATCACTGTATTATCTATACATTATATACAGAGTTCCTGTGTATAATACCACCAGTGATCTCTGTATTACCTCTACACAGACACTGCATACCAAGTACAGATCTCCTGTGAATACTGGCACTTATGGTGATAGTATTGTGGGTTTTTTTTATTACTGATCAGTATTGTAGTATTCAGTCACTATGTGGTGGTAATATGTGGTCTGGAAATGGTGTTGTGGTATTTGTCCCTTGTATGTAGTATTATTCGGTCACTATGTGGTCTGGTCATGGTGTGGTGGTATTAAGTCACAGGTTTGGCATGTGGGGGTGACACCATTAGGCCCAGTTTAAGTTCTTCAAAACAGGAAAACCAATTTTGGTAACCTTTGTGTGTATTGAGCCGGGGGAGGGGGGGGGGGCGCCAAACTCGGGAACAGCCCCGGGCGGCAAAAGCTCTAGCTACGCCTCTGCTGTGAAGCACTTGGGCATTCAAAGTTCTCACCACACATCTAGATAAGTTCCTTGGGGGGTCTAGTTTCCAAAATGGGGTCACTTGTGGGGGGGTTTATACTGTTTAGGTACATCAGGGGCTCTGCAAACGCAACATAACCCCCGCAGACCATTCTATCAAAGTCTGCATTCCAAAACGGCGCTCCTTCCCTTCCGAGCTCTGCCGTGCGCCCAAACAGTGGTTTACCCCCCCATATGGGGTACCAGCATACTCAGGACAAATTGGACAACAACTTTTGGGGTCCAATGTCTCTTGTTACCATTGTGAAAATAAAAACTTGGGGGCTAAAATATCTTTTTTGTGGACAAAAAATATTTTTTATTTTCACGACTCTGCATTATAAACTTCTGTGAAGCAGTTGGGCATTCAAAGTTCTCACCACATATCTAGATAAGTTCCATGGGGGTCTAGTTTCCAAAATGGGGTCACTTGTGGGGGTTTGTACTGGTTAGGCACATCAGGGGCTCTCCAAACGCGACATGGCGTCCGATCTCAATTCCAGCCAATTCTACATTGAAAAAGTAAAACGGCACTCCTTCTCTTCCAAGCTCTGCGGTGCGCCCAAACAGTATATGGAGTATTGACGTACTCAGGAGAAATTGCACAACAACTGTTGTGTTCTAATTTCTCCTGTTACCCTTGTGAAAATAAAAATTTGGGGGCAAAAAGATCATTTTTGTAGAAAAAAATGCGATTTTTTATTTTCACGGCTCTACGTTATAAACTTCTGTGAAGCACCTGGGGGTTTAAAGTGCTCACCACACATCTAGACAAGTTCCTTAAGGAGTCTAGTTTCCAAAATGGTGTCACTTGTGGGGGGTTTCCACTGTTTAGGCACATCAGGGGCTCTGCAAACGCGACATGGCGTCCGATCTCAATTCCAGCCAATTCTACACTGAAAAAGTAAAACGGCACTCCTTCACTTCCAAGCTCTGCGGTGCGCCCAAACAGTGGTTTACCCCCACATATGGGGTATCGGCGTATTCAGGAGAAATTGCACAACAAAATTTATGGTTAAATTTCTGTATTTACACTTGTGAAAAAAATGGTTCTGAATTAAAATGTTTGCAAAAAAAGTTAAATGTTCATTTTTTCCTTCCACATTGTTTCAATTCCTGTGAATCACGTAAAGGGTTAATCAACTTCTTCAATGTGGTTTTGAGCACCTTGAGGGGTGCAGTTTTTAGAATGATTATACAAAAAAGAGAGAAAAGGGATAGACCATAAAAGGGGATCACCTCAGACATGGATCAAGTGAAAAACATATAATTTTTATTCCATATAGATATGCAAAAAATGGACACAGAAAAACCACAGAAAACAAACATTAAAAACATTTAAAATCGGTCATCCATGTGACCTACAGCCATATTACTTAGGCCTATAATAGGGCCAAAACCCCTGAATACCAACTCCCCAGTGTATACAATATCACATGTAAAAAACACATATGCATGTGTAATATAAACAGTTATAAATGTGATGTCTATGTGAACAGTACTCTGCACCTAGAGAGAATGTAAAATAATTATTAAGAAACCACATAAAGAAATAGCAGCACTAGTAAATGTGAGAGACCGTAGAGTCATGCATTAAACCACCTGAAATAGTGGATAACCATGCCAAAAAGAGAGGGCCGGTAAGATGATAAAGTGCAAACACACATAACTATTTAGGTAGTAGGTAAATGGTGTAATGGGGCACGTACCTTCAAACCCCCTCACCCCAAGAAAGGTGGAAACAAATCACATCAATCAGCCAAAATGGAGGCTTAATAGAATGTATGTAAACCAATGGAGTACAATATATCAGAGGTACAGAGTAATCTGCTATTAAACACTTGCTGACACTAGATTACACCTGCTAATACAATACCATGGCCATCAGGCCTCACTAGTCATGTGGAAATCAGTAATTACGTGGTAACAACCAAGGCTGCAGAGCGCACACAGAGCCACCTGGGGAGTGGGAGACAGGAGGTGTGCTGACCCGACGCGTGTCGCCACACACAGTGGCTTCGTCTTGGTTGTTACCACGTAATTACTGATTTCCACATGACTAGTGAGGCCTGATGGCAGCCTAAGGGGTTAAAAAACTGACCCATTGTTTATTTATGTTTATTTGGGACTCAAAGATGGAAAAATTAAAGCACACAGAATTGTACAAAAGACATCAAAAAGGTGGTAAAGATGTCCCAGATTTGACCATGGTTTTATATATAAACTTCTGTTTTTGTTTTAAGCTTTTTAATTCAAGGTGTTTTTAGTCTGTTTTTAAAGTATACTTGTGGCTATGTTTTTAGGAGATGGCTGTGGTAGTCTATCTTTGTCTGTTTTATTATGTCCTCCAAAGCACCTTATTGTTCTAGAAAACAGTAACTAGATAGTATAAATTAACGGACTTGAATTTGGACATTCTTAACCCTGTCACGACATGCGCAGTAATAGTACGGCGCATGTCGTGTCTCCCCCTTTGATGTGGGCTCCGGCGGTGAGCCCACATCAAAGCTGGCACATGTTTTGTACAGCTGACATGTGCACGCAATAGCGGCGGGTAAAATCGCTATTCACCCACCGCTATTAACCTGTTAAATGCCGCTGTCAAATGCAGACAAATGCGCTTCCGGCCGGGCATGATGTCATCGCCGACCCCTGTCACATGATTGGGGGTCGGCGATGCATCAGGAAGGTAACCATAGAGGTCCTTGAGACCTCTATGGTTACTGATGCAGGCCTGCTGTGTGCGCCCCCCTGTGGTCGGCGCTCACAGTACACCTACATTTCAGCTACATAGCAGCGATCTGATGATCGCTGCTATGTAGCAGAGCCGATCAGGCTATGCCAGCTTTTAGCCTCCCATGGAGGCTATTGAAGCATGGCACAAGTAAAAAAAAAATGTTTTTAAAAATATGAAAAAAATATAAAAAATATAAAAGTTTAAATCACCCTCCTTTCGCCCCATCCTAAATAAAACAATTAAAAAAAAAAAAACTACACGTATTTGGTATCGCCGCGTTCAGAATAGCCCGATCTATCAATAAAAAAAAGCATTAACCTGATCGCTAAACAGCGAGAAAAAAATCCGAAACGCCAGAATTACGTTTTTTTGGTCGCCGTGACATTGCATTAAAATGGAATAACGGGCGATCACAAGAACGTATCTGCACCGAAATGGTATCATTAAAAATGTCAGCTCGGCACGCAAAAAATAAGCCCTCAACCGACCCCAGATCATGAAAAATGGAGACGCTTCGGGTATCGGAAAATGGCACTTTTTTTTTTTTTTTTTTAAGCAAAGTTTTGAATTTTTTTTCACCACTTGGATAAAAAATAACCTAGTCATGTTAGATGTCTATGAACTCGTAATGACCTAGAGAATCGCAATGGAAGGTTAGTGTGGGATTGCACTTTTTTTGCAATTTCACTGCACTTGGAATTTTTTTCCCATTTTCTAGTAAAAGACATGGTAAAACCAATGGTGTCGTTCAAACGTACAACTCGTCCCGCAAAAAAGAAGCCCTCACATGACCACATTGACGGAAAAATAAAAAAGTTATGGCTCTGGGAAGGAGGGAAGTGAAAAATGAAAACGCAAAAACGAAAAATGGCCGCGACTTGAAGGGGTTAAGGATCACAGGAAATTAATGACTCATCTGAGGAGAGAAGAAGGAGGGTCTGAAGTAATCAACTTCTCCTTGAACAGATCTATGTGCATCTGGAGGAATGTGTATGGAAAGTTTCTTGCAAATGTTCATAGTGATTTTGCCTGGATGTCTGTCCACCAGTGACTCCCAACTGGAGACTTTCAACAGCGGAGGGCCTGGTGCCACGAGCAAAGTGTCCAAAGGACTCTTCTGGAAGCAGCAAGACTGTGTTGCATCTGTTCTGAAACTGTTGCTATGCTCAAGAACTTAAAAAGAAGCTAGGGGTGCTTTTAAAATGAGTTTGTGGTTTGAAGGACTTATGCCATGAGTATATTTTAGGCAGACTTTTTAACCCCTTAATGACCACCAATACGTTTTTTAACTGACCTGAGATATAAGAGAATAGCCTCCCCATACAGGTGACAATCCAGCAGCTGTCGGCTGTACACGATAGCTGACAACTTGCTGTATTAGCCACTATCAGTGTTTGCACCGTCCAACTCTGTTTAACCCCTTAGATACTGCTGTCAATAGTGATTACATTCATATAAATGGTTAACAGAGTGTGGGGGAGTCCTCTTTATCCTAATTGGTGCCCTCTGATCATGATTTTGTGGTCCTGATGTTTGCGATGGCAATTCACAGCCAAATAGCGGCCTTAGGCCGCCGTCACACATGCGAGTTTTACGGACGTAAGAGCGCAGAATCTACGTCCGTAAAACTCGCAAAAAATACGGCACAATTATTCTCTATGCCCCTGCTCCTATTTGCCGTATTTTACTGATCAGTATTATACGGCTTTCTACGGCCGTACAAAATCGCAGCATGCTGCGTTTGTCACCGTACTGCGCAAGAAATACGCCAATGAAAGTCTATGGAAGCGTGAAAAATACGGATTACACACGGACAAGCAGTGTGACTTGCGAGAAATACGCAGCGCTGTTAGAGAGAAAAGCCGGCAATTCAGTGCGGTGTACAGTAAAATCACACTGACAGCTTACAGTAGAATAGGTAGAATAAATGTGTACACATAGAATAGGTATATATATATATATATGTCAGTGAGACACATATATGTATATATATTAATATTTATTCCAGCGCTATACAGCTTGAAAGCCGGTAATTCAATTACCGGCTTTTTCCTTCTCCTTCCTAAAACCCGACATGATTTGAGACATGGTTTACATACAGTAAACCATGTCTTCTCTCCATTTTTTTTGCAGATTCCACACTACTAATGTCAGTAGTGTGTATCTGCAAAATTTGGCCGTTCTAGCTCTTAAAATAAAGGGTTAAATGGCGGAAAAAATTGGCGTGGGCTCCCGCGCAATTTTCTCCGCCAGAGTAGTAAAGCCAGTGACTGAGGGCAGATATTAATAGCCTGGAGAGGGTCCACGGTTATTGGCCCCCCCCTGGCTAAAAATATCTGCCCCCAGCCACCCCAGAAAAGGCACATCTGGAAGATGCGCCTATTCTGGCACTTGGCCACTCTCTTCCCATTCCCGTGTAGCGGTGGGATATGGGGTAATGAAGGGTTAATGCCACCTTGCTATTGTAAGGTGACATTAAGCCTAATTAATAATGGAGAGGCGTCAATTATGACACCTATCCATTATTAATCCAATACTAGTAAAGGGTTAAATAAAACACAAACACATTTTTTTAAATTATTTTAATGAAATAAAAACAATGGTTGTTGCAGTATTTTATTCAACGCCCAATCCAGTCACTGAAGACCCTCGTTCTGTGAGTAAAAAAACATAATAAACCAACAATATACTTACCCTCCGCAGATCTGTAACGTCCAACGATGTAAATCCTTCTGAAGGGGTTAAAACATTTTGCAGCAAGGAGCTGTGCTAATGCAGGCTGCTCCTCGCTGCAAAACCCCAGGGAATGAGGCTAAAAATAGATCAATGATCTATATTTAGCTTCATTTGCGGTGAGGCGCCCTCTGCTGGCTGTTCATAGATCGTGGGAAATTACTTAGAAAGCTCCCTGGCTTTCTAGGTAATTTCCCACGAACTATGAACAGCCAGCAGAGGGCGCCTCACCGCAAATGAAGCTAAATATAGATCATTGATCTATTTTTAGCCTCATTCCCTGGGGTTTTGCAGCGAGGAGCAGCCTGCATTAGCACAGCTCCTTGCTGCAAAATGTTTTAACCCCTTCAGAAGGATTTACATCGTTGGACGTTACAGATCTGCGGAGGGTAAGTATATTGTTGGTTTATTATGTTTTTTTACTCACAGAACGAGGGTCTTCAGTGACTGGATTGGGCGTTGAATAAAATACTGCAACAACCATTGTTTTTATTTCATTAAAATAATTTTAAAAAATGTGTTTGTGTTTTATTTAACCCTTTACTAGTATTGGATTAATAATGGATAGGTGTCATAATTGACGCCTCTCCATTATTAATTAGGCTTAATGTCACCTTACAATAGCAAGGTGGCATTAACCCTTCATTACCCCATATCCCACCGCTACACGGGAATGGGAAGAGAGTGGCCAAGTGCCAGAATAGGCGCATCTTCCAGATGTGCCTTTTCTGGGGTGGCTGGGGGCAGATATTTTTAGCCAGGGGGGGCCAATAACCGTGGACCCTCTCCAGGCTATTAATATCTGCCCTCAGTCACTGGCTTTACTACTCTGGCGGAGAAAATTGCGCGGGAGCCCACGCCAATTTTTTCCGCCATTTAACCCTTTATTTTAAGAGCTAGAACGGCCAAATTTTGCAGATACACACTACTGACATTAGTAGTGTGGAATCTGCAAAAAAAATGGAGAGAAGACATGGTTTACTGTATGTACACCATGTCTCAAATCATGTCGGGTTTTAGGAAGGAGAAGGAAAAAGCCGGTAATTGAATTACCGGCTTTCAAGCTGTCTAGCGCTGGAATAAATATTAATATATATACATATATGTGTCTCACTGACATATATATATATATATATATATACCTATTCTATGTGTACACATTTATTCTACCTATTCTACTGTAAGCTGTCAGTGTGATTTTACTGTACACCGCACTGAATTACCGGCTTTTCTCTCTAATATATGTGTCTACTGACACATATATATATATATATATATATATATATATATAGACAGTATATATATATTTTCTTTTCTTTTTGGGACACATGGATCACTTCTATAGCGGTATGTTGGTTTTGCTAGCCTGCGAGAAAACCACGCAGTACGGATGCCATACGGATTACATACGGAGGATGCCATGCGCAAAAAACGCTGACACACCCTGCCTACGGAGGAGCTACGGACCACTTTTTTCGGGACTTTTCAGCGTATTACGGCCGTAATATACGGACCGTATTGTTTTACGCTGTGTGTGACGCCGGCCTTAGAGTCTGACGGCTGTAGTAATTTGTTCAGAAGTTAGCGGCAATTAGGTGGTAACAATACACATTTTCATTCCTGTCATGTCTTTTTGCATTAATTCCTGAAAATCACCTGAGGGGTTAATTAACTACCTGACTGCAGTTTTCAATATGTCAGGGGATGCTGTTCTTAAAATGGTATCACTTTTGGGGGTTTCCCAATATTTCCCAATATGGGACTCCTAAAGTCATTTCAAACATGGATAGGTCCCTAAAAAATAAATTTTGTAAATTTCCTTGAAAAAAAAAAAAATTACTGCTACATTTTTATACCTCCTAAAATGCTAATAAAATAAGAGAACATTTTACAAATGGTACTCATGTAAAGCAGACATGTGGGAAATGTTATTTATTAATGTTTTGCTGTGGTATGACTATCTGGATTAAAAAGATAATCATTCAAAGTTTGAAAATTGCAAATTTTTTAATATTTTTCTCAAATTTCTGACATTTTTTATAAATAAACATAAAACATATTGACCTAAATTTACCAATATCATAAAGTATAAAGTATCACGAAAAAACAATCTCAAAATACTGGAACTTGTTGAAGCGTTCCAGAGTTATTACCACATGAAGTAACACTAGTCAGATTTAAAAAATTTGGCTACTATTCTAAGGGGTTGCCCAACCTTGCATCAATCTAAAATGTGCTGGTTCATAATAAACTGTGCAAAGAGCCCCATGTGGAAAGTGAGGTATATCTTGTTGTTCAAACGTAATTTTATTTCCATCAATGAATATATAAGAATGGATTTTAACGAAATGTACATTTATTATTTAAAAGATGTTAAATATGTGGGTAAACAAGAGGCAAATCGAAGGTGGAGTTTTTATTTTTTTCTCTGCATTTGTTTTTTCAGGGACAAAGTTGCACATTTCAGGTGCCAAATGCATTTTGGTTGATTTTTCTACGGATGCCATGGTTCTTCATTTTGTACCATGGAAGAAAGTGGTCAGTCAGTGTGAATAGTGGCAGTCGCCGGTGACTCTATGCCACTATTCCCATTAGGTAGGTTTTAACATTAGAGAGTGCAATTATTGTCCCAATGGGGTACACTTTGTCACGGTGGGACAGCTCTATGCTTTTTTTTATGTAAGGCCAATCTCACACGTCCACATAATTCCGGTACCGGAAAAATCGGTACCGGAATTATCCGTGTCCGTGTGCTCACGTGACACATCAGTGTGGCACACGTGTGGCATCCGTGTGCCGCCCGTGTGCCGACTGGGTACCACACGCACCGTGCAGGAGACAGCGCTACAGTTAAGCGCTGTCCCCTGCATCTGGTGCTGAAGCCGCCATTCATTTCTTCTCTCCAGCATCTTTCGCTGGAGAGAAGATATGAAAAATCTTTTTTTTTGTTGTTGTTGTTTTTAAACATAGGGGTGGAGCAGCATATTCATCACTGTAATGGGCGGCACCACGTGACCGCTCATACAGGAGAAGCTGCGGCGAGGACAGGAAGCAGCGAGGGAGCCGGGTAAGTATTTTATTAACAGCGGGGGGCGCACAGGGGGTGGGAGGGGGTTGGGGACAGGGATTTTTTTTTTAAACAATAACAAAAAAAAAGATTTTTCATATTTTCTCTCCAGCGAACGATGCTGGAGAGAAGAAATGAACAGCAGCTTCAGCACCACGCTGGGGGGGACAACATCCGTGTGCGGTACGTGTTTTACACGGACCCATTGACTTTAATGGGTCCGTGTAATACGTGCGCTCCCACGAACACTGACATGTCTCCGTGTTTTCCAAACGGACACACGGTCTGTGAAAACACGCTGACATGTGCAGAGACACATTTGATTTTAATGTGTCTACGTGAGTCAGTGTCTCTGGTACGTGAGGAAACTGTCACCTCATGTATCGGAGCCACTGACGTGTGAAACCGGCCTAACACAGTGTTTACTAAGTACCCTATGTTAATTATTTAATGCACTTGCTTTTTTACTTATTTATTTTCATTAGGGTATATACACACATTGTCTTTTCTTTTGTTTTATCTAGATATGTATTGAGCACCTTGAACCCCCAGGTGCTTCACAGAAGTTTATAACGTTAAGCCGTGAAATTAAAAAAATGTAATTTTTCCCAGATAAATCTTTTTTAGCTCCAAATGTTGCATTTTCATAAGGGTAGCAATAGAAATTGCTCCATAGTTTGTTGTGTAATTTCCCCTGAGTGTGCAGATACCCAATATATATGTGGAGGAAAGCAACTGTTTGGGTACATGGCAAGGCTTGGAAGGAAAGGAGCGCCATTTGACTTTTTGAATGCAAAATATGCTGCAATAATTAGCAGTTGCCATGTCGCATTTGGAGAGCCCCTGATGTGCCTAAACAGTGGAAACCCTTCACAATTGACCCCATTTTGGAAAGAGGAGTGCACTGTTCCCAGAAATACTGCAATGCCTGGTCAATGCGTAGAGTAGACAGAGCAAGCTCTTTTTCCATCTCCCTGTTCTACAAATCAATATAGTATTTGGACCCCAAATAGGGGACGTATCGGATATTAAACTAATAAGAACAGATTTCTTTAATTGAAGCAACATTCAATGCTCTGAAAAATGTGACCGAAGTCACACCAAAACAGCGCACTAGGTGAGGATTCATGTGGACCCTTCCCGGAGAAGAGGGTCCCCAATAAACCATCCCCATCCCTCTCAGCCAGAAGGCCATAGTGAGGGTCAGGGATCTTCGATGCTCTCACTAGCAGAGGCCATGGGAGAGCATTTTCGTGCTCCCAGCCTCCAACCAGACTCTCACTCTAATAGAGCTGGGAGCCCTGTTTCATGTTGGTTTCTCAGCCCTAAGCTGTCCGGACCTTCGACTGGGTTTATAAAAATTCCCCATCCTGACCTGAATGCCAGGAATAGGGGGAGTTGCTAAAGAAAGTATGAAAGGCCAGATGCGGCGTGCTACGAAGTCCAAGGGTGACCACTCCAAGGGCACATTGCACCATAAGCCTTCACACTTACCCAGCCTAGTGACTTCGATCCTTGGGGGCCATGGTCTCCACCAGATGATTTTATGAGCCATCTGGCGTACTAGCAAGTGCACCAACCAACTGTGTATTGTGTATCAATGTACCTTATAAGATGGTAGGAGCAGGCCACCTTTTTCTAAAGATTTTTTTTTTTGAAAACCCGAGATTGTGCTCTCCACCCAAGTGCGCTAAAGGTGCCACGAAAAAGTGAACTTGGATGCTGGTCTCTTAAAACCCTCTCCAAGAGGAGAAGGGTCCCCAAAACCATTCCCCATCCTTCCGAGCCAGAAGGCCACAGCGAGGGTCAGGGACTAAGTCGTATCCCTCAGCCAAAACCAAGGGAGTCTAAGTCACACTCGCTCCCAGCTTCTGCCCAGGCTGCCACCCAAGCGAGAGCCTCGAAAGAGGAGAGCTATCAGAAGGGAACCCATAAGGGAATCGCATCCGACAAATCCAAGTGACGGACACACGTAAAAAGTGAACACACAGACAGTGAAAAAGAAATGTTAAAGTGAAGATTTCCACAGCATAATGTTGGCCGGACCTTGAACCAGGAATTTAAAAATTCCCCTATCCTAGCCAGAAGGCCCAGGTTAAGTGTGTGTGCTTAAAAAGTATGAAAAGTTGAAGTGCAGTGCAAAACGTGCCAAAACTCGTGGGTTTCCCAAGCCCAGTGAGTTAAGGCACCCCAGGGTCACCGCTCCTGGGGCACTTCGCACCTTTCAAACTTACCCAGACCAATGGTGTTGATCCTGGTGGCCATGTTTTCTACCAGATGATTATATGAGCCACCTGGCGTGAGCGGTGTATGTGTTACCTGTGACTGATGTGTGAGTGATGTATCTGTTACCTGTGGCTGATGTGTAAGCGGTGTATGAGTTACCTGTGGCTGATATGTGATCGGTGTATGTGTTACCTGTGGCTGATGTGTGAGCGGTGTATGTGTTACCTGTGGCTGATGTGTGAGCGGTGTATGTGTTACCTGTGGCTGATGTGTGAGCGGTGTATGTGTTACCTGTGGCTGATGTGTGAGCGGTGTGTTACCAGCCCTAGAGTCAAGCTGCCTCTGACCAACTGAAGGTCTACCTGGAAATAGGAATCATTGTTCCTTGCACATCGCCTTGCAATACCCCGCTTTTCCCGGTCAAGAAAAAGACTGTAAAAGGAGAGCCAGCCAAGTTCAGAATGGTACATGACCTGAGAGCTGTGAATGACGCCACGGTGTTTGAAACTTCAATTGTGCCAAATCCGCACACTCTGCTCCCAAATGTGCCTTCCACAGCAAAAGTGTTCACAGTGACCGACCTGGCTAATGCTTTCTCCAGTGTTCACTTCATCCAGAAGACCAGTACCTGTTTGCCTTAACGCACCAGGGGGGGCAGCACACATGGACAGTGATGCCAGAGCGGGCCCAGAAAAGCCCTTCACAGTTCAGCAAAGCAATGTCCACAGTCCTCTGGGTCACAGAACATGCAGAAGTAACCCTGCTACAATATGTGGACAATCTACTCCTTTGTGCACGTGTAAAGCCCATTCCTTGTCTCTCCAACTCTACCTGGCGGAGCAGCACTGCAAGGTCTCAAAGAACAATGTCAAATGGTGTCTGAAGCGAGTTACGTTCCAGGGACACTGTATTGCTTACCAGACGAAACACCTGACAGATGACCGGAAGACAACAGTGGAGAAGACGGTTCCTCCAACAACTCCAAGGGCGCTACAGGCCTTCCTTGGTCTAGTTTCGTATTGCAGAGCCTGGATCCATGATGCCTCAGTCCTAATGCAGCCTCTGTGTGATTACGTCAGTGTAACCCCGTTCCTCCTGACAGATGCAGCCTTCAGCTCGTTCAAGAAGTTAAAAGGCTCTGTAGTCTCAGCGCCAGCACTAGGCCTACCTGACTACAAGAAGCCATTCTGTCTCTGCCTGATGGAAAAAGAAGGCCTTGCTACTGGAGTCCTGACGCAGCTTCAGGGGGGGAAAGCCGAGACCTTTGGGCTACTTTTCAGCTTGCTTGGATCCAGTTGCAAGGGGAGCAACCTCTTGCATGAGAGCAGCATTTGCAGCATACGCCCTCCTGGACAGGACTGCTGTCATCATTCTTGGGTATCCATTGGAAATCCTGGCTCCGCATGACATCTCAGCAATCCTCAACCGAACCCAGCCAAAACATCTCTCCGCCGCCAGACATCTTCGCCTCCAGTGCTCTCTACTCCTGCCCGACAATGTCACCATCTCCAGATGCACAGTCCTTAACCCATCTACTCTACTCCCACTCCCAAGGGGGGATACAAATATGGACCCTAAGATCAAAATTCTGATCAAAATCTGCATGATACCTTCCGCAGGGATCTGGATTTGCTCCGGACGGATGACCATGATTGCTTCAGCATCATGCAACAGAAAACAGCAGGACTACCTAAGGTGGCAGAAGAGCCACTGACCAAACCAGAGTTGATCCTCTACATGGATGGCTCCAGATTTGCAGATGATGAAGGAAGATTCCACACGGGATGTGCAGTGATCAACAATCAAGAGATCCTGTGGTCCAGAAGTCTGCCGCCTAGTCTGTCAGCTCAGGAAGCAGGACTGATAGCGCTGACGAAGGCCTGCCAAATTGCAGAAGGCAAAACTGCAAACATATACACCGATTCAAGGTACTCGCATGGCATAGCACACGACTCTGGACCCGTCTGGACTGCAAGAGACTTCATCACAGCAAGCGGAACAACTGTGAAGCATCATGGAGCAATCAAGGACTTGCTGGATGCACTCCAACTTCCAAAAAATGGTGGCAGTACTAAAAGTCAAAGCCCATGGAAAATTGAACACAGTAGAGGCACGGGGTAACAACATGGCGGATATAGCAGCCAAAGAAGCAGCCAAAGGAAGGCAAAATGGAGAAGTGGGAGAGGTCGCAGAGCTGGACGGCTACTACATGACGACTGAAGACAAGAAACCTGACCAGATGACTTCCTGGGATCTGCTCAAAAAGCTGCAAGAGCAAGCCCAAAAAAAGGACAAGGAATGCTGGATGTGGAATGGAGCAACACATGAAGAAGGAAGGGTATACGCAATGGACTACGAACCCTGTTTATCCCGAAGCATGTATCCCATGGTGGTCCAGTGGGCACATGGGCCTACACACAGATCAAAGACACAGATAAATGATCTGATTGGTGCTTACTGGTTCGCTCCAGGGATCTCCACCCTAACAGCCAAATTCACTAGCAGCTATCTGACCTGCAGCAAATGCAACCCTGGAGGAATGGAGAAAGTTCCCACAAATCATCTTGCCAGACCACTGTATCCCTTCCAGAGGATCCAGATAGACCACATCCGGATGCCGCCAAGTGGAGGATTCGAATGTGGTCGTGGACGTATTCTCAGGATGGCAGAAGTTTTTCCCAGTGAGGAACCAGTCAGCAAAGACTACTGCAAAGAGACTACCCTAAGAGATGAGATACGCAGATATGGGGTCCCAGAAGTGATATGCAGTGACCAAGGACCCGCATTCACAGCAAATCTCACACGGGAGATCTGGTCAACAGTAGGGTCAGACTTAGGCCTAAGCACTCCCTACAATCCCCAGAGTAGCGAGAAAGTGGATAGACTGAATAAGACACTTAAGAACAGGATGTTGCTAAAGAAACAAACAAACCATGGCAGGACACACTCCCAATCACACTACTCAGTGTTAAGGTACCTTCACACTAAACGACGCTGCAGCGATCCAGACAACGATCCGGATCGCTGCAGCGTCGCTGTTTGGTCGCTGGAGAGCTGTCACACAGACCGCTCTCCAGCGACCAACGATGCCGGTAACCAGGGTAAACATCGGGTTACTAAGCGCAGGGCCGCGCTTAGTAACCCGATGTTTACCCTGGATACCATCCTAAAAGTAAAAAAAACAAACGCTTCATACTTACCTTCGGCTGTCTGTCCTCGGCGCTCTGCTTCTCTGTACTGGCTGTGAGCACAGCGGCCGGAAAGCAGAGCGGTGACGTCACCGCTCTGCTTTCCGGCCGCTGTGCTCACAGTGAGTGCAGGAAAGCACAGCGCCGAGGGACAGACAGCTGAAGGCAAGTATGAAGCGTTTGTTTTTTTTACTTTTAGGATGGTATCCAGGGTAAACAGCGGGTTACTAAGCGCGGCCCTGCGCTTAGTAACCCGATGTTTACCCTGGTTACCAGCGAAGACATCGCTGAATCGGTGTCACACACGCCGATTCAGCGATGTCAGCGGGAGAGCCAGCGACCAAAGAAAGTGCTGGCCCTCTAGCCCCGACCAACGACATCACAGCAAGATTCTGATCGCTGCTGTGTGTCAAACTGAACGATATCGCTAGCGAGGACGCTGCAACGTCATGGATCGCTAGCGATATCGTTTAGTGTGAAGGTACCTTTAGGCACACTTCCAGAGACCCAGAAAAGCTGTCACCATATGAAATTTTGTTTGGGTCTAGTCCCAGGTTAGGGGTATTCTTTCCCTCAGCAGCTGACTATGTAATATGATACTTTGTCTGCTTATGTAACTGAACTCACCAAGAAACTTTCTAACATCCATTCTCGAGTTTTTTTCTTCATTGCCAGATCCAGATTCAGTGTCCGATACGCACTCCTTGAAGTCAGGAAATTGGTTGTTGGTGAAAAAAGTTTGTAAGGAGAACACCACTCGATCCCAGATCTGATGGTCCTGTCCAAAGTGCCGCTGATGACACCAACCTCTGTGAAGCTGGAGGGAAGACCCACTTGGATTCACGCATCGCATTGCAAGAACGCTCCCCTACCAGAACATGACACCCAAGCCAGAATGTTGTGGATGCCCTGCCTGACCGAATAGATGACCTACCTGATAAAGAATACACTACACATGCTATTGACTAAGAGACTGTTTGCAACTAACCCCCGTTAGGGACAGATCTAGTGACCGCCCATTTGCGAAAAGTCTGTACGGTGTAGGGCGTAGGCTTGCGTCAGTTCGCCGGCAGCACAAAAGAGTTGCAGCGCTTTGGTACAGGAGGATAGGATTAGGGCAAGTAATATCTAAGGGGGGCTTGTGATAGAAATATTTATATCATGTAGATCTCACTTGCATGTATACTCCTCTATAATTCATATATACTCATATAAACGCAAATATATCTATATACACTATAATCAATTGCTTAAAATGGCTGACATAAACTGATATAAGCCAGACTGTTCGGTGATTTCCACCCAAAAAAGCGGAAGAACTCCAGATGTCTTAAGTGCTGATGAGATGTCTCAACTTTGTCCTAGATGCAGAGATACATTTTAGTTGCTTAATCAGCAATCGTATGTGCATTAATCACAATATTCTATATATATTCAGATAACCAATAACAGAGGAGCTAGACAATATGTTAATTAACTAACCTGTTGTGAGTTCTGTTTTTGGGCTCCCTCTGGTGGTTACTGATGGTACTGGGTGACTTGTCTTTCCTGGGTCTCTGGGTTCCACCTGTTCCATCAGGATATGGGAGTTTCCTATTTAACCTGGCTTTGCTGGCATTTCCTCGCCGGTTATCAATGTATCCAGTGTGTCTTGTTACCTCTGCTCCCTGCTCCTAGAACCTTCTGGTCAAGCTAAGTTTGGATTTTCCTGTTTTGGTGTTTTGCTTTATTTGGTTTTTAGTCCAGCCTGCAGATATGTGATTCTCTGCTGCTGGTTGCTCTTGTGGGCTGAAATTGCTCCTCATGTACCATGAGTTGGCACATGAGTTCAAGTAATTTCAGGATGGTTTTTTGAAGGGTTTTTCGCTGACCGCGCAGTTCACTTTTGTATCCTCTGCTATCTAGCTTTAGCGGGCCTCATTTTGCTGAAACTGTTTTCATACTGCGTATGTGCTTTCCTCTCATTTCACCGTCATTATATGTGGGGGGCTGCTATTTCTGTGGGGTATCTCTCTGGAGGCAAGAGAGGTCTGTGTTTCTTCTAATAGGGGTAGTTAGATCTTCGGCTGGAGCGAGACGTCTAGGATCATCGTAGGCACGTTCCCCGGCTACTTTTATTTGTGTGTTAGGTTCAGGGTCGCGGTCAGCTCAGGTTCCATCGCCCTAGAGCTTGTTTGTATCTGTGCTTGTCCTTTAGTGATCCCCTGCCATTGGGATCATGACAGTATAACCGGCCCACAAAGTGTTAATTGTATTGGCTGAAGTAGGAGGATAAGTAGTCTGAGGAAGTTTTTTTTTTTTTTTTTCCCTCTTTCCCTCAGAGTTTGCTGCCTAGCCTTATTGCAGCCTGGCTACTTCCTCCTCCTCTTAATCTTTGAATGGCTCTGATCTCAGCTGTTTATCATGGACGTCCAGAGTTTGGCTTCCAGCCTGAATAATCTTGCCGCTAAGGTTCAAAATATACAGGATTTTGTTGTACATGCTCCTATGTCTGAACCTAGAATTCCTGTCCCAGAGTTTTTTTCTGGAGATAGATCTCGTTTTCTGAATTTTAGGAACAATTGCAAGTTGTTTCTTTCTTTGAAATCTCGCTCCTCGGGAGACCCTGCTCAGCAAGTCAAGATTATTATATCTTTCCTGCGGGGTGACCCTCAGGATTGGGCATTTGCATTGGCACCAGGGGACCCTGCGTTGCTTAATGCGGATGCGTTTTTTCTGGCATTGGGTTTGCTCTATGAGGAACCTAACCAAGAGATTCAGGCTGAAAAAGCTTTGTTGGCCCTCTCTCAGGGGCAAGATGAAGCAGAAATTTATTGTCAAAAATTTCGGAAGTGGTCGGTGCTTACTCAGTGGAATGAGTGCGCTCTGGCTGCAAAGTTCAGAGATGGCCTTTCTGAGGCCATTAAAGATGTTATGGTGGGGTTCCCTGCGCCTACTGGTCTGAATGAGTCTATGACTATGGCTATTCAGATTGATCGGCGTTTACGGGAGCGCAAACCTGTGCATCATTTGGCGGTGTCGTCTGAACCGTCACCTGAGATAATGCAATGTGATAGAATTCAGTCCAGAAGTGAACGGCAAAAGTATAGGCGGAAAAAAGGGTTGTGCTTTTATTGTGGTGATTCAGCTCATGTTATATCAGCATGCTCTAAACGCACAAAAAAGGTTGATAAGTCTGTTGCCATTAGTACTTTACAGTCTAAGTTCATTCTGTCTGTGACTCTGATTTGTTCATTATCATCCATTTCCGTCGATGCCTATGTGGATTCAGGCGCTGCCCTGAGTCTTATGGATTGGTCATTTGCCAATCGCTGTGGGTTTAGTCTGGAGCCTCTGGAAGTCCCTATTCCTTTGAAGGGAATTGACTCTACACCTTTGGCTATGAATAAACCTCAGTACTGGACACAAGTGACCATGCGTATGACTCCCGTTCATCAGGAGGTGATTCGCTTCCTGGTACTGTATAATTTGCATGATGTCCTAGTGCTTGGTCTGCCATGGTTACAAACTCATAATCCAGTCCTTGACTGGAAATCAATGTCTGTGTTAAGCTGGGGTTGTCAGGGGGTTCATGATGATGCACCTCCAATTTCTATCGCTTCATCTACTCCTTCTGAGATTCCTGTGTTTTTGTCTGATTATCGGGATGTTTTTGAGGAGCCTAAGCTCAGTTCGCTTCCTCCTCACAGGGATTGCGATTGTGCTATAAATTTAATTCCAGGCAGTAAATTTCCTAAAGGTCGTTTGTTCAATCTGTCAGTGCCAGAGCATACTGCTATGCGGGATTATGTTAAGGAGTCCTTGGAAAAGGGACATATCCGTCCATCTTTGTCCCCTTTGGGAGCAGGTTTTTTTTTCGTGGCCAAAAAAGATGGTTCCTTGAGGCCTTGTATAGATTATCGTCTTTTGAATAAGATTACCGTAAAATATCAGTATCCTTTGCCATTGTTGACTGATTTGTTTGCTCGCATTAAGAGGGCTAAATGGTTCACTAAGATTGATCTTCGGGGTGCGTATAATCTTATACGAATAAAGCAAGGTGATGAGTGGAAAACCGCATTTAATACGCCTGAGGGCCATTTTGAGTATTTGGTAATGCCTTTCGGACTTTCTAATGCTCCTTCAGTCTTCCAGTCCTTTATGCACGATATTTTCCGTGAATATCTGGATAAATTTATGATTGTGTATTTGGATGATATTTTGTTTTTTTCTGATGACTGGGAGTCCCATGTTCAGCAGGTCAGGAAGGTGTTTCAGGTCCTGCGGGCCAATTCCTTGTTTGTAAAAGGCTCAAAGTGTCTCTTTGGAGTCCAGAAGATTTCTTTCTTGGGGTATATTTTTTCCCCTTCTACTATTGAGATGGATCCCGTCAAGGTTCAGGCTATTTGTGACTGGACGCAGCCTACATCTCTTAAGAGTCTACAGAAGTTCTTGGGCTTTGCTAATTTCTATCGTCGTTTTATAACTAATTTTTCTAGTGTTGTTAAGCCTTTGACGGATTTGACTAAGAAGGGTGCTGATGTTGCTGATTGGTCTCCTGCGGCTGTGGAGGCCTTTCAGGAACTTAAGCGCCGGTTTTCTTCTGCTCCTGTGTTGCGTCAGCCAGATGTTTCGCTCCCTTTTCAGGTTGAGGTTGATGCTTCCGAGATTGGAGCGGGGGCGGTTTTGTCACAGAGAAGCTCCGATTGCTCAGTGATGAAGCCATGCGCGTTTTTTTCTAGAAAGTTTTCGCCGGCTGAGCGGAATTATGATGTTGGTAATCGGGAACTTTTGGCCATGAAGTGGGCATTTGAGGAGTGGCGTCATTGGCTAGAGGGTGCTAGACATCGTGTGGTGGTCTTGACTGATCACAAAAATTTGATTTACCTTGAGTCTGCCAGGCGTCTGAATCCTAGACAGGCTCGTTGGTCACTGTTTTTCTCTCGTTTCAATTTTGTGGTTTCATACCTGCCAGGTTCAAAGAATGTGAAAGCGGATGCTCTTTCTAGGAGTTTTGTGCCTGACTCCCTTGGAAATTCTGAACCCACTGGTATCCTTAGGGATGGGGTGATTTTGTCTGCTGTCTCCCCAGACTTGCGACGTGCTTTGCAGGAGTTTCAGACGGGTAAACCTGATCGTTGTCCGCCTGAGAGACTGTTTGTTTCGGATAATTGGACCAGTAGAGTCATCTCCGAGGTCCATTCTTCTGCGTTGGCAGGTCATCCTGGAATATTTGGTACTAGAGACTTGGTGGCCAGGTCTTTTTGGTGGCCTTCCTTGTCGAGGGATGTGCGTTCTTTTGTGCAGTCTTGTGAGGTTTGTGCTCGGGCTAAGCCTTGCTGTTCTCGGGCCAGTGGATTGTTGTCACCTTTGCCTATCCCGAAGAGGCCTTGGACGCACATTTCCATGGACTTTATTTCGGATCTCCCTGTCTCTCAAAAAATGTCCGTCATCTGGGTTGTGTGTGATCGCTTTTCTAAAATGGTTCATCTGGTCCCCTTGCCTAAGTTACCTTCCTCCTCTGAGTTGGTCCCTCTGTTTTTTCAGAACGTGGTTCGTTTGCATGGGATTCCTGAGAACATCGTTTCTGACAGGGGATCCCAGTTTGTGTCTAGATTTTGGCGGACGTTCTGTGCTAAGATGGGCATTGATTTGTCCTTTTCGTCTGCATTCCATCCTCAGACGAATGGCCAGACTGAACGAACTAATCAGACCTTGGAAACTTATTTAAGGTGTTTTGTTTCTGCTGATCAGGATGACTGGGTTACCTTTTTGCCGCTGGCCGAGTTTGCCCTTAATAATCGGGCTAGTTCTGCTACCTTGGTTTCTCCTTTCTTTTGTAATTCGGGGTTTCATCCTCGTTTTTCCTCTGGTCAGGTGGAACCTTCTGATTGTCCTGGAGTGGACATGGTGGTGGATAGGTTGCATCGGATTTGGAGTCATGTGGTGGACAATTTGAAGTTGTCCCAGGAGAAGGCTCAGCAGTTTGCTAATCGCCGTCGCCGCGTGGGTCCTCGACTTCTTGTTGGGGACTTGGTGTGGTTGTCTTCTCGTTTTGTTCCTATGAAGGTCTCTTCTCCTAAGTTCAAGCCTCGGTTCATCGGTCCCTATAGGATCTTGGAAATTCTTAAGCCTGTGTCGTTTCGTTTGGATCTCCCGGCATCGTTTGCTATTCATAATGTGTTCCATCGGTCGTTGTTGCGGAAGTATGAGGTACCTGTTGTTCCTTCGCTTGAGCCTCCTGCTCCAGTGCTGGTGGAGGGAGAATTGGAGTATGTTGTGGAGAAGATCTTGGATTCTCGTGTTTCCAGACGGAAACTCCAGTATTTGGTCAAGTGGAAGGGTTATGGTCAGGAGGATAATTCTTGGGTGGTTGCCTCTGATGTTCATGCTGATGATTTGGTTCGCGCTTTTCATAGGGCTCATCCTGGTCGCCCTGGTGGTTCTCGTGAGGGTTCGGTGACCCCTCCTCAAGGGGGGGGTACTGTTGTGAGTTCTGTTTTTGGGCTCCCTCTGGTGGTTACTGATGGTACTGGGTGACTTGTCTTTCCTGGGTCTCTGGGTTCCACCTGTTCCATCAGGATATGGGAGTTTCCTATTTAACCTGGCTTTGCTGGCATTTCCTCGCCGGTTATCAATGTATCCAGTGTGTCTTGTTACCTCTGCTCCCTGCTCCTAGAACCTTCTGGTCAAGCTAAGTTTGGATTTTCCTGTTTTGGTGTTTTGCTTTATTTGGTTTTTAGTCCAGCCTGCAGATATGTGATTCTCTGCTGCTGGTTGCTCTTGTGGGCTGAAATTGCTCCTCATGTACCATGAGTTGGCACATGAGTTCAAGTAATTTCAGGATGGTTTTTTGAAGCGTTTTTCGCTGACTGCGCAGTTCACTTTTGTATCCTCTGCTATCTAGCTTTAGCGGGCCTCATTTTGCTGAAACTGTTTTCATACTGCGTATGTGCTTTCCTCTCATTTCACCGTCATTATATGTGGGGGGCTGCTATTTCTGTGGGGTATCTCTCTGGAGGCAAGAGAGGTCTGTGTTTCTTCTAATAGGGGTAGTTAGATCTTCGGCTGGAGCGAGACGTCTAGGATCATCGTAGGCACGTTCCCCGGCTACTTTTATTTGTGTGTTAGGTTCAGGGTCGCGGTCAGCTCAGGTTCCATCGCCCTAGAGCTTGTTTGTATCTGTGCTTGTCCTTTAGTGATCCCCTGCCATTGGGATCATGACACTAACCACCCTTAACCACTCCTTTCTATATGCAATTATAACACTATGTATCAGGAAATAAAGGATCAGTATTGATGGAATGCTTTCCTGTCACAATGGTGTACAGACTCATTCTTGAGCGCTCAAAATACTCAGTCTTATTGGGAACGGCCTCAGCACGGGATAGATTTATCCAACCCAAATTTCCATATCATATGTGTTACCTGTGGCTGATGTGTGAGCGGTGTATGTGTTACCTGTGGCTGATGTGTGAGTGGTGTATGTGTTACCTGTGGCTGATGTGTGAGCGGTGTGTTATCTGTGGCTGATGTGTGAGCGGTGTATGTGTTACCTGTAGCTGATGTGTGAGCGGTGTATGTGTTACCTGTGGCTGATGTGTGAGCGGTGTATGTGTTATCAGTGGCTGATGTGGGTGCATACTAAAACCCTATGTGGCAAATTTACCTATGCCTATGGTAGATATTTTAGTCCTATTCATCTCTGCCTATTTTAGATTTTTTTTTACCGTTTCATTTTCTTAATTTAGTTTTCCTTTCCACTTCACTCCATTTGAAGCAGAGTAACCAATTTATTTACATATGTATTTATTTGACATAAAGTTGCAATACGTGAATGTAGGGGTCAAATTTTTTGGAAACGGAATAACGGTTTTGAGCTCCGTTTTTTTTATTGGAATATGTTCATATTAGTACAACAACGCTATCTTCCAAGTTTCATTAAGATATTTTTAGGGATTCAGTCGTTATGCGCCATTTTATGCCATACCTATACCTACAGTGTTATCATGGTTGGAAACGGAAAAACTGTTTTGAGCTCCGTTTTTTTATTGGAATATGTTCATATTAGTACAACAACGTTATCTTCCAAGTTTCATTAAGATATTTTTAGGGATTCAGTCGTTATGCGCCATTTTATGCCATACCTATACCTACAGTGTTATCATGGTTGGAAACGGAAAAACTGTTTTGAGCTCCGTTTTTTTATTGGAATTAGTTCATATTAGTACAACAACGTTATCTTCCAAGTTTCATTAGGATCTTTTTAGGGATTCAGTCGTTATGCGCCATTTTCTGCCATACCTATGCCTAGTGTGTTATCACGGTTGGAAATGGAAAAACGGTTTTGAGCTCCGTTTTTTTTATTGGAATATGTTCATATTAGTACAACAACGTTATCTTCCAAGTTTCATTAAGATCTTTTTAGGGATTCAGTCGTTATGCGCCATTTTCTGCCATACCTATGCCTACAGTGTTATCATGGTTGGAAACGGAAAAACGGTTTTGAGCTCCGTTTTTTTTATTGGAATTAGTTCATATTAGTACAACAACGTTATCTTCCAAGTTTCATTAAGATCTTTTTAGGGATTCAGACGTTATGCGCCATTTTCTGCCATACCTATGCCTACAGTGTTATCATGGTTGGAAACGGAAAAACGGTTTTGAGCTCCGTTTTTTTTATTGGAATTAGTTCATATTAGTAGAACAACGTTATCTTCCAAGTTTCATTAGGATCTTTTTAGGGATTCAGTCGTTATGCGCCATTTTCTGCCATACCTATGCCTAGTGTGTTATCACGGTTGGAAACGGAAAAACGGTTTTGAGCTCCGTTTTTTTATTGGAATATGTTCATATTAGTACAATGACGTTATCTTCCAAGTTTCATTAAGATCTTTTTAGGGATTCAGTCTTTATGCGCCATTTTCTGCCATACCTATGCCTACAGTGTTATCATGGTTGGAAACGGAAAAACGGTTTTGAGCTTCGTTTTTTTTTTATTGGAATATGTTCATATTAGTACAACGACGTTATCTTCCAAGTTTCATTAAGATCTTTTTAGGGATTCAGTCGTTATGCGCCATTTTCTGCCATACCTATGCCTAGTGTGTTATCATGGTTGGAAACGGAAAAACGGTTTTGAGCTCCGTTTTGTTTATTGGAATATGTTCATATTAGTATAACAACGTTATCTTCCAAGTTTCATTAAGATCTTTTTAGGGATTCAGTCGTTATGCGCCATTTTCTGCCATACCTATGCCTAGTGTGTTATCACGGTTTGAAACGGAAAAACGGTTTTGAGCTCCGTTTTTTTTATTGGAATATGTTCATATTAGTACAATGACGTTATCTTCCAAGTTTCATTAAGATCTTTTTAGGGATTCAGTCGTTATGCGCCATTTTCTGCCATACCTATGCCTAGTGTGTTATCACGGTTGGAAACGGAAAAACGGTTTTGAGCTCCGTTTTTTTAATTGGAATTAGTTCATATTAGTACAATGACGTTATCTTCCAAGTTTCATTAAGATCTTTTTAGGGATTCAGTCGTTATGCGCCATTTTCTGCCATACCTATGCCTAGTGTGTTATCATGGTTGGAAACGGAAAAACGGTTTTGAGCTCCGTTTTTTTTATTGGAATATGTTCATATTAGTACAATGACGTTATCTTCCAAGTTTCATTAAGATGTTTTTAGGGATTCAGTCGTTATGCGCCATTTTCTGCCATACCTATGCCTAGTGTGTTATCACGGTTGGAAACGGAAAAACGGTTTTGAGCTCCGTTTTTTTTATTGGAATTAGTTCATATTAGTACAATGACGTTATCTTCCAAGTTTCATTAAGATCTTTTTAGGGATTCAGTCGTTATGCGCCATTTTCTGCCATACCTATGCCTAGTGTGTTATCACGGTTGGAAACGGAAAAACGGTTTTGAGCTCCGTTTTTTTTATTGGAATATGTTCATATTAGTACAATGACGTTATCTTCCAAGTTTCATTAAGATCTTTTTAGGGATTCAGTCGTTATGCGCCATTTTCTGCCATACCTATGCCTAGTGTGTTATCACGGTTGGAAACGGAAAAACGGTTTTGAGCTCCGTTTTTTTTATTCGAATTAGTTCATATTAGTACAATGACGTTATCTTCCAAGTTTCATTAAGATCTTTTTAGGGATTCAGTCGTTATGCGCCATTTTCTGCCATACCTATGCCTAGTGTGTTATCACGGTTGGAAACGGAAAAACGGTTTTGAGCTCCGTTTTTTATTGGAATTAGTTCATATTAGTACAACAACGTTATCTTCCAAGTTTCATTAGGATCTTTTTAGGGATTCAGTCTTTATGCGCCATATTCTGCCATACCTATGCCTAGTGTGTTATCACGGTTGGAAACGGAAAAACAGTTTTGAGCTCCGTTTTTTTTATTGGAATTAGTTCATATTAGTACAATGACGTTATCTTCCAAGTTTCATTAAGATCTTTTTAGGGATTCAGTCGTTATGCGCCATTTTCTGCCATACCTATGCCTACAGTGTTATCATGGTTGGAAACGGAAAAACAGTTTTGAGCTCCATTTTTTTTATTGGAATTAGTTCATATTAGTACAACAACGTTATCTTCCAAGTTTCATTAAGATCTTTTTAGGGATTCAGTCTTTATGCGCCATTTTCTGCCATACCTATGCCTACAGTGTTATCACGGTTGGAAACAGAAAAACGGTTTTGAGCTCCGTTTTTTTTATTGGAATTAGTTCATATTAGTACAATGACATTATCTTCCAAGTTTCATTAGGATCTTTTTAGGGATTCAGTCTTTATGCGCCATATTCTGCCATACCTATGCCTATGGTAGTTTTTTTTTCTAAAGTTGAATGTTTTTAATCTATTTTTCCTTTCCACTTCACTATTTAAAAATAAATTAGCGGAGGTTAAACTTTAATTGCGTTTTCAACAAGGCAAACCCATACATTGCTATAGAGTAACTTTACATTTGAAATAAACACTGAATCCCTAAGTATATCTTTATCGAAAATTTTTGCCTTAGGCAGACCTCACACCTGCGAGTTTTACGGACGTATGAGCGGTTCATAAAATACGGATTGCATACGGTACAATGCTTCTCTATGGCCCAGCTCCTATCAGCCGTGTTTTACTGATCCGTATTATACGGTCTTCTACGGCCATAGAAAATTGCAGTATGCTGCGTTTGTCACCGTATTGCGCAAAAAATCCACTAATGAAAGTCTATGGGGGCCAGAAAAATACGGATTACACACGGACCAACAGTGTGACTTGCGAGAAATACGCAGCGGTGTTAGAGAGAAAAGCCGGAAATTCAGTGCGGTGTACAGTAAAATCACACTGACAGCTTACAGTAGAATAGGTGGAATAAATGTGTACACATAGAATAGGCATATATATATATGTAGATATACTAGATGGTGGCCCGATTCTAACGCATCGGGTATTCTAGAATATGCATGTCCACGTAGTATATTGCCCAGTCACGTAGTATATTGCCCAGCCATGTAGTATATTGCCCAGCCCACGTAGTATATTGCCCAGCCACGTAGTATATTGCCCAGCCCACGTAGTATATTGCCCAGCCACGTAGTATTTTGCCCAGCCACGTAGTATATTGCCCAGCCATGTAGTATATTGCCCAGCCCACGTGGTCTATTGCCCAGCCACGTAGTATTTTGCCCAGCCACGTAGTATATTGCCCAGTCACGTAGTATATTGGCCAGCCCACGTAGTATATTGCCCAGCGATGTAGTATATTGCCCAGTCACGTAGTATATTGCCCAGCCACGTAGTATTTTGCCCAGCCACGTAGTATATTGCCCAGTCACGTAGTATATTGGCCAGCCCACGTAGTATATTGGCCAGCCACATAGTATATTGCCCAGTCACGTAGTATATTGGCCAGCCCACGTAGTATATTGGCCAGCCCACGTAGTATATTGCCCAGCCCACGTAGTATACTGCCCAGCCACGTAGTATTTTGCCCAGCCACGTAGTATATTGCCCAGTCACGTAGTATATTGGCCAGCCCACGTAGTATATTGGCCAGCCCACGTAGTATATTGCCCAGCCACGTACTATATTGGCCAGCCCACGTACTATATTGGCCAGCCCACGTACTATATTGGCCAGCCCACGTACTATATTGTCCAGCCACGTACTATATTGCCCAGCCCACGTAGTATATTGCCTGTGACCACAACGTCATCACAGGTCCTGCGCTCATACCAACCCTGGGACCGGAAGCTGCCGTGGACTACAAGGGGCCCTCAGAAAGGTGAGTATATTTTTATTTTTTTAAATGTGACAAACCTGGCTGGGCAATATACTACGTGGCTAGGCAATATACTACGTGACTGGGCAATATACTACGTGACTGGGCAATATACTACGTGGGCTGGGAAATATAGTACGTGGCTGGGCAATATAGTACGTGACTGGGCAATATACTACGTGACTGGGCAATATACTACGTGGCTGGGCAATATACTGCGTGGCTGGGAAATGTACTACATGGCTGGGCAATATAGTACGTGGCTGGGCAATATACTACGTGGACATGCATATTCTAGAATACCCGATGCGTTAGAATCGGGCCACCATCTAGTGTGTGTGTGTGTGTGTGTGTATATATATATATATATATATATATATATATATATATATATATATATATATATACACATATACACACACATACTATGTGTAGACATTTATCTTAGCTATTCTATTCTAACCTGTCAGTGTGATTTTACTGTACACCGCACTGAATTGCCAGCTTTTCTATAGAACACCGATGCATATTTCTCACAAGTCACACTGCTGGTCTGTGTGTAATCCGTATTTTTCTGGCCCCCATAGCGGCCCTGCACTTAGTAACCCGATATTTACCCTGGTTACAGGTGAACACATCGCTAGATCGGCGTCACACATGCCGATCCAGCGATGACAGCGGGTGATCAGCGACCAAAAAAAAGGTCCTGATCATTCCCCACGACCAACGATCTCCCAGCAGGGGCCTGATCGTTGGTCGCTGTCACACATAACGAGATCGTTAGCGGGATCGTTGTTACGTCACAAAAAGCGTGACGTTGCAACGATATCCTTAACGATATCGTTGTGTGTGAAGGTACCTTAAGGCAAACATTTTCGATAAAGATATACTTAGGGATTCACTGTTTATTTGAAATGTAAAGTTATTATATAGGAATGTATGAATTAACATTGTTGAAAACAGAATTACATTTTTAAGCTTTGTTTTTCTTGCTGGAAAAAGTTCATATTAATGACAAACTTATTTTCAAAGTTTCATCAAGATCTTCTTAGGGATTCAGTGTTTATTTCAAATGTAAAGTTACTCTATAGCAATGTATGGGTTTGCCTTGTGGAAAACGCAATTAAAGTTTAACCTCCGCTAATTTATTTTTAAATAGTGAAGTGGAAAGAAAAAATAGATTCAAAAAATTCAACTTTAGAAAAAAAACTACCATAGGCATAGGTATGGCAGAATATGGCGCATAAAGACGGAATCCCTAAAAAGATCCTAATGAAACTTGGAAGATAACGTCGTTGTACTAATATGAACTAATTCCAATAAAAAAAACGGAGCTCAAAACCGTTTTTCCGCTTCCAACCGTGATAACACACTAGGCATAGGTATGGCAGAATATGGCGCATAAAGACGGAATCCCTAAAAAGATCCTAATGAAACTTGGAAGATAACGTCGTTGTACTAATATGAACTAATTCCAATAAAAAAAACGGAGCTCAAAACCGTTTTTCCGCTTCCAACCGTGATAACACACTAGGCATAGGTATGGCAGAATATGGCGCATAAAGACGGAATCCCTAAAAAGATCCTAATGAAACTTGGAAGATAACGTCGTTGTACTAATATGAACTAATTCCAATAAAAAAAACGGAGCTCAAAACCGTTTTTCCGCTTCCAACCGTGATAACACACTAGGCATAGGTATGGCAGAAAATGGCGCATAAAGACTGAATCCCTAAAAAGATCCTAATGAAACTTGGAAGATAACGTTGTTCTACTAATATGAACATATTCCAATAAAAAAAACGGAGCTCAAAACCGTTTTTCCGTTTCCAACCATGATAACACTGTAGGCATAGGTATGGCAGAACATGGCGCATAACGACTGAATCCCTAAAAAGATCTTAATGAAACTTGGAAGATAACATTGTTGTACTAATATGAACTAATTCCAATAAAAAAAACGGAGTTCAAAACCGTTTTTCCGCTTCCAACCGTGATAACACACTAGGCATAGGTATGGCAGAAAATGGCGCATAAAGACTGAATCCCTAAAAAGATCCTAATGAAACTTGGAAGATAACGTTGTTCTACTAATATGAACATATTCCAATAAAAAAAACGGAGCTCAAAACCGTTTTTTCCGTTTCCAACCATGATAACACACTAGGCATAGGTATGGCAGAACATGGCGCATAACGACTGAATCCCTAAAAAGATCTTAATGAAACTTGGAAGATAACGTTGTTGTACTAATATGAACATATTCCAATAAAAAAAACGGAGCTCAAAACCGTTTTTCCGTTTCCAACCATGATAACACTGTAGGCATAGGTATGGCAGAAAATGGCGCATAACGACTGAATCCCTAAAAAGCTCTTAATGAAACTTGGAAGATAACGTTGTTGTACTAATATGAACATATTCCAATAAAAAAAACGGAGCTCAAAACCGTTTTTCCATTTCCAACCGTGATAACACTGTAGGCATAGGTATGGCAGAAAATGGCGCATAAAGACTGAATCCCTAAAAAGATCTTAATGAAACTTGGAAGATAACGTTGTTGTACTAATATGAACTAATTCCAATAAAAAAAACGGAGCTCAAAACCGTTTTTCCGTTTCCAACCGTGATAACACACTAGGCATAGGTATGGCAGAAAATGGCGCATAACGACTGAATCCCTAAAAAGATCTTAATGAAACTTGGAAGATAACGTTGTTGTACTAACATGAACATATTCCAATAAAAAAAACGGAGCTCAAAACCGTTATTCCGTTTCCAAAAAATTTGACCCCTACATTCATGTATTGCAACTTTATGTCAAATAAATACATATGTAAATAAATTGGTTACTCTGCTTCAAATGGAGTGAAGTGGAAAGGAAAACTAAATTAAGAAAATGAAACGGTAAAAAAAAATCTAAAATAGGCAGAGATGAATACGACTAAAATATCTACCATAGGCATAGGTAAATTTGCCACATAGGGTTTTAGTATGCACCCAAATATGACTAAAAAAATCTACCATAGGCAAAATCTACCATAGGCATAGGTATAGACAAATGACACATAGGGTTTTAGTATTTTCCGCTGATGTGTGAGCGGTGTATGTGTTACCTGTAGCTGATGTGTGAGCGGTGTATGTGTTATCTGTGGCTGATGTGTGAGCGGTGTATGTGTTATCTGTGGCTGATGTGTGAGCGGTGTATGTGTTACATGTGGCTGATGTGTGAGCGGTGTATGTGTTACCTGTGGCTGATGTGTGAGTAGCGGTGTATGTGTTACCTGTGGCTGATGTGTGAGCGGTGTATGTGTTATCTGTGGCTGATGTGTGAGTAGCGGTGTATGTGTTACCTGTGGCTGATGTGTGAGCGGTGTATGTGTTATCTGTGGCTGATGTGTGAGTAGCGGTGTATGTGTTACATGTGGCTGATGTGTGAGCGGTGTATGTGTTATCTGTGGCTGATGTGTGAGTAGCGGTGTATGTGTTACCTGTGGCTGATGTGTGAGCGGTGTATGTGTTACCTGTGGCTGATGTGTGAGCGGTGTATGTGTCATCAGTGGCTGATGTGTGAGCGGTGTATGTGTTATCTGTGGCTGATGTGTGAGCGGTGTATGTGTTACCTGTGGCTGATGTGTGAGCGGTGTATGTGTTACATGTGGCTGATGTGTGAGCGGTGTATGTGTTACCTGTGGCTGATGTGTGAGCGGTGTATGTGTTATCTGTGGCTGATGTGTGAGCGGTGTGTTATCTGTGGCTGATGTGTGAGCGGTGTATGTGTTACCTGTGGCTGATGTGTGAGCGGTGTATGTGTTACCTGTGGCTGATGTGTGAGCGGTGTGTTATCTGTGGCTGATGTGTGAGCGGTGTATGTGTTATCTGTGGCTGATGTGTGAGCGGTGTATGTGTTACCTGTGGCTGATGTGTGAGCGGTGTGTTATCTGTGGCTGATGTGTGAGCGGTGTATTATCTGTGGCTGATATGTGAGCGGTGTGTTACCTGTGGCTGATGTGTGAGTAGCGGTGTATGTGTTACCTGTGGCTGATGTGTGAGCGGTGTATGTGTTACCTGTGGCTGATGTGTGAGCGGTGTATGTGTTACCTGTGGCTGCTGTGTGAGCGGTGTATGTGTTATCTGTGGCTGATGTGTGAGCGGTGTATGTGTTACCTGTGGCTGATGTGTGAGCGGTGTGTTATCTGTGGCTGATGTATGAGCGGTGTTATCTGTGGCTGATATGTGAGCGGTGTGTTACCTGTGGCTGATGTGTGAGCGGTGTGTTACCTGTGACTGATGTGTGAGTAGCGGTGTATGTGTTACATGTGGCTGATGTGTGAGCGGTGTATGTGTTACCTGTGGCTGATGTGTGAGCGGTGTATGTGTTACCTGTGGCTGATGTGTGAGCGGTGTGTTATCTGTGGCTGATGTGTGAGCGGTGTATGTGTTATCTGTGGCTGATGTGTGAGCGGTGTATGTGTTACCTGTGGCTGATGTGTGAGCGGTGTGTTATCTGTGGCTGATGTGTGAGCGGTGTGTTATCTGTGGCTGATATGTGAGCGGTGTGTTACCTGTGGCTGATGTGTGAGTAGCGGTGTATGTGTTACCTGTGGCTGATGTGTGAGCGGTGTATGTGTTACCTGTGGCTGATGTGTGAGCGGTGTATGTGTTACATGTGGGTGATGTGTGAGCGGTGTATGTGTTACCTGTGGCTGATGTGTGAGCGGTGTATGTGTTATCTGTGGCTGATGTGTGAGCGGTGTATGTGTTACCTGTGGCTGATGTGTGAGCGGTGTATGTGTTACATGTGGCTGATGTGTGAGCGGTGTGTTACCTGTGGCTGATGTGTGAGCGGTGTATGTGTTATCTGTGGCTGATGTGTGAGCGGTGTATGTGTTACCTGTGGCTGATGTGTGAGCGGTGTATGTGTTACCTGTGGCTGATGTGTGAGCGGTGTGTTATCTGTGGCTGATGTGTGAGCGGTGTATGTGTTATCTGTAGCTGATGTGTGAGCGGTGTATGTGTTACCTGTGGCTGATGTGTGAGCGGTGTGTTATCTGTGGCTGATGTGTGAGCGGTGTATTATCTGTGGCTGATATGTGAGCGGTGTGTTACCTGTGGCTGATGTGTGAGTAGCGGTGTATGTGTTACCTGTGGCTGATGTGTGAGCGGTGTATGTGTTACCTGTGGCTGATGTGTGAGCGGTGTATGTGTTACCTGTGGCTGATGTGTGAGCGGTGTGTTATCTGTGGCTGATGTGTGAGCGGTGTATGTGTTATCTGTGGCTGATGTGTGAGCGGTGTATGTGTTACCTGTGGCTGATGTGTGAGCGGTGTGTTATCTGTGGCTGATATGTGAGCGGTGTGTCACCTGTGGCTGATGTGTGAGTAGCGGTGTATGTGTTACCTGTGGCTGATGTGTGAGCGGTGTATGTGTTACCTGTGGCTGATGTGTGAGCGGTGTATGTGTTACCTGTGGCTGATGTGTGAGCGGTGTATGTGTTATCTGTGGCTGATGTGTGAGCGGTGTATGTGTTACCTGTGGCTGATGTGTGAGCGGTGTGTTATCTGTGGCTGATGTGTGAGCGGTGTGTTATCTGTGGCTGATATGTGAGCGGTGTGTTACCTGTGGCTGATGTGTGAGCGGTGTGTTACCTGTGGCTGATGTGTGAGTAGCGGTGTATGTGTTACCTGTGGCTGATGTGTGAGCGGTGTATGTGTTATCTGTGGCTGATGTGTGAGTAGCGGTGTATGTGTTACATGTGGCTGATGTGTGAGCGGTGTATGTGTTATCTGTGGCTGATGTGTGAGTAGCGGTGTATGTGTTACCTGTGGCTGATGTGTGAGCGGTGTATGTGTTACCTGTGGCTGATGTGTGAGCGGTGTATGTGTCATCAGTGGCTGATGTGTGAGCGGTGTATGTGTTACATGTGGCTGATGTGTGAGCGGTGTATGTGTTACCTGTGGCTGATGTGTGAGCGGTGTATGTGTTATCTGTGGCTGATGTGTGAGCGGTGTGTTATCTGTGGCTGATGTGTGAGCGGTGTATGTGTTACCTGTGGCTGATGTGTGAGCGGTGTATGTGTTACCTGTGGCTGATGTGTGAGCGGTGTATGTGTTACCTGTGGCTGATGTGTGAGCGGTGTGTTATCTGTGGCTGATGTGTGAGCGGTGTATGTGTTATCTGTGGCTGATGTGTGAGCGGTGTATGTGTTACCTGTGGCTGATGTGTGAGCGGTGTGTTATCTGTGGCTGATGTGTGAGCGGTGTATTATCTGTGGCTGATATGTGAGCGGTGTGTTACCTGTGACTGATGTGTGAGTAGCGGTGTATGTGTTACCTGTGGCTGATGTGTGAGCGGTGTATGTGTTACCTGTGGCTGATGTGTGAGCGGTGTATGTGTTACCTGTGGCTGATGTGTGAGCAGTGTGTTATCTGTGGCTGATGTGTGAGCGGTGTATGTGTTATCTGTGGCTGATGTGTGAGCGGTGTATGTGTTACCTGTGGCTGATGTGTGAGCGGTGTGTTATCTGTGGCTGATATGTGAGCGGTGTGTTACCTGTGGCTGATGTGTGAGTAGCGGTGTATGTGTTACCTGTGGCTGATGTGTGAGCGGTGTATGTGTTACCTGTGGCTGATGTGTGAGCGGTGTATGTGTTACATGTGGCTGATGTGGGAGCGGTGTATGTGTTACCTGTGGCTGATGTGTGAGCGGTGTATGTGTTATCTGTGGCTGATGTGTGAGCGGTGTATGTGTTACCTGTGGCTGATGTGTGAGCGGTGTGTTATCTGTGGCTGATATGTGAGCGGTGTGTTACCTGTGGCTGATGTGTGAGTAGCGGTGTATGTGTTACCTGTGGCTGATGTGTGAGCGGTGTATGTGTTACCTGTGGCTGATGTGTGAGCGGTGTATGTGTTACATGTGGCTGATGTGTGAGCGGTGTATGTGTTACCTGTGGCTGATGTGTGAGCGGTGTATGTGTTACCTGTGGCTGATGTGTGAGCGGTGTATGTGTTACCTGTGGCTGATGTGTGAGTAGCGGTGTATGTGTTACCTGTGGCTGATGTGTGAGTGGTGTATGTGTTACCTGTGGCTGATGTGTGAGCGGTGTATGTGTTACATGTGGCTGATGTGTGAGCGGTGTATGTGTTACCTGTGGCTGATGTGTGAGCGGTGTATGTGTTATCTGTGGCTGATGTGTGAGCGGTGTATGTGTTACCTGTGGCTGATGTGTGAGCGGTGTGTTATCTGTGGCTGATGTGTGAGCGGTGTGTTATCTGTGGCTGATATGTGAGCGGTGTATGTGTTACCTGTGGCTGATGTGTGAGCGGTGTATGTGTTACCTGTGGCTGATGTGTGAGCGGTGTATGTGTTACATGTGGCTGATGTGTGAGCGGTGTATGTGTTACATGTGGCTGATGTGTGAGCGGTGTATGTGTTACCTGTGGCTGATGTGTGAGCGGTGTATGTGTTACCTGTGGCTGATGTGTGAGCGGTGTGTTATCTGTGGCTGATGTGTGAGCGGTGTATGTGTTATCTGTGGCTGATGTGTGAGCGGTGTATGTGTTACCTGTGGCTGATGTGTGAGCGGTGTGTTATCTGTGGCTGATGTGTGAGCGGTGTGTTACCTGTGGCTGATGTGTGAGCGGTGTGTTACCTGTGGCTGATGTGTGAGTAGTGGTGTATGTGTTACCTGTGGCTGATGTGTGAGCGGTGTATGTATTATCTGTGGCTGATGTGTGAGCGGTGTATGTGTTACCTGTGGCTGATGTGTGAGCGGTGTATGTGTTACATGTGGCTGATGTGTGAGCGGTGTATGTGTTACCTGTGGTTGATGTGTGAGCGGTGTATGTGTTATCTGTGGCTGATGTGTGAGCGGTGTATGTGTTATCTGTGGCTGATGTGTGAGCGGTGTGTTATCTGTGGCTGATATGTGAGCGGTGTATGTGTTACCTGTGGCTGATGTGTGAGCGGTGTATGTGTTACCTGTGGCTGATGTGTGAGCGGTGTATGTTACCTGTGGCTGATGTGTGAGCGGTGTATGTGTTATCTGTGGCTGATGTGTGAGCGGTGTATGTGTTACCTGTGGCTGATGTGTGAGCGGTGTATGTGTTATCTGTGGCTGATGTGTGAGCGGTGTATGTGTTATCTGTGCCTGATGTGTGAGCGGTGTATGTGTTACCTGTGGCTGATGTGTGAGCGGTGTGTTATCTGTGGCTGATGTGTGAGCGGTGTGTTACCTGTGGCTGATGTGTGAGCGGTGTGTTACCTGTGGCTGATGTGTGAGTAGTGGTGTATGTGTTACCTGTGGCTGATGTGTGAGCGGTGTATGTATTATCTGTGGCTGATGTGTGAGCGGTGTATGTGTTATCTGTGGCTGATGTGTGAGCGGTGTATGTGTTACCTGTGGCTGATGTGTGAGCGGTGTGTTATCTGTGGCTGATGTGTGAGCGGTGTGTTACCTGTGGCTGATGTGTGAGCGGTGTGTTACCTGTGGCTGATGTGTGAGTAGTGGTGTATGTGTTAGCTGTGGCTGATGTGTGAGCGGTGTATGTATTATCTGTGGCTGATGTGTGAGCGGTGTATGTGTTATCTGTGGCTGATGTGTGAGCGGTGTATGTGTTATCTGTGGCTGATGTGTGAGCGGTGTATGTGTTACCTGTGGCTGATGTGTGAGCGGTGTATGTGTTATCTGTGGCTGATGTGTGAGCGGTGTATGTGTTACCTGTGGCTGATGTGTGAGCGGTGTATGTATTATCTGTGGCTGATATGTGAGCGGTGTGTTACCTGTGGCTGATGTGTGAGCGGTGTATGTGTTATCTGTGGCTGATGTGTGAGCGGTGTATGTGTTACCTGTGGCTGATGTGTGAGCGGTGTGTTATCTGTGGCTGATGTGTGAGCGGTGTATGTGTTACCTGTGGCTGATGTGTGAGCGGTGTATGTGTTACCTGTGGCTGATGTGTGAGCGGTGTATGTTACCTGTGGCTGATGTGTGAGCGGTCTATGTGTTATCTGTGGCTGATGTGTGAGCGGTGTATGTGTTACCTGTGGCTGATGTGTGAGCGGTGTATGTGTTATCTGTGGCTGATGTGTGATCGGTGTATGTGTTATCTGTGGCTGATGTGTGAGCGGTGTATGTGTTACCTGTGGCTGATGTGTGAGCGGTGTGTTATCTGTGGCTGATGTGTGAGCGGTGTGTTACCTGTGGCTGATGTGTGAGCGGTGTGTTACCTGTGGCTGATGTGTGAGTAGTGGTGTATGTGTTACCTGTGGCTGATGTGTGAGCGGTGTATGTATTATCTGTGGCTGATGTGTGAGCGGTGTATGTGTTACCTGTGGCTGATGTGTGAGCGGTGTATGTGTTACATGTGGCTGATGTGTGAGCGGTGTATGTGTTACCTGTGGCTGATGTGTGAGCGGTGTATGTGTTATCTGTGGCTGATGTGTGAGCGGTGTATGTGTTATCTGTGGCTGATATGTGAGCGGTGTATGTGTTACCTGTGGCTGATGTGTGAGCGGTGTGTTACCTGTGGCTGATGTGTGAGCGGTGTATGTGTTACCTGTGGCTGATGTGTGAGCGGTGTATGTTACCTGTGGCTGATGTGTGAGCGGTGTATGTGTTACCTGTGGCTGATGTGTGAGCGGTGTATGTGTTATCTGTGGCTGATGTGTGAGCGGTGTATGTGTTATCTGTGGCTGATGTGTGAGCGGTGTATGTGTTACCAGTGGCTGATGTGTGAGCGGTGTGTTATCTGTGGCTGATGTGTGAGCGGTGTATGTGTTATCTGTGGCTGATGTGTGAGCGGTGTGTTACCTGTGGCTGATGTGTGAGTAGCGGTGTATGTGTTACCTGTGGCTGATGTGTGAGCGGTGTATGTGTTATCTGTGGCTGATGTGTGAGCGGTGTATGTGTTACCTGTGGCTGATGTGTGAGCGGTGTGTTACCTGTGGCTGATGTGTGAGCGGTGTATGTATTATCTGTGGCTGATGTGTGAGTAGCGGTGTATGTGTTACCTGTGGTGTATGTGTTACCTGTGGTGTATGTGTTACCTGTGGTGTATGTGTTACCTGTGGTGTATGTGTTACCTGTGGTGTATGTGTTACCTGTGGTGTATGTGACTGTCGTGTATGCGCTGTGGGAGGAGTCGGACCTACCAGGAGCACATAGACTCAATAGTTCAGCATTATTCCTCCCACACAAGGGTCTGGTCACATGACCGTTACATCACCAGAGGTGGTTAGTCCAGTGTGTTTTAGCATCTAGTATTACCATTCAGTATCCCCTCCCTCATAGTCTCCGCCCCGTCTTCCGGAAACTGAATAACGCGTCTTCTCATTGGTTCCTGGAGTCACTTATCGCGTCTCCGAAGCGTGATTGGTACCCGTGAGGCCAGGTGGTGACGTCAGGGCTGGGCCTGGTAGGGAGGGTTCCGTGCATCACTAGAATTCGCCTTGTGGTATCTGCTGGGTGTGACGTCACGCTCCGCCCTGACGTCGGGTGCGTACACGGAGGCTTCCTGAGTGGACGGTGCGTGCTGTGGGGCGCTTCTTCCAGACTTGAGCCGTGTAAGTGTCTTTGTTTTTGTGCGGAGGTGTCTGTGTTATGGGGTGACGGCACCGTGCGCTGTACACACAGGAGTGTGGACGTTACTGTTCCCAGGCCTGGCGTTTTCTGTGTCCTCTCGTGTGCACGGCCGGCGTGACAGCAGACTGAGACGCACCGTCTGCTCTCGGGTTCCGGCAGTGCTCCCCCTGGCCTGCGGGGGCGCCGGTCTGCTGTTGTAGTGAGTGGTCTGGACCTACCGTAGTATGGTACCTCTGTGTGCACAGTGTGGTGTAGTTTCTCTGATTGTCATACTGATCGCGACTGGCGCGGCGTGCCCGAGTCGTAATGGGCTTGTGACTGGCGCGGCGTGCCCGAGTCGTAATGGGCTTGTGACTGGCGCGGCGTGCCCGAGTCGTAATGGGCTTGTGACTGGCGCGGCGTGCCCGAGTCGTAATGGGCTTGTGACTGGCGCGGCGTGCCCGAGTCGTAATGGGCTTGCGACTGGCGCGGCGTGCCCGAGTCGTAATGGGCTTGCGACTGGCGCGGCGTGCCCGAGTCGTAATGGGCCCGCGACTGGCGCGGCGTGCCCGAGTCGTAATGGGCCCGCGACTGGCGCGGCGTGCCCGAGTCGTAATGGGCCCGCGACTGGCGCGGCGTGCCCGAGTCGTAATGGGCCCGCGACTGGCGCGGCGTGCCCGAGTCGTAATGGGCCCGCGACTGGCGCGGCGTGCCCGAGTCGTAATGGGCCCGCGACTGGCGCGGCGTGCCCGAGTCGTAATGGGCCCGCGACTGGCGCGGCGTGCCCGAGTCGTAATGGGCCCGCGACTGGCGCGGCGTGCCCGAGTCGTAATGGGCCCGCGACTGGCGCGGCGTGCCCGAGTCGTAATGGGCCCGCGACTGGCGCGGCGTGCCCGAGTCGTAATGGGCCCGCGACTGGCGCGGCGTGCCCGAGTCGTAATGGGCCCGCGACTGGCGCGGCGTGCCCGAGTCGTAATGGGCCCGCGACTGGCGCGGCGTGCCCGAGTCGTAATGGGCCCGCGACTGGCGCGGCGTGCCCGAGTCGTAATGGGCCCGCGACTGGCGCGGCGTGCCCGAGTCGTAATGGGCCCGCGACTGGCGCGGCGTGCCCGAGTCGTAATGGGCCCGCGACTGGCGCGGCGTGCCCGAGTCGTAATGGGCCCGCGACTGGCGCGGCGTGCCCGAGTCGTAATGGGCCCGCGACTGGCGCGGCGTGCCCGAGTCGTAATGGGCCCGCGACTGGCGCGGCGTGCCCGAGTCGTAATGGGCCCGCGACTGGCGCGGCGTGCCCGAGTCGTAATGGGCCCGCGACTGGCGCGGCGTGCCCGAGTCGTAATGGGCCCGCGACTGGCGCGGCGTGCCCGAGTCGTAATGGGACTGGCAGGAGTGTTCTGCTTGTCAACAGGCTGCAGCTGTTGTGTGAAAAATAAATGTGAGCCTTTCTCCTCCTCCCCAGGTCCAATGGTGAGCCTGCACCACTCCTCCTCTACTCTGGCTGAGCTCCGTTATTGGCTGCCAAGTATAAGGAGTGTTCCCATTGTGTGTATCAGTGGTACCTGCTGTATCTCACGTGGGGTCCTCCTGCAGCATCCTGGGAGCTGAGCTGCTACTATGGGGAGAGTCTGCGCTTTTTAAGCTTTAGGAGTCCTAGCTAGTAATTGACAGCGTTCCCTTCTGCCCGCTGGACTCATTAGGTTAATGGGAACCTGCCATTAGATTCGTACTGCCGAGTCCTGTGCCACATGAATCATGTTGGTGTCAGGGTTGCTGCCTTTTTATTCTGAATCAGTTTGAGAAAACCCTGCAGGGGACAATAAATCTAGACTAAATACTGAGTCTGGTCCCTGATTGGCTTCTCCCTGCTCTAGTGAAATGGGTTGTCCACCAATTGGATAACTCCTTGCATTGGTGCTGGGTCCCCAGGCGCTTGCTCATGTGATGGCAGCATCTGATGGGATGGTTCCCTCCGATAATCCTCTAATGTCTGATGACCGGATCCATTAGCAGCTTCTAATTGCTCCGTTTCGGTGGCGGTCTATTGTCCGCTCTTTTTTCTTGATTTGCTTTTTTCCTCTGCTTCTAATAAGTGACTTTTCCTTAGCGCTGTTGAGGTAGCACGTTGCCATTGCACTGATGAGGAATATTGATCAGGGAGCTCTTAAAGGGGATACACAAGACTTTAAACAACAAAAACAAAAGAAAAGTGTTTAAGTACTGTCAGGCAGATAGTTACCTGCCTGTGCTCGGCGCCATTCTGCTGACATCGTTTTTCCGCTCTGCTCTGTTGATATGGCAGGACTGCTGACATCATGCTTATTTTAAAGGGAACCTGTCACCTGAATTTGACGGGACCGGTTTTGGGTCATATGGGCGGAGTTTTCTGGTGTTTGATTCACCCTTTCCTTGCCTGCTGGCTGCATGCTGGCCGAAATATTGGATTGAAGTTCATTCTCTGTCTTCCGTAGTACACGCCTGCGCAAGGTAAGATTACTTTGCGCAGGCGTGTACTACGGAGGACAGAGTATGAACTTCAATCCAATATTTCGGCCAGCATGCAGCCAGCAGGTAAGGAAAGGGTGAATAAAACACCCGAAAACTCCGCCCATATGACCCAAAACCAGTTCCGCAAAATTCAGGTGACAGGTTCCCTTTAAACCATCTCCCCATTTACGCTTTAGGAAGCCGGCTGTCCATCAGCATGACGTCAGTAGTCACTGCCCATCAACAGAGCCAAAGTGGAAGAGCTGCTCTGTTTTACAGCAAGTGGCTGAATCGCCGGCAGGAGCGGTCAATGACCTCTATATACCAGCATTGAGTACAACAGGCAAAGGGAACAGTAAGGAGTTTTTAATTGAAGTTGATTAGATCATTACCATACATTAAATATACATTTAGGATTAAAATAAGTACATTTTGGACCACCCCGTTAATTGGGGATTGTCCAAATAGTAGGCAACCATAGAAGTCCAGAAAGAAGAAAAAATGAATGGCACTGAGATTAAATGTAATGAGTTACTTGTATGGAGGGGTACACTCTGAATAATTGGCACATGGTGGGAGTGGAGTCACTTGGTGGAGGGTGCTTGCCAGAAATAAAACATGTAGATAATTCCAAAGGAAGCAGAAAGCAGCAACACTTCCGTTATGTGACGAAGAAACCTTAGTCCTTTATTTCCAATATAAATTCATGGACAAGGTAATAAGAGCAGGGACAGTGCAAGTTAACGGACGACGGCCGTTTCGCGTTATACACGCTTCCGCGGGTCCAGATATCATATCTGGACCCATGGAAGCGTGTATAATGCGAAACGGCAGTCGTCCTTTTACTTTTACTGTCCCTGCTCTTATTACTTAGTCCATGAATTTATATCTACTATATAATTGTCTAAGGGTCACTTCCGTCTTTCCATCTTTCTGTCCTTCTGTCACGGATATTCATTGGTCGCGGCCTCTGTCTGTCATGGAATCCAAGTCGCTGATTGGTCTCGCCAGCTACCAGTCATGGCAGCCGCGACCAATCAGCGATGTTCACAGTCCGATTAGTCCCTCCCTACTCCCCTGCAGTCGGCGCCCGCTCCATACTCCCCGCAGTCACCGCTCACACAGGGTTAATGCCAGCGGTAACTGACCGCGTTATGCCGCGGGTAACTCACTCCGTTACCGCCGCTATTAACCCTGTGTGACCCAGTTTTTACTATTGATGCTGCCTATGCAGCGTCAATAGTAAAAACATCTAATGTTAAAAATAATAAAAAAAATAAATCATTATATACTTACCTTTCGCGACGCTCCGGTGACCTCTGGCAGGTTTCGGTGCCAAGCATGGTATGGGAGAAGGACCTGCCATGACGTCACGGTCGTCATAATAATAATAATCTTTTATTTTTATATAGCGCTAGCATATTCCGCAGCGCTTTACAGTTTGCACACATTATTATCGCTCTCCCCGATGGGGCTCACAATCTAGATTCCCTATCAGTATGTCTTTGGAATGTGGGAGGAAACTGGAGTACCCAGAGGAAACCCACGCAAACACGGAGAGAACATACAAACTCTTTGCAGATGTTGTCCAGGGTGGGATTAGAACCCAGGACTTCAGCGCTGCAAGGCTGTAGTGCTAACTACTGCGCCACCGTGCTGCCCCGGTCATGTGACCGCGACGTCATGACAGGCCCTGCGCGAGAAGATCCTGCCATGACGTCACGGTCATGTGACCGAACTACAAGGGGCCCTGGGAAGGTGAGTATATGTTTATTTTTTAACCTGTGACATACGTGGCTGGGCAATATACTACGTGGCTGGGCAATATACTACGTGGCTGGGCAATATACTACGTGGCTCTGTGCTGTATACTACGTCGCTGGGCAATATAGTACGTGGCTCTGTGCTGTATACTACGTCACTGGGCAATATAGTATGTCACTGGGCAATATACTACGTGGACATGCATATTCTAGAATACCCGATGCGTTAGAATCGGGCCACCATCTAGTTGGAAACAAAGGACTAAGGTTTCTTCGTCACAAAACGGAAGTGTTGCTGCTTTCTTCTTACTCTGGATTCAAATTGTAGGCACCCCCTTTTAAGAAGCTCTCCTACCAAAAATGGCATGTCCTAAATGTGAGTGTGATATAATATTTACTGGTGGCCGTCTTTCCTGGCTTACAGCATTACTCCTGTCCTTCTGGGTCACGTGACTTCCTATAAGGGTAGCCGTATCACACAGCAGTCCCTTTCTCAGTGAAGATGGCCTCGTGCTGAGGCTGTAAAGGCTTACCCTGGTGGAAGTAGCACAGTCCTGTGTGAGCCTGTGCTTTTTTTTACTCCAAAGTGGACCCCGGCGGCGTTGAAAATCGAGGAAGTTGTTGATCTGTAGGTATTTTGTTACAATCTCACTACATCAGACATGTTTCGAAGGGTTTAAGGCATAATTTTTGGCAGCAGTGCTTCTGTAACTGTCAAGGTTCTCTATGTTTTGTATTTGAGGAGAGACCTGTCGGACAATTGGAGAAGCGGCCAATGACCTGCCTCTGACTAGTCAGCTGAGATGCACAACTCCCAGCCGGCTTTTCAAAGTATGCTTCCTCTGAAAAGCCGTAGAGTAAAACGTACGGACTACGACTGATCCATGTTGTCCTTGGTTTGGGCACCATAAATCTGATGTCATGTTCCCTTTGAAAAGAGCAGAGATTTAAAGTGGTTGCCCTTAAAATCCCTTCTCACCTATGCGGTGTCTGCTACTCAGGTCTGTTTTGGCTGCAGCAGTGACAACATGACAGCGCGCATCACTGCTCCACCTTATCACGGAGTGTGCACCATCCAGGAGCGGAGGGCACGTGACTCCGAGTGTGTGATTTGTATACATGCGGTCACATGCCGTCTAGATGGACACAGCGGAATGTGGGGCAGAAATCTGACAACTTGCTACAAGCAGCAGGGAATCCTCAGAGTGCGCGCTGTGTGAGGATTCACAACCCTGCAGTCACATATACTGCCTGCAGACTTGTAGTCTAAGGGTACCGTCACACAGTGGCATTTTGATCGCTACAACGGCACGATCCGTGACGCTCCAGCATCGTAACAATATCGCTCCAGCGTCATAGACTGCTGTCACACTTTGCAATGTACGACGCTGGAGCGATAATTTCATGACGTATGTGCGATGTAGAAGCCGTTGGTTACTATGTGCACATCGTATACAATATCGTGCACACCTTTGTTGCACCATGCGATCATGCCGCCACAGCGGGACACTAGACGACGAAAGAAAGTTTCAAACGATCTGCTACGACGTACGATTCTCAGTGGGGTCCCTGATCGCAGGAGCGTGTCAGACACAGCGAGATCGCTGGAACGTCACGGATATATCGCTGGAACGTCACGAATCGTGCCGTCGTAGCGATCAAAATGCCACTGTGTGACGGTACCCTTAAGCTGGACAACCCCTTTAATGTAGATTAGTTCTGGTGAGCACTTCCCTTTTCAATTTCCTTTAATACTGTGTGTGTTTTTAAAAATTCTCTGGATCTCTAGCTTAAGGATGGCTCATTAATATCAGATCGTTGGGGGGTCCCAACTCCTGGCACCCCTAGTGTTCAGCTTTCCTTGGTTGTAGTCAGATGTAAGCTGCTGAGCTGAATACGAGTGGATCTGCAGTACCTTGCCGCAGCCACTAAAAACTGCTGGACGGGTGCTCAGTGAGTTGCATAGTAGAACCGCTAGAAGCAGCCGTTGGAACTAGTTCTGATCACTGCTGTTTAACTTCTTAAAGGGGTTTTCCCACAAACAATGTTACTTTTAATTGATAGATTTTGGACTAATAACAATTTCCACAATTGGTTGTGCGTGTATAAAATGTTCCTGTGCTGAGATGACCTTTTATAAGGTTACTAGATGGTGGCCCGATTCTAACGCATCGGGTATTCTAGAATATGTATGTCCACGTAATTTATTGCCCAGCCATGTAGTAGTATATTACCCAGCCAGGTATGTAACAGGTTAAAAAATAAAAAAGAAACATATACTCCCCTTCCGAGGGTGCCTTGTAGTCCTCTCGCCTGTGTGCGGTGCACGCGGCAGCTTCCGGTTCCAGGGTTGGTATGAGCGCAGGACCTGTGATGACGTCGCGGTCACATGACCGTGACGTCATGGCAGGTCCTTCTCACATACCATCCTTAGCATCGGAACCTGCCGCTTGCACTGCCAAGGACATGGTGACACGTCGGAGGGTGAGAATAACGTTTTTTTTTTATTATTATTATTTGTAACATTAGATCTTTATTACTATTGATGCTGCATACGCAGCATCAATAGTAAAAAGTTGGTCACACAGGGTTAATAGCTGCGTAACCTGAGTGCGTTACACCACGCTCTGGTAACGCTGGCATTAACCCTGTTGTGAGGGCTGACTGAATGACTGCGGGGAGGAAAGAGCGGCCATATTGCCGCCGGACTGTGGTCGTCGCTGATTGGTCGTGGGCGTTTTGCCACGACCAATCAGCGACTTGGATTCCATGACAGACAGAGGCCGCGACCAATGAATATCTGGGACAGACAGAAAGACGGAAGTGACCCTTAGACAATTATATAGTAGACTAGATAATGGCCCGATTCTAACGCATCGGGTATTCTAGAATATGCATGCCCACGCAGTATATTGCCCAGCCACGTAGTATATTGAATATGTGAACAAAGTTAGTTGCTCCAGCTCCTTTTAAAATATCCAATTCTTTATTTTTCCATTAAAACTGCAAAGTCCTTGTGCAAAGTGGATGTAGTTACAGTGGATACAGAAAAACAAGCAATGCGTTTCGATCTAATATGATCTTTTTCACAGCTGTGAAAAAGATCATATTAGATTGAAACACGTAGTATAGAGACTTAAAAAAAAATCAAAAACATATACTCACCTTCCGAAGGCCCGTTGAAGTCCTGCTATACTCACCATCCGCCGCCTTTCCCGCTCCCGGGACCGCTCCTTTGCAAGCGGCAGCTTCCGGTCCCAGGCGGTGGATGGTGAGTATAGCAGGTTTTTTTTTTTTTTAAATTATTTTTAACATGACATATTTTTACTATTGATGCTGCATAGGCAGCATCAATCGTAAATAGTTGGGGACACACAGGGTTAATAGCTGCGGTAACGGAGTGCGTTACACCGCGGCCCGTTACCGCTGTCATTAACCCTGTGTGAGTGGAGGGGATTATGGAGCGGGTGCCGTGCAGGGGAATAGGGGAGGGACTTATCAGACTGTGCCCGTCGCTGATTGGTCGCGGCAGCCATGACAGGCAGCTGCCGAGACCAATCAGCGAATGAATAACCGAGACAGAAAGAAGGACAGACGGGAAGTGACTCCACTGCGGATTTTTCCGCTCGGATTCTGGAGAATCCGCAGGTGTTTTACCTGCGGATTTTGCCTGCGTTTTTACACCTGCTGATTCCTATAAAGGAATAGGTGTAAAATGCTGCGTAGTCCGCATAAGAATTGACATGCTGCGGAAAATATACCTCTGCGTTTCTGTGCAGAATTTTCCATAGCATGTGCACTTCGGATTTGATTTTCCATAGGTTAACCTGATACTGTACAATGCATGGAAAACTGCTGCGGATCCGCAGGGCCGAATCTGCAATATGTGCACATACCCTAAAGGTACCTTCACACTGAACGATATCGCTAGCGATCCGTGACGTTGCAGCGTCCTGGCTAGCGATATCGTTCAGTTTGACACGCAGCAGCGATCAGGCCCCTGCTGTGATGTCTTTGGTCGCTGCAGAAAGTCCAGAACTTTATTTCGTCGCTGGACTCCCTGCAGACATCGCTGAATCGGCGTGTGTGACGCCGATTCAGCGATGTCTTCACTGGTAACCAGGGTAAACATCGGGTTACTAAGCGCAGGGCTGTGCTTAGTAACCCGATGTTTACCCTGGTTACCAGCGTAAAAGTAAAAAAAACAAACACTACATACTTACCTTCTGCTGTCTGTCCCCGGCGCTGTGCTTCTCTGTACTGGCTGTGATCGCCGGTCAGCCGGAAAGCAGAGCAGTGACGTCACCGCTCTGCTTTCCGGCCGCTGTGCTCAGTCAGTGCAGGAAAGCACAGCGCCGGGGACAGACAGCAGAAGGTAAGTATGTAGTGTTTGTTTTTTTTTACGTTTACGCTGGTAACCAGGGTAAACATCTGGTTACTAAGCGCGGCCCTGCGCTTAGTAACCAGATGTTTACCCTGGTTACCAGGGGACTTCGGGATCGTTGGTCGCTGGAGAGCTGTCTGTGTGACAGCTCTCCAGCGACCAAACAGCGACGCTGCAGCGATCGACATCGTTGTCGGTATCGCTGCAGCGTCGCTGAGTGTGAAGGTACCTTAAATGTACCCCTGCTGTGTACTGTGTAATGGCTGTGTCTGACCGTGCAGGGACATGGTCTGATCATGGCATATCTCCTGGGCAGGGGGTGGGACAAAAAAAAAATATAAGACTAGAGAGTACGGCATAACAAATTAGGGTACATGTCCACGTTCAGGATGGCCGGCGATTTTGACGGAGCAGCAAACTCGCTCCGCCCCTTTCTGGGGACGCGATGATGCCTGATGTGTTCATTGCACACATCCGTAATCATCGTACCCTCACATAGGGCCCTGTGCAGTGTCGCCGCAAGGTAAACTGACATGCTGTGATCTAAAAAGACGCGCCGCATGTCCGGAATCGCAGGGTCGCCGGATGCGTGTTACCACGCATAGTGGAGACGGGATTTCATGAAATCCCCTCCACTATGCTGTAACATCTGGATGCTGCGTGTTTGACGCTGCGACTCAACGTAGCGTCAAACACGCAGCGTTTCCTGAACGTGGAAACATACCTTTCCGGGGTAAAACGTTGCTTAAAAACACAGTGAAATTATTTACCTCAGAGAAAGAATCAGCTGTGACCCCCTTCTGTAATGTCTATATTCTCTCTTTTGCTCCCCTGCCCAAGAGATACGCTATGATCAGACCATGTGCCTGCATGGTGAGACACGGCCATTACACAGACACAGCAGGGGCACATTTATAAGATTATCTCCGCACAGGAACATTTTATTTACACACATCCAATTGTGGAAATTATTATTATTCCAAGATCTACTAATAAAAAATTTACTTTGTGGGATAACCCCTTTAGGAGTCTGTCAGCAGACTTTGCTACCCCTTCTGAGAGCAGCATGTAGGGCAGGAAGGAGACTCTGATTCTAGCAATGCGTCACATACTGGGCTGCTTGCTGTCATTTTGATAAAATCCCTGTTTTATCTGCTGCAGATCTAGCAGTTCTCTGAATGCTGAGCTCTCTAACCCCGCCCACATGACTGACAGCTTTCTGTCAGCCACTTGGTGGTGGGGTTATACAGACCTCGTGAATATCCTTGACTACCTGGCAGAGGGAAAAACTTGAATTTCTCTTGAATAAGATATTGGGTCGCAGATGTCAATGTATCGTTCTATTGCGCTTCTTAGAACCGACATGCCCATATAAATGGCTTAGGAAGGATGATCTTACTGACAGTCCTTTTAAATAACCGCTGCATTTACATTGTTTCCTCCTGTTCTGGCCCATCCAGTTTGGAGGTCAATCAGCGCCCCCACAACATGATCATGGGGTGCAGATGGGTTGCTTACATATAAACCTATGCTTCTGATGTATCTGTAGGATATCACGATCATATTTGTGGTGGTCAGACAGCTGTCACACCCACCTATCTGCAACTATCTGTTCAGTGAGGTTGTGAGCTGAGGTGATGATGAGAGAGGGAGTGTTCAGTGGAATGGGTGATAATGTATAGTACCTGGGAGTGCACAATAATCAGTGTACATAACCATGCAGTTCCTGCTCGGTACATTGTTGACATTTGGCTGCCGCTGTAACAGCACCTTATCGGTGGGCAAGCATTTGGACCCCACTGTCTGATGTTAATGATCTAAGCCATGGATAGGTCATAAGAATGCTGGTCCCATACAACCCCTTTATTCAGTCCGTTCCATGATGGCAGCAATTTTTGGTTAATTTATACTTTTGTGAAAACTGCCTCCTCATCTGCTCCATGCCAGCTACTATAGACAGCACCCCACAGGTAAGGCCTGCTGCGCAGTGTGAGATGCATTGCACCACAGTCATCCCTATGGTTTGTCCCATTGTTCCTTGATGAATCCATGATCCTGTTTTACAAATGGAGTTTTCTTTTTTTTTTGTTGATCATGGACCTTCTGCAGGTTGGACAGGGCTATTGAAGTGCTCTTCTCCCCTAGGTCATTGGGGCAGTGCAGGGAGCTGTTAAAGGGAACCTGTCAGCAGGATTGTGCACAGTAACAGAGAATGATTGGCACAGCGGACTGACATCAGACCTGCCACACCACTTAAAAAAGGGGACAAAGTTTGCCATTCTGCGAATAAGTGCAGTTCCCATTGGTGGGACATCCACTGATCAGCAAGTTATCACCTATCCAGTGGAGCCTCTGGCATTGTCATAGAGGTGTGTTCGCACCGCTTCAGTCACTGCTCAGTATAGAGTGAGTGGCTGCTTACAGCCAGAACAAAATGAATTTTCTCCTGCTTCCTGGGCTTTAAGTACTGCATCTGGGCAGCTTTAGAATGCTATTAACATGCAGCTTAACCCCATATATGCAGTATAATAGTGCTGGAGTTCCCTTTAACGTGAACTGGAATGTGACTAGTTTTAAACACAACCACATCCCCAATTATAAGAGGACTAGATGGTGGCCCGATTCTAACTCATCGGGTATAATAGAATATGTATGTCCACGTAGTATATTGCCCAGCTACACACAGAGCCACGTAGTATATTGGCCAGTCACGTAGTATGCACCATATCCCTGTTAAAAAAAAAAAAAATAATAAAAAATTAAAATGAAAAAATAGTTACATACTCACCTCCTAGAGCCTCCAGATCCAAGCGGGCGGTTCCCGATGCTTGGCGTCCGGTCTGAAGATTGCGGTCTCGCGAGACCGTACGTCGTCATCTTGCGAGACCGCAATGCATGCAGCGGTCACCGGGGCGTCGCGCGGAGCAGGAAAGGCCGGTTCCTGATCCGGGGGTGCCACCGGAGGGTGAGTACGGTAACTATTTTTTATTTTTTTATTTTTAACATTAGATATTTTTACTATTCATGCTGCATAGGCAGCATGAATAGTAAAAAGGTGGTCACACAGGGTTAATAGCAGTGTTAACCGAGTGCGTTACAACGCGGTCAACGCTGCCATTAACCCTGTGTGAGCCCTGACCGGAGGGGAGTATGCCGACGCCGGGCACTGACTGCGGGGAGGAATTTTTTCCGGACTGTGGCCGTCGCTGACTGGTCGCAGCAGCTATGGCAGGCAGCTGCCGAGACCAATCAGCGAATGAATAACCGTGACAGAAGGACAGACAGACGGAAGTGACCCTTACACAATTATATAGTAGATGTTCATACTTAAACAACCACCTTATTTTAGTTTTATTTTTTCCCCTTCAAAATTACTTTTCTTAAAGGGCCACTGTCACCCCCCTCCAGCCGTTATAAACTAAGAGAGCCACCATGTGCAGCAGTAATGCTGCATTCTAACAAGGTGGCTCTTTTAGTTTTGTGTTCATGTATTACTAAAATAAAGCAGTTTGAAACTTTGCAAAAATACCTGTCTTTGTCCACGGAGGCGGGTCTGAAGCCTCCTCTGTGAAGCGCCCAACTGCCGTCACTCATCTCTTCTGGGGCGATGGTCGCCGCCCCCTGCGCGCTGTTCTTCTTAAATCCGGCACCTGCGGCCACCCTGTTACTGAATCCCCGCCCCGCACTGTTATGCATTATGCACAGTGCTGGGCTGGGATTCCTGGGCAGATTCCTGCACAGACCGACGCTGGAAGGCGGGGAACCTGGGGGAGCGTCTGACAAGCGCAGTGCGCATGCCCAGGAATCCCAGCTCCGCACTGTGCATAATGCATAACACAGTGCGGGATTCAGTAACCGGGTGGCCGCACTGCCCGCACAGGCGCAGTCAGGAACCGGCATCTGAGCTATGACTGCCAATTCCCAATGCGCCTGCCCCAGGCAGGCACGTACAGCGCTGGCGCCGGATTTAAGAATAGCGCGCAGGGGGCGGCGACCATCGCCCCAGAAGAGATGAGTGACGGCAGTTGGGCGCTTCACAGAGGAGGCTTCAGACCCGCCTCCGTGGACAAAGACAGGTATTTTTGCAAAGTTTCAAAGCGCTTTATTTTAGTAATACATGAACACAAAACTAAAAGAGCCACCTTGTTAGAATGCAGCATTACTGCTGCACAAGGTGGCTCTTTTAGTTTATAACGGCTGGAGGGGGGTGACAGTGGCCCTTTAATGGATTTTTAGTTTATTGGTTACATTAATCCCTTCGCGATGGGACCAATTTCAGTGTTTGCTTTTCCCTACCCTTCCTAGAACTCTTATTTTTCTGTCCAACATAGACATGAGGGCTCACTTTTTTGATGGACAAGTTTTCACCATTCACTTTACAACGTGTTATACTAGAAAATGGGGGGGGTGGATTCAAAGTGCGTAAAATTGTGAACCCCCCCCCCACAAAATTAAAAAAAAAAAAAAAAATTACGATGTACATTGCAGTCTACTATATAATTGTTTAAGGGGTACTTCCGTCTGTCACGGATATTCATTGGTCGTGGCCTATGTTTATCATGGAAATCCTAGTCGCTGATTGGTCGCCGCAAAACAGCCACGACCAATCAGCGACGGGCACGGAAGAAAATGGCCGCTCCTTACTCCCCGCAGTCAGTGGCCGGCGCCCGCTCCATACTCCCCACAGTGTCCCCGGCGCTCCGCTATATACTCCCCACAGTGTCCCCGGCGCTCCGCTATATACTCCCCACAGTGTCTCCGGCGCTCCGCTATATACTCCCCGCAGTGTCCCCGGCGCTCCGCTATATATTCCCCGCAGTCAGTGTCCCCGGCGCCCGCTCCATACTCCCCTCCGGTCACCGCTCACACAGGGTTAATGCCGGCGGTAACGGACCGCGTTATGCCGCGGGTAACGCACTCCGTTACCGCCGCTATTAACCCTGTGTGTCCCCAACCTTTTACTATTGATGCTGCCTATGCGGCATTAATAGTAAAAAAAAAAAAAAAAAAAAATGTTAAAAAACCAAAAACCCTGCTATACTCACCCTCCGTTGTCCGCTGAGGCGCTCGCGCCTGCCGCCATCTTCCTTTCCCAGCGATGAATTGCGAAATTACCCAGAAGACCTAGTGGTCTCGCGAGACCGCTAAGTCATCTGGGTAATTTCGCAATGCATCCTGGGAACGCAAGATGGCGGCAGCCGCGCGCCCATCAGCACAGCGCCGTTGGATCCCAGGAGACGGAGAGACAGGGTGCTGAGGAGCAGCGACCAGAATGGTGAGTATGTTAAACTACTAGGGGCCATCGGATCGTTAGGTGAGTATGTTTATTTTTTATTTTTTAACCTGTGACATACGGGGCTAGGTAATATACTACGGAGCTGGGCAATATACTACGTAGCTCTGTGCTGTATACTACGTAACTGGGCAATATACTACGTCACTGGGCAATGTACTACGTGGCTCTGTGCTGTATACTATGTCACTGGGCAATATACTACGTCGCTGGGCAATATACTACGTGGCTCTGTGCTGTATAGTACGTGGCTGGGCAATATACTACGTGGACATGCATATTCTAGAATACCCGATGCATTAGAATCGGGCCACCATCTAGTGTGTATGTATGTATGTATGTATATGTATATATATGTATATATATATATATATATATATATATATATATATATATATATATATATATATATATATATATATATATATATATATATATATATATATATATATATATAATATTCAGTCAGTTGTGGCCGAAAGTATTAACACCCCTGCAATTCTGTCAGATAATACTCATTTTCTTCCTGAAAATGATTGCAGACACAAATTATTTGGTGGTATTATCTTCATTTGATTTGTCTTAAATGAAAAAACACAAGAGAGAATGAAGCAAAAAGCAAAACATTGATCATTTCACACACAACTCCAAAAATGGGCCAGACAAAAGTATTGGCACCCTCAGCCTAATACTTGGTTGCACAACCTTTAGCCAAAATAACTGCGACCAACCGCTTCCGGTAACCATCAATGAGTTTCTTACAATGCTCTGCTGGAATTTTAGACCATTCTTCTTTGGCAAACTGCTCCAGGTCCCTGATATTTGAAGGGTGCCTTCTCCAAACTGCCATTTTTTAGATCTCTCCACAGGTGTTCTATGGGATTCAGGTCTGGACTCATTGCTGGCCACCTTAGAAGTCTCCAGTGCTTTCTCTCAAACCATTTTCCAGTGCTTTTTGAAGTGTGTTTTGGGTCATTGTCCTGCTGGAAGACTCATGACCTCTGAGGGAGACCCAGCTTTCTCACACTGGGCCCTACATTGTGCTGCAAAATTTGTTGGTAGTCTTCAGACTTCATAATGTCATGCACACGGTCAAGCAGTCACGTGCCAGAGGCAGCAAAGCAACCCCAAAACCTCAGGGAACCTCCGCCATGTTTGACTGTAGGGACCGTGTTCTTTTCTTTGAATGCCTCTTTTTTTTCTCCTGCAAATTCTACGTTGATGCCTTTGCCCAAAAAGCTCTACTTTTGCCTCATCTGACCAGAGAACATTCTTCCAAAACGTTTTAGGCTTTTTCAGGTAAGTTTTGGCAAACTCCAGCCTGGCTTTTTTATGTCTCGGGGTAAGAAGTGGGGTCTACCTGTGTCTCCTACCATACAGTCCCTTTTCATTCAGACGAGGACGTATAGTACGGGGTGACACTGTTGTACCCTCGGACTGCAGGGCAGCTTGAACTTGTTTGGATGTTAGTCGAGGTTCTTTATCCAACATCCGCACAATCTTGCGTTGAAATCTCTTGTCAATTTTTCTTTTCCGTCCACATCTAGGGAGGTTAGCCACAGTGCCATGGGCTTTAAACTTCTTGATGACACTGCGCACGGTAGACATAGGAACATTCAGGTCTTTTGGAGATGGACTTGTAGCCTTGAGATTGCTCATGCTTCCTTAAGGTACCGTCACACTGTACGATTTACCTACGATCACGACCAGCGATACGACCTGGCCGTGATCGTAGGTAAATCGTAGTGTGGTCGCTGGGGAGCTGTCACACAGACAGCTCTCCAGCGACCAACGATTCCGAGGTCCCCGGGTAACCAGGGTAAACATCGGGTTACTAAGCGCAGGGCCGCGCTTAGTAACTCGATGTTTACCCTGGTTACCAGCGTAAAAAACAAACAAACAGCACATACTTACATTCCGGTGTCCGTCAGGTCCCTGTGCTCTGCTTTCACTTTACGGCTGGCAGTCACAGTGCGGGAAGCATACGGCAAGGGACCTGACGGACACCGGAATGTAAGTATGTGCTGTTTGGTTTTTTTACATTTACGCTGGTAACCAGGGTAAACATCGGGTTACTAAGCGCGGCCCTGCGCTTAGTTACCCGATGTTTACCCTGGTTACAAGCGAACGCATCGCTGGATCGCATCGCTAGATCGGTGTCACACACACCGATCTAGCGATGACAGCGGGAGATCCAGCGACGAAAGAAAGTTCTAAACGATCTGCTACGACGTACGATTCTCAGCAGGATCCCTGATCGCTGCTGCGTGTCAGACACAGCGATATCGTAACGATATCGCTGGAACGTCACGAATCGTACCGTTGTAGCGATCGAAATGGCAGTGTGTGACGGTACCCTTACAATTTGGTTTCTCAAGTCCTCAGACAGTTCTTTGGTCTTATTTCTTTTCTCCATGCTCAACGTGGTACACACAAGGACACAGTACAGAGGTTGAGTCAGCTTTCATCCATGTCAACTGGCTGCAAGTGTGATTTAGTTATTGCCAACACCTGTTAGTGCCACAGGTAAGTTACAGGTGCTGTTAATTACACTAATTAGAGAAGCATCACATGATTTTTTGAACAGTGCCAATACTTTTGTCCACCCATTTTTTATGTTTGGTGTGGAATTATATCCAGTTTGGCTTTAGGACAATTCTTTTTGTGTTTTTTTTTTTTTATTTAAGACAAATTAAATGAAGATAATAATAAAAAACAATTTGTTTGCAATCATTTTCAGGAAGAAACTGAGTATTATCAGACAGAATTGCAGGGGTGTTAATACTTATGGCCACAACTGTGTGTGTGTGTATACACACACACACACACACACACACACACACACACACACACACACACACACACACACACACACACACACACACACACACACACCCAGGGGTCGGCAGGGGAGGGGGTGCAGGGGCTGTCTAATAATACTCACCTGCTCCCAGCGCGGTCCCCGGCGCCCCAGTTTCTTCCTGTACTGAGCGGTCACATGGTACCGCTCATTACAATAGTGAATATGCTGCTCCACTTCCCATAGGGGTGGAGCCTCATATTCATTCCTGTAATGAGCGGTAACGGTGACAGCTCAGTACAGAAAGCAGCTGGGGATCCAGGGACTGCACAGCGCCAGGAACAGGTTAGTATAATGGGGAGTTGGAGCGCTGTGCGATATTCACCTCTCCCCGTTCCGAGCGCCGCAGCGTCTTTAGCAGTGACGCTCAGGTCAGAGGGCGTGATGATGTGGTTAGTGCGCGCCCTCTGCCTGAACATCAGTGCAGAAGACGCTGAAGATGGAGCGTTGCTGGAACGAAGTCAGGTGAATATTGAAAGTGAGTGACGGAGTGGTGAGTATGTGATGATTTTTTATTTTTTTTTCTCGCAGCAACATCGTATGGGGCAAGTGTCTATGGGGCCATAACGTTTGTGCAGCACTATATGGGGCAAATGTCTGTATGGAGCATCTTATGGGGCCATAATTAACGTTTGTGGAGCATTATAATAATAAATAATAATAATAATCTTTATTTTTATATAGCGCTAACATATTACGCAGCGCTTTACAGTTTGCACACATTTTTTCATCGCTGTCCCCGTTGGGGCTCACAATCTAAATTCCCTATCAGTATGTCTTTGGAATGTGGGAGGAAACCGGAGTACCCGGAGGAAACCCACGCAAACACAGAGAGAACATACAAACTCTTTGCAGATGTTGTCCTTAGTGGGGCTTGAACCCACGACTTCAGCGCTGCAAGGCTGCTGTGCTAACCACTGTGCCACCGTGCTGCCGCAAGTGTGTGTATGGAGCATCTTATGGGGCCATAATCAAGGTTTGTGCAGCATTATATGGGACAAATATCTTTATGGAGCATCTTATGGGGCCATAATCAACATTTGTGCAGCATTATATTGGGCAAATGTGTCTATGGAGCATCTTATGGGGCCATCATAAACTTTATGGAGCATTATATGGGGCTCCTGATTCAATATGGATATTCAAAAACACTTAACCTACTGATGTCTCAATTAATTTTACTTTTATTCTCTTTGTACCATGTAAGCCAGTAGATGGAAAAATATTATGATGTGAGTCTTCAGTGGTTGATACCTTTTTAATGGCTAACTGAAGAGATGGTAACAAATTGCAAGCTTTCGAGACTACTCCGGTCTCTTCATCAGGCCGGTTTCACACGTCCAGATAATTCCAGTACCATATAAAATCGGTACTGGAGTTATCCGTGTCCGTGTGCTCACGTGGCACATCAGTGTGGCACACGTGTGCCGCCCGTGTGCCCACTGGGTACCGCACGCACCGTGCAGGAGTTGCTGCATCGTGCTGAATCCGCGATTCATATCTTCCCTGCAGCAGTGTATGCTGCAGAGAAAATATGAATAGTGTTTAAAATAAAGATCTGTGTGTCCAACGCCCTCCCACCCCCTGTGCTTCCTGGTCTGGCCGCATCTTCTCCTGTGTACGGTCACGTGGGGCCGCCGATTACAGTAATGAATATGCGGCTCCACCCCTATGGGAGGTGGAGCCGCATATTCATTACTGTAAATGAGCGGCCCCACGTGACCGCATACAGGAGAAGATGCGGCCAGACCAGGAAGCGGCGACAGCCAGCGAGGGAGGCGGGGGAGTATTTTCAGAACAGCGGGGGGGCGCACAGGGGGTGGGAGGGCGTTGGACACATAGATCTTTATTTTAAACACTATTATTCATATTTTCTCTGCAGCAAACGCTGCTGCAGGGAAGATATGAATCGCGGATTCAACACCAGTGGGGGGGGGGGGGGGGACAGCGCTTAATGTAGCGCTGTCCCCTGCACGGCACACGGACTGCACACGGACAACGTCTGTGTGCGGTACGTGTTTTACACGGACCCATTGACTTTAATGGGTCCGTGTAATCCGTGCGCTCCCACGAACACTGACATGTCTCCGTGTTTGGCACACGGAGACACGGTCCGCCAACAATCACTGACATCTGAACAGATGCAGTGATTTTTATGTGTCTACGTGTGTCAGTGTCTCCGGTACGTGAGGAAACTGTCACCTCACTTACCGGAGACACTGACTTGTGAAACCGGCCTCAGGCATAGTCATTACAGCAGGAGATCGCAGAGGATGCATTTTGTGAGGTAAAATATTGTTTAAAAACAGTCAGTGAAATATTTTACCTGACAAAATGTATCCTCTGAGATCTCCTCCTGTAATATCAGTAGTGTGTGTGTGTACATATCTATATCTCTATCTCAGGCTGCCGTCACACTAGCAGTATTTGGTCAGTATTTTACATCAGTATTTCTTAGCCAAAACCAGGAGTGGGTGATATATACAGAAGTGGTGCATATGTTTCTATTATACTTTTCCTCTAATTGTTCCACTCCTGGTTTTGGCTACAAATACTGATATAAAATACTGACCAAATACTGCTAGTGTGATGGCAGCCTCACACACACGCACACTCTCACAACACTCAACTTATGGAGAGTTTAATTTGATGACTACATTAAATCACAAACAAACGTTTCGGCCACAATGAACGGCCTTCTTCAGTAACCACAGTTTATCAGAGGAAAAAGCTTAGATGAACGCATTTATATCATCTGCACAAAAGCAGAGAGAGTCTGTCTACAAGGAAAATATCAACTCACTAGCGGTGGATGCCGCATCTTTGCCCTATATGCCGGCACGCTGTTCCCTCTTGGCTCTCCTTAGTTAAAGGTTACACCAGTCCGGATATTTTCCTTGTAGACAGACTCTCTCTGCTTTTGTGCAGATGATATAAATACGTTCACCTACCCTTTTTCCTCTTATAAACTGTGGTTACTGAAGAAGGCCGTTCATTGTGGCCGAAACGTTTAATTTGATGACTACATTAAATCACAAACAAACTCTCCATAAGTTGAGTGCCTAGTTTTATTTTCTTCTATGCAATTTTTAAAATGAACTTTCGGTTGTGGGAATATTGCGCATCTGCATCTGGGATTAGCCGAATGATTCACTGCGCCTGCGTGGCGTTCGCGCAGACGCAGTTAATCAGACCGCTGCCATCTTTGTGCAAACAGATAGCAGCGATCACGTTAAAACTGTGCATGTGCTCCTCCTGTACAAAGATTGTGGCGGTCAGTGAATCATTCGGCTGATCCCGGTGGCATGTTCGCGACTGTGTTTCGCTGGTGGTACCGCGCAAGAGGCTGCGTACAGCGTACACTGTGTGTTTGTGGTGTGCGTACAGCATATACAGTGTGTGGTGCATATGGCATATTCAGTGTGTGTGGTGTGGTGCATACGGCGTATACAGTGTGTGGTGCGACGGTGTTCCGCTGGTGGTACCGTGGAAGAGGCTGGTACCAACAGCAGTTTCCATATTGACACCCATCACTTGGGTGTCCCAGTGTGAAGGTTGGTGAACTTCCGCCTCTTGGAATTCTGGGATCCTGACACATCTGGACGAATATTTTTTTTTTACATGACATCCTGGCAGAGGTGTGTAGACTTTATATATTCAGACAGGAGAGCATCATGAGAATAACCCTTTAAAGAGAACTTGTCACCTTGGAAAATGCTATTTACCTGCACATGCAATGTTCTGCAGGTGAATTGCATTACAATGCTGCCTGGCCACCTTACTGTAAATGTGCCTTCCAGGAGAAACTGGTCGTTTTTTTTTTTTTCCTCCCAGAAGCCTTTTGCTTTCAGTCATAGAGGAGTGCCCTGGCTACAGCTACTGCTCACTATACTGTGAGCACCGGCTGTAGGCACGACCCAGAGCTTTGACAGTTCACGCTTCACCGATTTGCTGCAGATCCAGCTGTCATTCACTTTGCTGGTACTGCATTGTGCACCAGTCTTTACACTTTCAAAGACTAATGGGGTTGTACCATGCCTCTTGTCCTATTAAATGAAACTAGACATGCATGATACCTGCTGCTGCCCTCCTTCGCTTTATTGGTGTCTAACTTGCCTGTTCTGCTGCACAGCTGCTTCAGGGCTCAGTCTCATGTCAGTTTTAAAGGGACTCTGTCACCTGAATTTGGAGGGAACAATCTTCAGCCATGGAGGCGGGGTTTTTGGGTGTTTGATTCACCCTTTCCCGCTGGCTGCATGCTGGCTGCAATATTGGATTGAAGTTCATTCTCTGTCCTCCATAGTACACGCCTGCGCAAGGCAAGATTGTCTTGTGCAGGCATGTACTACGGAGGACAGAGAATGAACTTCAATCCAATATTGCAGCCAGCGGGTAAGGAAAGGGTGAATCAAAAACCCAAAAACCCCGCTTCCATGGCTGAAGATTGTTCCCTCCAAATTCAGGTGACAGTGTCCCTTTACGCTATGTGCACACGTATTCTTGGCCACTGCAGATTTTTCCGCAGCAGTTTTGATAAATCTGCAGGGCAAAAACGATGCGTTTTTGCTGTAGATTTATTGCGGATTTACCGTGGATTTACTGCAGTTTTTCTGTGGTTTTCACTGCAGTTTTCCATAGGGGCAGCTGTAAAACCGCTGCAGAATTCACAGAAAGAAGTGACATGCTGCGGAATGTAAACCGCTGCGTTCCGTGCGGTTTTTTTCCACAGCATGTGCACAGCGTTTTTGGTTTCCCATAGGTTTACATTGAACTGTAAACTCATGAGGAAACTGCTGCGGATCCACAGCTGCGGAAACTGCTGCGGATCCGCAGCAAAATCCGCATCGTGTGCACATACCCTTAGGCTATGTGCACACTTTCAGGAAAGTTTGCAGAATTTTCCTGAGCAAATCTGGACTACTTTCGCAGGAAATCCACTCATGTTTTTCGCACATTTTTTTTTTTTTTGTGCGGATTTTTTCCAGAGCTTCCCAATGCAATAATGTGGCGGCAGATCCACAAAATTAATGAACATGCTGTGTTATTTTCCACTCAACATCGGCACAAAAATTGCAGAATGCATTAGATGGAATGCTTAATGTAAGCGTTTTCTAAGCATGTTTGCAGCTGAAAACCGCCGGAAAAATGCAAAAAATCCGGAACCTGTGCACATAGCCTAACTCATACAAGCTCTAGCCACGTTATTCACAGCTCTCATATCGATGATAGTCTATGGGGCAGCTCACATTTTTTTTCTATGGGGCAGACTGAAAAAAAAGTGTATGTGTATAATACTAATAAATATATACCGTATATACTCGAGTATAAGCCGAGATTTTCAGCCCATTTTTTAAGGCAGAAATTGCCCCTCTCGGCTTATACTGGAGTCATTGTCCCAGGGGGTGGGAGGGGGAGCGGCAGCTGTCAAATAATACTTACCTGCTCCCGGCACGTCTCTGCACGTTCCTGCTTCTCCGGCGCCCGCATCTTCTTCCTGTGTTCAGCGGTCACGTGGTGCCGCTCATTAAAATAATGAATATGGATGCATATTCATTACTTTAATGAGCAATACGATGTGACCGCTAAACACAGGAAGAAGCTGCGGGCGCCGAAGATCACCTGTCAGTGAGAAGCTGCCAGGGACAGCATCGGGAGCAGGTGAGTATAATGGGGACTGGAGGGTGAGTATTGCGCGATATTCACCTGTCCACGTTCCACCACTGGGCGCCGCTGTGTCTTCTGCGTCCTCTGCCTGCGACGTTCAGGTCAGAGGGTGCGATGACGCGATTAGTGTGCGCGCCGCCCTCTGCCTGAACAGTCATTGCGGAGGACTAAGAAGACTCAGCGGGGCGCCCAGCGGAGTAACGGGGAAAGGTGAATATTGCAAGTGCCGGGGACCTGCTCCAGACAAGAGGTGAGTATATGATTATTATTTTTTTTTTTTTTTTTATCGCAGCAGCCGGCTATGGGGCAAATGTTTCTATGGAGCATCTTATGGGGCCATAATCAACCTATGCAGCATTGTATGGGGCATATTTTCTATGAAGCATCTTATGGGGCCCATCATGAACTGTATGGAGCATTATATGGGGCTCCTATGGTAATTCAATATGGATATTCAAAAACACTTAACCTACTGATGTCTCAATTAATTTTACTTTTATTGGTATCTATTTTTATTTTTGAAATTTACCAGTAGCTGCTGCATTTCCCACCCTAGGCTTATACTCGAGTCATTAATTTTTCCCAGTTTTTTTTTTTGTGTAAAAATTGGTGGTCTCGGCTTATACTCGGGTCGGCTGATACTCAAGTATATATGGTAGATGGATATATCTTAGTGACAAATCATACAGCACTCAGATGCCCTGACTGACAGGAGAATGCTGAGATGCCCCCATTTGAGATAAAAAACAAAAAACAAAAAAAAAACATGATGGTAAAAGCTGACATGCTGTCCAAATGCTTGACAGTTTGGTAAAAAACACTGACATTTGCACTGACTTCTGTGTACAAGAATCACTGGTTTTTCAATGAGCCCATTTGGTTAGAACCTTTAGATCAGTCTCAGACCCTGTATGTTGTTGCCCCTGTATTACAGACACAAGTCATGGGCCAACAGTGGTCTAAGGAAATGTATCTCGTCTTTCCCCAAGCCCTCATTAAGCAGTCTGTGCTCCTGTAAAGAGTTGTATGATTTGTGCGATCGGTGCTTTCTGCATGAATAGGGCGTATTTCCCTCCGTGCAAGGGTTGCAGAGTGGGTGTTTAGTGATCCGCATTGTAGAACTAAGGTCAGGGTGTGTTCTTTAATTGACATTACCATATATGATGAACATTCCCAGTGCGCGGGCAGGTGCTGAACAGCTTTATCATCCGGAAGGCATCCAGTGAATAGCTTGTTTGCTCTGTCTTTACTGAATTGCAGCCTGCGACCCACAGGGCTGTTCTGCAGAATACAGACTTTTTTTTTCTCAGCATGTATATGGCTCAATGTCTGTGGAGAGCTATGGTGATGCTGTAAAATGAATCAGAATTTTTTTTTTTCGTAATCATTTTAGAACTGATGGATGTAGACTGTGAACTTTATCCATTCATTCTTAACAATAACCAGGTAAACACTGATGATTCACAGATGGAGCTATAAAGTGAAACATATGCCTTCCATATTACATCCGTGTTTGATGGATCACCATAGACTTTGATGGCCAAATCTGCCGTCAGCAAAACGGATAAAAATGCAACGTGGTCTGTTTTTTTTTTTTTTTCTCCCCTCATACAAATTTATGCCTGGATCCATTACCTATATAGTCCATGTGCAGGCCAAGAGGAATTAAGAAATCCAAAACTACAATGCAGCTATATTGACACATTCATTGTACATGTGCATTTTTGTTTTAACTGACACAGGTATAATTTTGTATGTGGTCTGTAAAAATTCTGTCAAATTGGCACAAAAAAAAAACTTTCACCAAAATGCACTATAGCAATCTGTTCTGAGTATTCATTTTTTTTTTTTTTTTTTTTTTTTTCTTCACCCTTGTGAACTTTTAGGGTATGTGCACACATAGAATGGTCCTCTGCGGGTTTTTCCGCAGCGGATTTGATAAATCTGCCGGGCAAAAACGCTGCATTTTTGCTGCTGATTTATCTCGGATTTACCGCGTTTTTTTGTGCGGATTTCACTGTGGTTTTACACCTGCGGTTTTCTATTATGGAGCAGGTATAAAACCGCTGCAGCATTATGATTAAGACATTAATCATGATTAAGACGTTCGTCGAAACGCGTTGGAAGAAAGCTGCCATGTGTGCATAATGATGAAAGAAATTATAACTTATTTACAAGTGGTGTACCGTAGGATACAACCCTCTCCTTTTTTTAAAAAAATGAAGGAATAAATTTACTGATTTTACTACATTCCTGCTGGATTCATCGTGTTTTTTTATTTTTTTATTTTTTTTTTTAGATTTGGCTATCTTTGGAGGATATATGTTTGTGCAGGTAACTATTACTGTGCAGAATTATTAAGCAACTTAATAAAAACCAAATATATTCCCATCTCACTTGTTTATTTTCACCAGGTTAACCAATATAACTGCACAAAATTTAAAAATAAATATTTTTTTGTTTGTTTTGTTTTTGCATGCAAAAACATAACAAAAAAAAATAGTGACCAATATAGCCGCCTTTCTTTATGATGACACTCAACAGCCTTCCGTCCATAGATTGTCAGTTGCTTGATCTGGTTACGATCAACATTGCGTGCAGCAGCCTCCCAGACACTGTCCCGAGAGGTGTACAGTTTTCCCTCCCTGTAGAGCTCACATTTTGAGGGACCACAGGTTCTCTATGGGGTTTAGATCAGGTGAACAAGGGGGCCATGTCATTATTTTTTCTTCTTTGAGACCTTTACTGGCCAGCCACGCTGTGGAGTAGTTGGAGTCATGTGATGGAGCATTGTAATGCATGAAAATCATGTTTTTATTGAACGATACCGACTTCTTCCTGTACCACTGCTTGAAGAAGAATCTGGCTGTAGGTCTGGGTGTTGAGCTTCACTCCATCCTCAACCCAAAAAGGTCCTAAAAGTTCATCTTTGATACCAGTACCCCACCTCCACCTTGCTGGTGTCTGAGTCGGAGTGGAGCTCTCTTCCCTTTACTGATCCAGCCTCTGGCCCATCAAGAGTTACTCTCATTTCATCTAATATATAAAGCTGAATGTATGTGTGTGTGTGTGTATGTCCGGGACTGGCATCTGCACCGTCGCAGCTACAGCCACAAAATTTTGCACAGTCACACGTGTGGACCCCGAGAGCGTCATAGGCTATGTTGTGAGGCGAAATTTTAACCCTGCGCGTTCCAATTCACCAAACAATTTTGCCCCTATCTACATAATGGGGGAAAAAAGTGAAAGGAAAAGTATTGGAGGCGTCGCAGCTACAGCCACAAAATTTTGCACAGTCACACATCTGGACCCTGAGAGCATCATAGGCTATGTTGTGAAGTGAAATTTTAACCCCGCGCTTTCTAATTCACCAAACATTTTGCCCCGATCTACATAATGGGGAAAAAGTGAAAGGAAAAGTGTTGGAGGCAAATTGACAGCTGCCAGATGTGAACAAGGGGGACTTAAAGAGTGAGAGCGATGGCGCCAAAGAGTACATACCGTACAGTTGCTAAGGCGGGGCCCCGACATGGGATACTCACCACACACGGGGATATGAACACACATACAAAATGCGCCACAAACTACCACGTGCTTGAACACATATACCACCCTCAGCACACATTTCACCACACATAAACCAACCTCGCCACATAAAAGTCAAAACACAAAAGTCGCCGCTCAAAACTCGCCACGCGCAAAACTCACCACATGCAAAACTAGGCTCACATAAAACTAGCCACACGTGCAAAACTCGCCACACGCAAAACTTGCACACGTGGAAAAATTGCCACATGCACAAAAGTTGCAACACATGCAAAAGTTGCCTCACACAAAACTTGCACATATTCAAAAGGCACCACACATAAAACTCGCCACGCGCAAAACTCGCCATGCGCAAAACTTGCTGCACACAACTTGCTACACTAACCTGTCACATGCAACTCGACACACAAAAAGTTGCTACACGCATGTCGCCACACGCAACTCAACACACACAACTTGACACATGAAACTCGCCCTAAAACACACACATGTCTGGTATTATCCTTCAAAAATAAAAATCTGATTAATAAGCAGACAAACTACAAGAGCAACAAATGTACCATATACGAAATACGGCAGCTGTCAGTCACATGACCTGTCTATTATGTGTATGTGTGAGCTAATATATACTGCCAGGGGGGAGGGCTTCCTGTTGGCTGGGGATTTATCAGTCTGCCAATTTAGCTTACAAATACTGAGGTAAAAATACCAAATAACGTGTGAACGCGGTCTAATACAGGAGGAGATGACACAGAGATATATACTATATACAGGAGGAGATGACTTACAGGTACAGTGGGGCAAAAAAGTATTTAGTCAGTCAGCAATAGTGCAAGTTCCACCACTTAAAAAGATGAGAGGCGTCTGTAATTTACATCATAGGTAGACCTCAACTATGGGAGACAAACTGAGAAAAAAAAATCCAGAAAATCACATTGTCTGTTTTTTTAACATTTTATTTGCATATTATGGTGGAAAATAAGTATTTGGTCAGAAACAAACAATCAAGATTTCTGGCTCTCACAGACCTGTAACTTCTTCTTTAAGAGTCTCCTCTTTCCTCCACTCATTACCTGTAGTAATGGCACCTGCTTAAACTTGTTATCAGTATAAAAAGACACCTGTGCACACCCTCAAACAGTCTGACTCCAAACTCCACTATGGTGAAGACCAAAGAGCTGTCAAAGGACACCAGAAACAAAATTGTAGCCCTGCACCAGGCTGGGAAGACTGAATCTGCAATAGCCAACCAGCTTGGAGTGAAGAAATCAACAGTGGGAGCAATAATTAGAAAATGGAAGACATACAAGACCACTGATAATCTCCCTCGATCTGGGGCTCCACGCAAAATCCCACCCCGTGGGGTCAGAATGATCACAAGAACGGTGAGCAAAAATCCCAGAACCACGCGGGGGGACCTAGTGAATGAACTGCAGAGAGCTGGGACCAATGTAACAAGGCCTACCATAAGTAACACACTACGCCACCATGGACTCAGATCCTGCAGTGCCAGACGTGTCCCACTGCTTAAGCCAGTACATGTCCGGGCCCGTCTGAAGTTTGCTAGAGAGCATTTAGATGATCCAGAGGAGTTTTGGGAGAATGTCCTATGGTCTGATGAAACCAAACTGGAACTGTTTGGTAGAAACACAACTTGTCGTGTTTGGAGGAAAAAGAATACTGAGTTGCATCCATCAAACACCATACCTACTGTAAAGCATGGTGGTGGAAACATCATGCTTTGGGGCTGTTTCTCTGCAAAGGGGCCAGGACGACTGATCCGGGTACATGAAAGAATGAATGGGGCCATGTATCGTGAGATTTTGAGTGCAAACCTCCTTCCATCAGCAAGGGCATTGAAGATGAAACGTGGCTGGGTCTTTCAACATGACAATGATCCAAAGCACACTGCCAGGGCAACGAAGGAGTGGCTTTGTAAGAATTATTTCAAGGTCCTGGAGTGGCCTAGCCAGTCTCCAGATCTCAACCCTATAGAAAACCTTTGGAGGGAGTTGAAAGTCCGTGTTGCCAAGCGAAAAGCCAAAAACATCACTGCTCTAGAGGAGATCTGCATGGAGGAATGGGCCAACATACCAACAACAGTGTGTGGCAACCTTGTGAAGACTTACAGAAAACGTTTGACCTCTGTCATTGCCAACAAAGGATATATTACAAAGTATTGAGATGAAATTTTGTTTCTGACCAAATACTTATTTTCCACCATAATATGCAAATAAAATGTTAAAAAAAACAGACAATGTGATTTTCTGGATTTTTTTCTTCTCAGTTTGTCTCCCATAGTTGAGGTCTACCTATGATGTAAATTACAGACGCCTCTCATCTTTTTAAGTGATGGAACTTGCACTATTGCTGACTGACTAAATACTTTTTTGCCCCACTGTATATACTATATACAGGAGGAGATGACACACGTATATACTATATACAGGAGGAGATGAAACACAGATATATACTATATACAGGAGGAGATGACAACCTGGTATATACTATATACAGGAGGAGATGACATACAGGTATATACAGTACTATATAAAAGAGGAGATGACACATAGGTGTATAGAGGAGATGACATACAGCAGGTATATACTATATACAGGAGATGACATGCAGGTATATACTATATATAGGAGGAGATGACATACAGGTATATACAGAAGAGATGACATACAGGTATATACTTTATACAGGAGGAGATGACACATGGGTATATACAATTTACAGGAGGAGATGACATAGAGCAGGTATATACTATTTACAGGGGAGATGACATACAGGTATATACTATATATAAGGGAGATGACAAACATGTATATACTGAGGTGAAAATGAGGGGTGTGAGGTGAAAATGAAAAGGTGTGAGTGCAAAATGAGAGCTGTGAGGGAAAATAGTGGAGTGATCGGAAAATGACAGATGTGAGGTCGAAATGACAAGTGTTAGGGAGGAATGAGAGGAGTGAGGGGGAAAATGAGGTGTAAGGGAGAAAATGAGAGGCATGATGGGAAAATAAGAGACGTGAGGTGCTATAACTAACCACAGATATTTACTATGCCCAGGCAACGCTGGGCTCTTCAGCTAGTCAGTCCATAAAACCTTTGAAAAGTCAGTCTTAAGATATTTCTTGGCCCAGTCTTGAGGTTTTATCTTAGGTTTCTTATTCAGAGGTGGCATTTTTCAGGCTCCTTTACCTTGGACATGTCCCTGAGTATCGCACACCTTGTGCTTTTTGTTACTCCAGTAACGTTGCATCTCTGAAATATGGTACAACTGGTGGCAAATGGCATCTTGGCAGCTTCGCACTTGATTTTCCTCAATTCATGGGCAGTTATTTTGCGCCTCTTTTGCCCAACACACTTCTTGCGACCCTGTTGGCTATTTGCCATGAAACGCTTGATTGTTCGGTGATCACGCTTCAAAAGTTTGGCAATTTCAAGACTGCTGCATCCCTCTGCAAGACATCTCACAATTTTGGACTTTTCAGAGCCCGTCAAATCTCTCTTCTGACCCATTTTGCCAAAGGAAAGGAAGATGCCTATTAATTAAGCACAACTTATATAGGGTGTTGATGTCATTAGACACCTCCCCTTCTCATTACAGATAAACACATCACCTGAACAGCTTGGAGTAGGACAACATATATAAAAAGTATCGTGATCCAAAAAACAACTTGCCTAATAATTCTGCACGCAGTGTAGTTGGTAAAGGGTTAATAAAACACACAGGCAGAATAAAGTATTTTAATGAAATAAAACACCGCACAGTTTTGCCATCTTTATTGTACTGCCAATCCAAACGATGCCATCGATCTCCTAAAAAAACAAACAAAAAAAACAGTATACTCCTTGTTCCGACGCAGTTCTTAAAGGGAACCTTTCACCATTTTTTTTGCCTATCAACTAAAAATATCATCTTAGAGTGTGAGCTATACATTCCCCAACTACTTGTGAAACCCCCCGACTCCCCATGAACCCCCCATAAGAACCTTTTATATTGCTCCTGCACTGTATGGAAATATCCTCGGTCCGGACCGATGGGCGTTGGTTCTGGCCCCTCTCCCCACCCCAAATCGGCGTACTGTACGCGTTCCGTTCTGTGAATATCGTTGTTTGCGTACAGGTCCCGCGTGTGCGCCTTCAAATTGCCTTCTGCGTGTGCGCAGTATGCTTTGCCCAACTGCGGGCACAGCCAAAAAGCATTAGTACGCATGCAACGGTAAACTATGTACCGGAACACATCGAAAGACTTCAGGGACATAGTACTTCCAGTGTACTAATGCTTTTCGACTTTGCCCGCATTTGGGCAAAGCATACTGTGCACGCGCAGAAAGCAATTTGAAGGTGCACACGCGGGACCTGTACGCGAACAACACTATTCACAGAACCGAATGCGTACAGCACGCAGATTTGGGGTGGGGAGAGGGGCCAGAACCAAGGTCCATCGGACCAGACCGAGGATATTTCCATACAGCGCGGGAGCAATATAAAAGGTTCTTACGGGGGATTCATGGGTAGTCGAGGTGGGGGGAGATTCACAACTATTGGGGAATGTATAGCTCACACTCTATTAGATGATATTTTTAGTTGAAAGGCAAAAAAACTGGTGACAGGTTCCCTTTAATAACAAGTGTCCCACGACGAGTCCAGCTCTGCTACATCTGGATGCCTGACATCCAGACATAGCAGAGCTCGTAGATGACCACCGGAGATCTCCGGCGATCACCTACACACTAGTTCTCGTGGTCAGCTGACCGTGAGAACTAGCCTACGGTGACCAGAGATAACCCCCAGTCACGTGCACGGCTGTTCTCGCGGTTAGCTAAGTTATCGCGAGAACTGCAGTGGACTAAGACTTACGGCGGTGTGACAGGCAAGACATTATGTAAATTAGTAGACTTGTAGTAAGCTGCGTTTTCGCAGTTATTACGCATGTGACTAATCATTAGATGCGGTTTTACCGCATCTAATGATAGTCTATGGGAAATTTACGCTGCGGGGAGGGAGCATATCCGCATTGTAAATAGACATGCTGCAGTCTAGAAAGACGCACCGCATGTCCAGATACGCAGGTCTGCCGCCTGTGTCTCTGAACGCATAGTGGAGATGAGATTTCATGAAATTTACATCTGGATGCTGTGGATGTACGGAGCGTCAAACCCGCAGCATTTCCTGACTGTGGAAACACAGCCTAAGGAGAGAAAAAAAGCCTCCATTACCCCTGAAGAAGCCACATCTAGTGGTGATGTGTGAGGTCTCTGCTCTGCATGTCATGGCTGCTATATTCAGGTCCCAGTTTACAATTAAGCGGAGACCAGCTAAGTGCATAGTTTCACCATGGCAAAAATTAGAAGTGATACATATCTGAATTTAAAACCAAACAAAAACTTAGTTAAAATCAGACAAGCTGCTAGATAGAAAGAAGGACCTGAGCTCAGATTATACTAGCTAACAATCTATGAATCCCAAAAAAGGGGTTAACATGTGACCCTAAAGGGTATCTGCATACGTTGAGTAAAATTTCTGCATCTCTTGGCAGGAAAACTCACCTGAAAACGTGCATTTTTGACTGATTTGAGTGAAGTCAATGGTGAAAGATGCACAGAGAATTGACATTCAGCAGATTATTTTTTGCACGTCAAATACTGCATGAAATGTCAGCAAAGTGAATGAGAAACCTGAAGTGTCATGCACACGTTGATGATTTTTGACTTGCAGATTTGGTGCATAAAATAATTGCTGCATGTCAATTGTTTTTCACAGTTGATTTCACTCAAATCAGTCAAACATGCAGGGCAAAATAAGCATGCTTTTCCTGCCAAGAGATGCAGAAATGGTGCTGAAATTTTACTCAATGTGTCCACATACCCTTTAGGGTGACATGCTAACCTTTTTTATTCATTTATTTTTTGGATTCGTAGCCCGACTTTCAATTTTCTGTTTTTTGCCACCTTGCTACTATAATCTGATTTCTATCTGGCACCTTGTTCTGATTTTAATTAAGATGGTCTATTAATTAAAAGTTCAGTTTTTTTTTCTTTGTTGCTATTGTCTCCTGCATATTACAGTATTATGTCCATTGCCAATGCCATGTCTTAATTTAACAAACATTTTGAAAACAAATTACCATAAAAGTTTTATACTTGTGTCCAAAATTTATTTCCACTTGGTCAACCCAGGAAAAATATAGATTTGACAAGAAAGGCTATGCAATTATGATGTGATGGCCAAAAAGGTAAATGTAATAGCCTTAGGCTGGAGACACACTAGCGATATAAAAATCGGTCCGATTTTGATGCAGGAGAATCGGACGAGTGCAATGCAATTGTCATGCGAGTGTCATGCGTTTTTTGTGCGAGTACAATCCCATTTTTCACTCCTAGCACCCGATTTACATCTGAATGTAGAGCGATTGCTGTCAGAATGCAATGCGATTTTTTTAACATGAGCTTTTACATACAGAGATTCTCTAAGGCTATGTGCACACGTTGCGGATTAGCCTTAGGAATTTCTGGTGCGGATTCTGCCTCTCCTGGCAGAAAACGCACCTGTGGATTTGTCGCTTTTTTTTTGTGCGGATTTACTGCGTTTTTTTACCCCTGCAGATTTCTATATTGGAATGGGTACAAAAAAGCTGCAGATCCGCAAAAAAGAAGTGACATGCTGCTTCTTTTAATCAGCAGTGTTTCTGCACCGGATTTTCCGCAACGTGTGCAGCTTTTTTTTTCTCATTACAATGTAAATCAATGTAAATCAATTGCGGATCAGCAGTGTTTCTGCACCGAAAAAAACGCTGCGGATCCGCAGAGAATCCACAACGTGTGCACATACCCTCAGCCATTTACAGATCATTTTAAAATGAAATAGTCATCAAAATATATATCCTTCTATATTATTTCAAAACACTTTTTCGGTGATTATTTTGAATCTCCGTTCATGCTGCACCCACACAGACAAATGATACACCATTTGAAAGGTAAACTTGCCCTCTTCAGCAAGAAAATAGCCAGACAAACCACACATCCACGAAATTATCACAAAATACATTTTAAACATTAATTTTCATTAACTGCAGTAAGGAAAAATGACCTGCAGGTGGCACTACACTAACCCAAAGCACAATACCACAAAGCTGAAACAAATCCTAAAATTTGCCTTGGGGGGCTTTCCAGCTTGCCGAACTCCTTTGCCCAGCAGATTTCAGGCAGGTACATATAAAATATTTGCTACATATGTGGAAGTAGAATAAATGTTAAACTTTACCTGTTTAAGACTTCAGCTTTAACCCCTTAAGCCCCGAGGGTGGTTTGCACGTTAAAGGGACTCTGTCACCTGAATTTGGCGGGACTGGTTTTGGGTCATATGGGCGGAGTTTTCAGGTGTTTGATTCACCCTTTCCTTACCCGCTGGCTGCATGCTGGCCGCAATATTGGATTGAAGTTCATTCTCTGTCCTCCATAGTACACGCCTGCGCAAAGCAATCTTGCCTTGTGCAGGCATGTACGATGGAGGACAGAGAATGAACTTCAATCCAATATTGCAGCCAGCATGCAGCCAGCGGGTAAGGAAAGGGTGAATCAAACACCTGAAAACTCCGCCCATATGACCCAAAACCAGTCCCGCCAAATTCAGGTGACAGGTTCCCTTTAATGACCGGGCCAATTTTTACAATTCTGACCACTGTCCCTTTATGAGGTTATAACTCTGGAACGCTTCAACGGATCCCAGTGATTCTGACATTGTTTTCTCGTGATATATTGTACTTCATGATAGTGGTAAAATTTATTCGATAGAACGTGCGTTTATTTGTGAAAAAAACGGAAATTTGGCGAAAATTTAGAAAATTTTGCTATTTTCCAACTTTGAATTTTTATGCCCTTAAATCACAGAGATAATGTCACACAAAACAATTAATAAGTAACATTTCCCACATGTCTACTTTACATCAGCACAATTTTGGAACCAAAATTTTTTTTTGTTAGGGAGTTATAAGGGTTAAAAGTTGACCAGCAATTTCTCATTTTTACAACACCATTTTTTTTAGGGACCACATCTCATTTGAAGTCATTTTGAGGGGTCTATATGATAGAAAATTCCCAAGTGTGACACCATTCTAAAAACTGCATCCCTCAAGGTGCTCAAAACCACATTCAAGAAGTTTATTAACCCTTCTGGTGCTTCACAGGAATTTTTGGAATGTTTAAATAAAAATGAACATTTACCTTTTTTTCACAAAGGGTAACAGGAGAAAATGGACCCCAAAAGTTGTTGTCCTATTTGTCCTGAGTACGCTGATACCCCATATGTTGGGGTAAACCCCTGTTTGGGCACACGGGAGAGCTCGGAAGGGAAGGAGCACTGTTTTACTTTTTCAACGCAGAATTGGCTGGAATTGAGATCGGACGCCATGTCACATTTGGAGAACCCCTGATGTGCCTAAACAGTGGGCATCACAGATTGTTGATCTGACAGTTTGCACAGCACTCTGTCAGATCACCGATCTGACTTACGGTGCTGCAGGCTTACCAAGCGCCTGCTCTGAGCAGGCACTTGGTGAGCCACCTCCCTCCTTTCAGGACCCGGATGCCGCGGCCATCTTGGATCCGGGCCTGGAGCAGGGAGGGAGGTAGGGAGACCCTCGCAGCAACGCGATCACATTGCGTTGCTGCGGGGGGCTCAGGGAAGCCCGCAGGGAGCCCCCTCCCTGCGCAATGCTTCCCTATACCGCCGGCACACTGCGATAATCTTTGATCGCGGTGTGCCGGGGGCGGTCCGTGACCGCTCCTGGCACATTGTGCCGGATGTCAGCTGCGATAGGCAGCTGACACTCGGCCACACTCCCCCCGTGAGCGCGGCCGATCGCTATGACGTACTATCCCGTCGAGGGTCAGATAGGCCCAGGGCACCTCGACGGGATAGTACGTCGAAAGGTCAGAGGGGTTAAGGTCTGCAAGCAATGCATTTTTTAGTTATTTTGACAATTTCTCATTTTCAAGAAAATAAATACAAAATGTATTGCTTGGAACTTCGGAGACGTGTTGTCAGTAGTTTATAGGATAAAGAACCATTTACATTTTACTAAAAATATACCTATAAAGAGAAAAATCAGACAAACTGAACATTTTCAGTGGTCTCTTAATTTTTTCCAGAGCTGTATGTCTTTCTGTCTTGTGAATAAATAGGTTTTGGTTATTTAACAATATATTGTGATCATGACTACCATGCACACTTTTGTCTAGTCTGTACACACAAAATGTGTAGTAGGTGATCCTATTATAATAGTATGGCCCTCCATTTTTCTTACTACAAGGCTATGTGCCCACGTTGCAGAAATGCTGCGGAAAATGTCTGCAGCATTTCCGCAACTCCCTGCCGTGGGTAAAACGAATACAGAATACGCATGTGTTTTCCTGCAAAACGCAAGCGTTTTTAGCTTGTAGAATGCTTGCGATTTGAAGCATCGCTTGGAAAAGTGACAGGTTGGTCACACTTGTCAAGCATAGTGATTGACAAGTGTGACCAACTTGTTACTATTAATGCTGCCTATACAGCATCAATAGTAAAAGGTAGAATGTTAAAAAATAATAAAAAATAATAAAAATATATGGATATTCTCACCTTTCCAACGGCCCCCGATCTCCTCAGCGGCGCTCCCGGTACATTCCGTTCCCAGGGATGCTTTGCACAAAGGACCATTGTGATGTCACGGTTGTGTGACCGCGACGTCATCTCGGGTGATTAGCGCAATGTATCCCTGGGAACAGAAGCCGCCGCGTTTACCACTGAGAGGCGGGAGGACTCCAGGGGCCATCAGAAGGTAAGTACATCCTCCCCCCCCCCCCCCCCCCCCATGAATATGGATCCCAGGGCCTGGAGGAGAGTCTCCTCTCCTCCAAACCCTGGTTACCATCCGCACATGAAGCGCTCACTTTACGCATGATGGACATAGCCACATGCGTAAAGTGAGCGTTTCAATGTAATCCTATGGGGTTGGAATCACCGCGATTACGCAGAAATAATGAACATGCTGCGGATTTTACCGCTATGCGATTCCGCAGCGGGAAAATCCACAGCATGGGCACAGCAACTGCAGAATCCTATAGGATTGAATGGGAATGCGTTTTTTTCCGCTGCAGCAAAAAGCACAGCAGAAACGCATAAAAAATGCAACGTGGGCGCAGCCTCATGGCTCGATCCATTTTTTTCAATCAACTCTGACCAACTTGCCTGTCCCTGCTGAAGAAAAGCATCTCCACAGCATGATGCTGCCACTAGAGATGAGCGGATTTGCTTGGGTTCCCTCTTATTCAGTAAGCTATAGCACTTGCCGAGTAAGCTGCAGAGCTTCCTGGATCGCGCCGGCCGATCAGCTGTTCGGTGCCGCAGCTGCATGTGTCACAGCTGTGAGACAGGCGCGACACATGTATGGAGAGCCCCTTACAGGCCTGAGAATGCCAGCCCACAGATGTGAGCTTTTGCAAGGCTGGTTGTCAAACATAGGGGGGACCCCACTCTGTTTTTTTTTTTTTTAAATATTTTTGATAACCAACCTTGCTATTGCTAACATCTGAGTGTTGCCTGGCTGGTTATCAGAAATGGGGGGAATCCATGCAGGTTTTCTATTATTTTTTTGTATTTTTTTTTTGTATTTTTTTTATTTACAGTGCAGAAGCCGGCTGAATACTCCCATCCGCCACGCCTGCTCTCACTGTTATTAGCGGCAGCAGGTGTCGGATGATGGGATTAGTAGTCCCATCCGATGACACCAGTGACTGGAGGTAAACCTCATACCTCCGATCACAGGTGAGCGCTCGCTCTGTCTTCTGTCAGCGTGGGAACCTCGGCTCTTACCGGCAGGTATGGTAATATCACCGATCAGAAGCCATGTTTGCCGTGTTGTCATGCATATGACAGCATGTTAAACACTGTATTGGCAGGGACCCCCATTCAGGTCCGCTCTGCTGGATGACAGGCTATATGGACACATCTTGCAGCCTGCCATCTAGAGGTAGCAGAGCAGAGTGTGAGGTCACATCCGGCTCCCCTTGACTTTTCTGCAGCCAATATGTTACAAAAAATTCAACCTGTGTATCTACAGCATTTTTTCACCATCCATTCAAGTCAATGGGTAAAAAACACTGAAGGTGGGGTGGTTGACTCACAATTTTGCATAGGAACACTGCCATGAATTAAGAATATCTAAACATCCTCCAGATGCAACGTCTCCCAACCATCCAGGAGCAATTTGGTTGCTGATCAATGCTTTTTCCTGCTTGATGGAGCACCATGTCACAAAAAAATGGTAACTAAGTAGCTAGGTGAGCAAAACATTGACATTTTGGGTCAATGGCTTGGAAGCTCTTAAGATCAGAAACCAATTGAGAACTTGTGGTTAATCCTCTAAAGCGGGTGGTTATGATGAACGCCAAGCACTCATTAGACAAGTATAGGCTGTCATCCGTCAGGATCTGGCTCCGAAAGCGGATATCCAGCTGCCCTGGCAAACTACACGAGTCTTGTAAATAAGGGACACCTCTGTAGATGGTCTTTACATAAACTTGATGTATTTGTCAGGAAGTCTGAACACTGAAAATGTTAAATAAAATGCTGATAATTGTACTTCAGTAACAATAGAAACATCCGACTAAAAGATCTAAAACCACTGAAGCAGGAACTTTGTGCCAGTATTAAAACTTTAGGCCACAGTTGTAGTCTTGCTGATATCACCGGAGATGGTTTTCTAATCACATGTCAATTATCCCTTTATCTCATAATTCACTAGTATAACTTCTCTTAGGTTTAGTAAAGAACAGAAATGATGTAGACTGTCCAAACATGGCCTACATTCCCGACATTTCCCAGGCATGCTTGAACATGCTTTTCAATTTCACATACTTAAAGCCTATGTATATACAATACTGTGCAACATTTGTAGGCAAAGTTTGGGAAATAAGCTGCATAATGCCTTAAAAATCAGATCAGCTAAGACCGTGCTGATTGGACAGGTGATAAATGTTTAAGGCTATGTGCACACGTAAGAAATGTGGTGCAGAATTTTCTGCACCAAATCTGCAGTTTCTGTGCAGTTTCTGTGCAGTTTCTGTGCAGTACAATGTGAATCAATGTGAAAAGAAAAAAGCTGTGCACATGGTGCAGAAAAATCTGCGCAGAAACGCTGCAGAACTGCACAAAAGAAGCGACGTGCACTTCTTTGAAATCTGCAGCGTTTCTGCGCAGATTTTTCCGCACCATGTGCACAGCTTTTTTTTTCACATTGATTTACATTGTACTGTAAATCACAGTGCAGTTCTGCAGCGTTTCTGCTGCAGAAAAATCTGCTGCAGTTCTGCACTAAATCTGCATCTCCTGGCAGAATCTGCAGGTGCGTTTTTTATGCGTTTTTCATGCGTTTTTTGAGCACAAATCTGCACAAAAAACGCATGAAAAACGCACCTGCAGATTTCTATTATGGAGGGGTGCAGAAACGCTGCAGAACTGCACAAAAGTGACAGGCACTTCTTTGAAAACTGCAGCGTTTCTGCGCAGATTTTTCTGCACCATGTGCACAGCTTTTTTTTTCACATTGATTTACATTGTACTGTGATCACAGTGCAGTTCTGCAGCGTTTCTGCTGCAGAAAAATCTGCTGCAGTTCTGCACTAAATCTGCATCGTGTGCACATACCCTAAGGCTATATTCACACTTAGCGGTTTTTACTGCGGAACCGCCGCGATTTTGATGCTGCGGGTCCGCAGCAGTTTCCATAGCGTTTACAGTAACATGTAAACCCTATGGAAACCGCAAAGCGCTGTGCACATGCTGCGGGAAAAACCGCGCGGGAACGCAGCGGTTTACAACCCGCAGCATGTCACTTCTTTGTGCAGAATCGCTGCGATTCTGCACCCATAGGAATACATTGAACCGCTTACTTCCCGCATGGGGCTGTGCCCACGTTGCGGGAAGTAAGCGGATAATGTGCGGGTGGTACCCGGGGTGGAGGAGAGGAGACTCTCCTCCAGGCCCTGGGAACCATATTTGGGGTTAAAAAATAAAAAATCTGGTTATACTCACCCTCTGATGTCCGGAGCTCCTGGGCGCTGCACGCGGCTGTCCGGTCAGAGTTGCTATGCGACCAGGACCTGCGGTGACGTCGCGGTCACATGACCGTGATGTCACGAAGGGTCCTTCTCGCACAGCATCTCTGGAACCGGACCGCCGGGTGCAGCGCCGAGGGATCGGGACGTCAGAGGGTGAGTATAACCAATTTTTATTATTTTTAACATTACTATTGATGCTGCATATTGCTGCATATGCAGCATCAATAGTATAGGCGGAAACCCGCAGCGGAAAACGCGGAACAAACCGCGATAAATCTGCAGGGAGAACCAGCAGTTGTTTTGCCCTGCAGATTTATCAAATCCGCTGCGGGAAAACCCGCAGAGGGACGCCGCAAGGTGTGAACATAGCCTAATAGTGCTACCATACCTGGGTATAAGAGCAGTGCTATTATACAGGAGTGACAGGAGGCGGCAGAGAGAAATATATTGTGAAGGTGGGAGACCAGTTTTATGATGGGACATATACAGGAGGATGGGCAGGTAAAGGAGCAATCCCATACACTAATAAGGATAATAGACTCATCAGGGATGTCAAATGCCAATACACAAGGGACCAAAATTAAAAACTTGGACAAAGTCGCATTTCAACCTTGATATATATTTTTAAAAAAAAGTATGCAAATATACAATAAATGTAAAGAATGGATTGATCTAGAAACTTGCTGTAAATGTGAACAAATACAGTGTGTCCGTAAAGTCATGGTGCACTTTTGACCAGTCGCTGGAAAGCCGCAAAAAAGAATAGAAATGTGAAATCTGCTCCAAATAAAAGAAACTCTCCCAGTTTCATCCCTATTCAATGCAGTTCGATGTGGGCTCCATTTGTTGCCCTACTCGCATCCAAACGATAGTGTAGTTCTGGCCACACACAAGGGTAACAGGGAAAAATAAACCCCAAAATTTGTTGTGCAATTTCTCCTGAGTTTGCCAATACCCAGTATGTGGTGGAAAACTACTGTCTGGGAGCAAGACAGGGCATGAAAGGGAAGGAGCGCCATATTACAGTGCAGGTTTTCCTGCATTGGTTTGAGGGGGCCATGTCACATTGGCAGAGCCCCTGAGGTGCCAGAACAGCAGAAACCCCCATAAGTGACCCCATTTTACATACTACACCTCTCAATGAGTTCATCCAGGGGTGCAGTGATCATATGGACACCACAAGAGTCACAGAATTTGATACCATTGGGCAGTGAAGAAAAAAATTACATTTTTACCGCAAAAAAAACTTTCACCCCAGATTTTACATTTTCATACTGGGAAATGGGTAAAAATGGTGCCAAAATGTGTTACACAATTTCTTCTGAACTTGGCAATACCCCATATGTGGAGACTCTGGAGGGACAGAGCGCTATTTGACTCTTGGAGAGCAAATTATTATAGAACAGATTCCGAACTCTATATGATCAGCCCCCAAATGCCAGAGAAGCAGAATTACTCACCCCCCCCCCCCCCCCCCCCAAGTTTGGAAATTATACCCCTATAGGAATTTATCTACAAGCGTGGTGATGATTTTGGCTTGCTCCGGATGCAGAGGTGTGCACGTGTGTATGTATGTATGTATATATATATACCGTATATATATATATATATATATATATATATATATATATATATATATATATATATATATATATATATATATATTATACACATACATACATACACATATATATATATATATTTTTTTTTTTTTGCAATCTGTTCTAACTTGGCCAACCTTACTTTTCATTCCTAGTTCTATAGTTAGTTGTTATAGTTTTCATATGATCCAGAGGAAAAAAAAAGTACTTTGTCCGATACATTTTTTTACAAGCAGCGAGGCATCCATTTTTCTCATGTACGGTAAATAAAAAATCTGAATTCTGTTCATAAATTCAATAAAATAAGCTGCTTTTCATTAAGGCCTATTTCATTCCACATGTTTCTAACCTATAATGGCTACTCATTTACAGAATGTAAACAACTGATCAACAGTAAAATTGATGCTAAACTGATACAAGTTGATCTGTGTTTTGTTTTAATTTCTACATATGTTGCATATTTTGTTTCTTAAACATCCGTTTTATTTAACTGATGTGGGGGAGTGTTAAGAGACTGTGTATTGTATAAAAAGAAAAAAAGGACAAATAAATGAGAAAACTGATGCAAACATAGAAATCCATCTTCCATAGACTGCAGTGTTATTGAGCCAACTCATCTGCTTTTTGTTTTTTCATCAGAAAGCACAGTAGTAAAATATGAAATGGAGATGTGCACAAATGTATGTATGACACATACATATTTGACATGTTTTCCCATTATATTTTACATAAACACTAATGTATCAGTTGAAATACTTTAACAGTAGTAATGGGTAATGGATACGTCAAATACACCACAAAAACATGGTGTAAAAATGGTCAGATATTACACAGCACATGGATATGACACCTGTGTGGTCTCATTAGTTTTGTATTTTTTAATACACCCATTAACTTGCACTGGCAGCATGATCCACGTGTGTGTGTGTGTGTGACACACGCCTATCAATGCAAATCAATGGGTCTGTAAAAAATAAATGATTAATACACACTAAAAAAAAATATATGTACGGTATATGCTGGACATGTGAACAGCCCCATAAACTAATGGATGCACATTCTATTTGTGAAAGAGGCAGCTGAATGAGACTTTACAAACTTGAGGGTGTGATGGATGCTCTCTAGGACACTAAAAGCACGTGAAAGAACAAATGTCAGTTTATTCATAACATTTCGGAGGAGTAATAGAACAAAGTTAAGTCTCTTAGGCTATGTTCACATTAGCGTTGTGCGTCGGCGACGCAACGCACGCTAAAATGCACCAAAACGCACGCAAAAACGCTGCGTTTTGCGACGCATGCGTCGTTTTTGCCGAAATTTGGACGCAAGAAAAATGCAACTTGTTGCGTTTTCTTGGTCCGACGCTTGCGGCAAAAAAGACGCATGCGTCGCACAACGCAGCACAAAAAGACGCATGCGTCCCCCATGTTAAATATAGGGACGCATGCGTCGCCGCTGCGTCGCCCGACGCAAACACGACGCAAAACGGGAAACGCTAGTGTGAACGTAGCCTAACACTTTTAGGTTTAATAAATGTTATATTCCATCTTTGAGAGGACAAGCCCACTTTTTAAGGAGTAAATTTATTTTTTCAATATTTAAAACACAGAATACCGGTAGTTACATTTCTTAAGTTCTGCTGATTTTCTTGATTGCTCTCTGGGAATCGTCAGAATTTGCATTTGAATTGAGAAGTAAAACTTTGCATGACTTATGGTAATCTGTATAAAACAAGGGCATTTAAATGTTGATTATCTTTGCAAATAATTTAAGAGAATCTGTCACTATTTTCCTAATCTAAGGACAGCACAAAATCCAAGGGCTTGTCACTTACTGGGCTTCTTACTGTACTTTTGATATAACAGTTTTGTAGCTCTACTGGTCCTTTTTGATTACGGTACTTAATCTTACCCTGCCAATATACCATTTATTGATGGCATTCTGTGTGCACTGTGCTTAGGCAAGAAGCTTCCTAACATTGGTGGGGTGCAGGCATAACCAAGTTATAAAGGACTGCACAGCAGAATCCATCCTTGAAAGCAGAGCTGCAGCAATTTAATGACATCTATAAGAAGCTTTGCACTGTATGTGCCCAGTATTAGAATCTGGATTTCTTAGCTGTCCTCAGATGGAGCAAAGTAAACCTGATGACAGATTCTTTCATGTACAATCTTTTTACCTATGATCTACACGCAGCCAGGTGTGGAATTTTCTTTTGGTTTGTGGGTCTGTCTCTTGCTGGTTTCTAATTTGGTGTCTCTTCTCTCTCCTTTACCCTCAATCCCTCTTTCTGTTTCTCTATATGTTCCCCTTTTTAGTTTAGGGTTTCATTGTAATCTTTATGGATGAGCCCGAGTCCGAAAGCCCGGCCAGCATTTTGGCCTCAGTGAGAGCGCAGGAGGCACAGTTTGAGCTCTTGTCTCGTGCCTTGGAAGAAGAAAGGAGACACGTCACGGCACAGCTGGACCGGGTGTGGGTGACCCCTCAGGAGGCTACTACCCCGCTTTCAAATGGCACCCTCACCCGTCGCCAGCAGGTAATCTTCTGATATCAGCATGTCTGGCGTGATTCTTTTATTTTATTTACTACATTACACAATTATGTTCATATTCTGGTAAGTAATTTGTGCACACATTCGAAGTCCTATAGATATGCCATCCCTGTGCAGCCCTGTAAATTGTGAAAACCAGCAGATCATGGCACCACAGAGGCTCCAGTAATTAGTGCTGGTGCTGTGGTAACATCTTAATCCATGGGGAAAACACTCCTATTCAAGTTCCAAAATCTGTCTTTGTAGAACAAATGGTCACTTTTCACAAAGAAAAGGAGGTGGCATCCCTGTCCACATGTCCAAGAAAAGTTTTATTCGGGCATGGGTGTTGCAGAGAATAAGCATGAACAAAATTTTGCGTCTGTAACATCCATGACCAATAACTTTTTGGACACATCAGTGGTGAGTGTGGTTTCATTTTCTTTGTGGAGCTTATTTTGGTGCATTAAAACAGATTTAGATTGTGGGCCATTGCACGTTGAAGCCAGAAAACCTGTTTAAAGGGAACCTGTCAATCAATTCATGCTGCTTGAACTACCGGAAGGGTGTATGTTTTCAACCATGCATTTTTGACTGCAGCGGTTCAGAGAATAATACACTTTAAAAGCCGGTGGTGTATCCTTGAGTGACGGGTCTCTCCCTGTGTGCATGTATATAAGACAATAAACCTGGAAGAGCGCAGCACGAGAAGCACCAGGTGGTTTAATTGGGATGTTTCAATGAAAGGTGGTGGGATTAGCCTCTCATCTGGAAGGGTTGGTCACCCCTCCACAACTCCGGTAGTGGACGTCTCCGGGACCACTCCTGTGCTTCCAGGTCTGATCACATGGGCCTAAGATCCAGTCACGTGATGCCACTTCACAGGATGTGATGTTACTTCAGGTCCTGTTTCCTGGAGATGAGCTCTATGGCCACAATCCCTCAAGGGGAATGTAAACATTTTTGGGAAAAAATGTGATTAATTTAAGGAGCGCTATGGCTATAGATCACACTGCAGTAGATTAGTGGTAAGCAAACCTTTTATTAAACCACTACGCGTTTTTGCAATGGACTGCTACCTTCCTCAGGTAGAATTCACCTGAGGAAGGTAGCACTCCGTTGCTGAAACGCGTAGTGGTTTAATAAAAGGTTTATTTACCACTAATCTATTGCAGTGTGCTCTATAGCCATAGCGCTCCTTAAATTGACCAAGTTTATTCCCAAAAATGTGTGCATGTATAGGGAGAGACCTGTCAGTCATTGGCAGTGGGTGGGGTGAAACCACTTGTGACTCCCCTTTTCGACTAGTCACCTGTTTGGTTCAGTCCCCAGTTGCTGTTAGTTTTCTTTCTTTTTTTTTCCCCATCTGAAATGATTCAGCGTTCCAGAGTCAAACTTACATGGTGAAAATCTGACAGCCAATTTCTGCCTGTGAGTCAAGCAGCATGTATCCATTGTTGGGTCCCATTTTAAATCTCTTTTCAATGGTTACTAATAGAATGAATTAGAATAAAAAAATGTTAGTTTTAAAAAAGCCAAGTTTAAATTACATCCCTTCTCAGATTTCAAAGATAAAAGCTGCAAAATTATCAACACATCCGTAAAGTCCATTAAGTTGTCTTGAGGATGAACACCATTAAGAAAAATTCCATCTCGCGTATTACTGGTTTTTTTTTTTTTTTTGGTCCACTTGCACTGCCCCAAAAATAAGATAAAATTCCATTTTCTGTGAAGTGATTGACTAGTATTTCTATTTAGGATTTTAACCATAGACTTTTTAAGCCGTAAAGCCAAATATTTCTGTGACCCAATGTGAGCGCCGAGCGAAGTATGCTAGTGCATCTGATTGTATTGAAAGGCTACCGGTGGATAGGGAGCCACAGATGCTTCTCACAAAATTAGAATATCATCAAAAAGTTAACTTATTTCAGTTCTTCAATAAAAAAAAAGTGAAACTCCCATATTATATAGTCATTACAAACAGAGTGATCTATTTCAAGTGTTTATTTCTTGTTAATGCGGATGATTATGGCTTACAGCCAATGATATGGAAGCCCAGGTTGCTTTAATAACAGCCTTCAGCTCATCTATATTGGGTTGGGTCTGGTGTCTCACCTTCCTCTTGACAATACCCCGTAGATTCTTTATGGGGTTAAGGTCAGGCGAGTTTGCTGGCCAATCAAGCGATGAGACACCAGACCCAACAATGCAGACAAGCTGATAGATCACTTTGTAATGAGTATATAATGAGTTTCACTTTTTTGTATTGAAGAACTGAAATAAATTAACTTTTTGATGATGATCTATTTTTGTGAGAAGCACCTGTATGTTACTATATGGGAAATAAATTTTCTCTACAGAATGCATAAATTATATTTATGGCTTAAAGTTGAACCCAAACACAAAATTAGAAGCCTTGCACCTCCATAAAAATAAGATTAAAATGTTCAGTGGCAATACATACCACTGTATATTTTATATATCTTTATAATGGCACCATTTGTCTTTTGGAGAGCAAATTTTGCTGGATTAGTTTGACATTTTGCATTTGCACAGCACACTGAGGTATTGGTGCAAAGGAACCCTGCCCCCAGAAGTGAATATATTTTGCATCAGAGAATTCTATAGAGATGGCTAGATTTACAACAATAGATAGCAATAGGTAATGGGCATATACAGTAATTTGACAACCCCCAAATATAATAAAATTGCACCCCGTGGAGCTTATGAGACTGCTTTTTATGATTAAATGAAAAAAAGATGTGGCTGACCACCATTTTTGGTAACCAGCAAAAGTAAAGGTACCTTCACACATAACGATATTGTTAACGATATCGTTGCTATTTGTGACGTAGCAACGATATCGTTAATGAAATCGTTATGTGTGACAGCGACCAACGATCAGGCCCCTGCTGGGAGATCGTTGGTCGCTGAATAAAGTCCAGAACTTTATTTCGTCGCTGGACTCCTGCTGACATCGCTGGATCGGCGTGTGTGACACCGATCCAGCGATGTCTTCACTGGTAACCAGGGTAAACATCGGGTAACTAAGCGCAGGGCCGCGCTTAGTAACCCGATGTTTACCCTGGTTACCATGCTAAAAGTAAAAAAAAACAAACACTAGATACTTACCTACCGCTGTCTGTCCTCCAGCGCTGCGCTCTGCACTCCTCCTGTACTGGCTGTGAGCCGGAAAGCAGAGCGGTGACGTCACCGCTCTGCTTTCCGGCTCACAGCCAGTACAGGAGGAGTGCAGAGCACAGCGCTGGAGGACAGACAGCGTTAGGTAAGTATCTAGTGTTTGTTTTTTTTTACTTTTAGCATGGTAACCAGGGTAAACATCGGGTTACTAAGCGCGGCCCTGCGCTTAGTTACCCGATGTTTACCCTGGTTACCAGTGAAGACATCGCTGGATCGGTGTCACACACGCCGATCCAGCGATGTCTGCAGCGAGTCCAGCGACGAAATAAAGTTCTGGACTTTATTCAGCGACCAACGATCTCCCAGCAGGGGCCTGATCGTTGGTCGCTGTCACACATAACGATTTCATTAACGATATCGTTGCTACGTCACAAATAGCAACGATATCGTTAACAATATCGTTATGTGTGAAGGTACCTTTAATGTGAAGGGGCCTTAAAAATACCATCAACAATCAGCTGTGAGCCCATGCTGTGCTGTCTGTATACTCTTTAGTTTCCTCCCCTCCCAAGAGCTGTGGTGTGATCAGACCATGTTCCCATATAATCTCACAGCCATTACACAGCAGGGGCACATTATAAGATTATCTCAGCACAGGAACATTTTATACACACATCCAATTGTGGAACGTATTATTCATAGATCTATTTGATTAAAATGTATGTTTGAGGGAAACCCCCTTTAAGTTCTAACTTCTAGTAAAATGGAAAGCAATATACATTACAGGATATATTTAAAGAGGAATGTCACCCTTCAAATGCAAATTAGACTACTGTAAATCAGAGGTTACATAGGAGACTTGGCCCATATAAAAAATCATGTATTCAGTCATATATTTGCTGTAATTACTTATAAAATTTGTTGTATTCTATATGCGAATGAGGGGGCTTTGGTGTGTACCCTTGGCATGGTTAAGAGCTTCGGGCACATTTACACCTCGCAGTTCCCTTGGTTTTGACAGCGCTATGCTGTGTGCGCACACTGACTATGAAGGAGTCGGTGGGGTGGGTGCACAGAGTACATCATTGCCTCATGTCAGCTGCTGCCCCTCACCCCCAGAAATGTAGTGAGTGGCTTCAGAGAGGATCGGCCACTTGCTCATCTCGTCTTCAGTACATCCCGAGTAGGTCTGGGTTAGTGGTGATATTGATCTATTGTGATCCTCTGAAGACAGGAGGAGCCTGTAATTGATTCTCTCCTCCCCTCTCAAGCTCTCTACCTGTTTGGGTGATGCAATGGGGGACCTGCTCCCATAGTGTGCGCACCATTGACTTCTTCATAGTCAGTGTGCATGTGCTGTAAGAATCAGATTTCTCAGTATGCAAACTGAGGAGGTGTAAAGGTGCACCAAGCTCTTGGCCACGCCAAGGGAGCACCGAATGCCCTCTCATGTGCATTATGGTATAAAGAGTTTTAAAAGTAATTGCACCTAAAAATAAATCGTAAAACAGTATATATTTTATCGCTGCTAAAGTCCCCCATGTAATTGTTTTCAATTTATGTTTTGGGGGAGACAGTCTCACTTTAAACAAAATACAAATATTTCCAAGAATTATCCACAGCTTATTTCTGTGCAGGATCTGACACCCAGTGGTCAGCAGAAGAGGTGAGACTTGCTGAAGCTGCAGCACATGGGGATCGGTGAGATTCTGCTGTGTGCTTCCGGGCGCGGCGGTTCTCTCCTCTGCTACTGGCTGACAGTCCATGGGAGCAAGAGCAATGTCATGACTCTGTCCCCTCTGCAAAGCCTAATGCATCATGGGAAATGTAGTCTGCATGGAGGGAAGTCCCCTCCGAAGTGGCACATCAAGTATACAAGGCATGCACACTTCTCTCGACTTTAGTCACTATTTTTGCTACAGTGCTGCTCTACTGTAAAATACAAATTAGCTCAAGATGCAGCATTTTTATTTTATAGGTTAAGTAGATGCTCAGTATTCAGGAATACATGCTTTTTAATGTGGTTTAACTCTTTCAACTAAAACGTCTCTCCTGCAGAACGGGCAAGTCATTCATTCCACGGAGGGTCAGAGGAAGATATATCCAGCTATAAACTCTACACAGGTGAGGTGGACCCACTGACAAAGTTTAATATCAAAATACAAGTTTGCATCACTGGTTATTGAGTAAAACTGTTTAAATGCCCCTACTATAGGAACATTCACCTTTTGTGTACTCGCCAGTCAGGATGGAGGGCCATGGTCTTCCTGCTGATGAAAGTTATGCCTTGGATGATGAGCCCTCCTACATGTCCTACAGTATGTCTGAAGATCCACGTCACACAGATATCCCTGTAAGTGTAAAATGCACCTGCTATGCATCCCCGTCCCCATGCAACATGGGCGCCAGCACACTGTCAGCTGTCCTTGATTCTATCAGTTTAACCCTTTAAATGGAGCATTTTGAAAGTCCATGCCTTCTATAAGAAATCTATGAAGCCCAGTCTGTGGCTTGATGTCACAGGAGACCATTAATCTCCCAACACACTGGAATAGCATGGTAAAAATATATAAAGCTTTACCAATATTGCCCCTTTTATCCAAATGAAAATAGCATTGCCATGAGCTAATAAAATATACAAATACTTATCCCATATGGTAAATGCTGGAATGAAGGAGAAGGGGTATCAGAGCTCCAAAATTGTAGTTTTTTGGTTGCCAAGACTTACCCCCCCAAAATGCAATTAAAAATTATTAACATGTCCTACATAGCCCCCAAAAATGAATTTGTAGTTATGGATCTCATCATAACATGGCAAAACAAACCCATTTATTTCTATTGATGTAATTGTTCAGGAAAATCGTGTTACCAGGTGATTTTTACCGCACAATGCATGCTATTAAAAAAAAAAAAAAAATTGCTAAATTACAAAATGTTTTCTCTAAACAGCACTTTCTCTTTTTTCCCCATTTTTCAGTACATTATATGGTAAAATAAATGGAGTCATTCAAAGCTACATCCCTTCCTGTAAAAAAAAAAAAAGTGATCAACAGGAAAGTAGTGATGGCTCTTTGAAGAATAGGTAGACCAAAATATCACTTGGTTCTTAAGAGGTTAAATGGGTCAACTTTTTTTTTTTTTTTTAGTCAAATCCCTTTTGAAGTATAAACTATTTTATAATATTCTTGCATTCAAAATTCCCTAGCGCTCGCTAACTGCCGTTGTACGCTTTCCTGCTTCCTGTGTGGTGGCACTTACAGTAACCCAGCAATCAGTGGGTTTCTCAAAGGAAGCGTCATCACACAGGAAGCAGGGAAAAAGAATATACCAGCAGTTAGTGTCGTTAAGGAACAGTCGGGAATTTTTAATGCCAGCATATTATAGATTAGTTTAGATTGCAACACTAAATAGGAATTTTGATTTAATATTTCATTGACCCCTTAAATTGTATTCTCAGAATCAAAACTTTAATCACGGTATATACCCCTCTCCCCGAATAAAATCTTAATCCCAAGACCTCCGTTTTTGAGTGTTGATCCTGGTAAAGTTCTTAAGCCCATGATTACCTGTAAGTGCTGATGGATTTTCGGCCAGAAAACTTTTTCTTTTTTTTTTTTTTTCCTTTAGGTAAAGCTTCCAGCTGGATATTCTCAAACTTTAGATCGCCCCTATCGTGATATTGTAGGTGGCGGTGGAGCTTACACTACTGTGCCCCGTAATTATCATTTCCGTGGACCTGGAACAGATCAGGTGCAAATGATTCCACCTCCTCAGCATCCTGGTTACAGCAGTTTGTCTAGACCTAATAATCGCTACCGCACTGTGGAACCTTATAGGGGTCCTGGTTATGGGGCTCAACCTCAGGTCAGGGGGGCTGGCTTTGGAGGTAGTCAATCTGATTTGCTGACTGCCAGGTATGGCTCTGAAGATGCATATGGACTAGAAGACGATCGTAGAAGTCTTGGTGGTTATGTAGATGGACCAGACTATTCAACAGCCGGTAGAAGAGCTGCCAATGGAGGAGATCAGCGTAGGCGTCTTAGGTGAGTTAAGTACTGTTTTACTTATACAATCAGACTTGTTATTTGCTCACAGAACTATGAATTACACATTTTGTGGAATTTTTCTTACTTTTTTTTTAGTTTATACCTTTCATGGTTCCTTTGATATGTGCACCCTATCATTCACTTTGGTATGCTAAGCTACCATTTCAAAAGCCCCTTCCCTCCCCCCATACACTTCAGACAAACCTTAGACATCTGAAGGAAGCGTAAGAACTATTGGCCATATGCATTGTGCATATGGTGCAACAATGTCGCGTCAGTGCATGGTGACCGTGCCGGAGAGGAGTATCTGCTATTATTTCATACTCGGGCATTTAGTTTAGGCCTCTTTCACACTTCCGTCTTTTACCTCCTGTCATTATCCGTCGAGTTTTGAAAAAACAGGATCCTGCAAATTTTGCTGCAGGATCTTGTGTTTTCCCATAGACTTGTATTAGCGACGGATTGTGACGGATGGCGATCCGTTTCATCCGTTGTGCACTGGATCCGTCGGAAAATAGCGGTCCGTCGGGCAGAGAAAACGTTCAGAGGAAAAATCGGTCAGCGACGGGTCCTGCGCTATTCATCGTCGGCTATAATGGAAGCCTATGGACGCAGGATCTGTCCCTGACCGTCAAACACAGGAATCCTGCGACGTATCCCTGTCTGTGAAAAAATATACAGGTAAATAGCCCCATAGACTATAATGGATACATATGCTATCCTTGGAAGACTCTGCATGTGTGCGTGAATTCTTATTTAAGTGATGGTCACATCGTGATACTTGTCTCTTCCTGCTCACGTCTGCAGAAATCACATTGCATGCCTAGAATACCTTTACATACAAGTCAGTGGACCATTTCAGAGTATGGAGGATTTTGTAAAGCATTTGTCTAAATGCTGGTAACTGAAGATTAGGCAAGATAGGGGCGCCTTGATGATGAGTACAACAATCTACTGTCAAATAGAAAACTAAAGAAATACTAGCTGGATTTAGTTGCAATTTGAGGCATTCCCCTTAAGTTGGCAACACATACACTGATATGAATGAGGCCTCTTCTTGATGGTGGGGGGGTGTCAGAAGGATTAAACATGTTTATTTGATTTTTTTTCCTATGATACTTTGAGCCTGTGGGAAATGAGACACCACCAAAGAAGTTTGACAGTAGCTTGTTTTTCTCACTTCATTAACCCCTTAACAACTACCGCAGTTATAATGCTTATCGGCGGTAAAGGGTGCTTAAACTACAGTGCCATTAATTAACAGCGCTGTGGAAAAAGTGTATAGCACCCCCCAGAGTCAGACTTTCTCCTGGGTCTCGAGACCCCAGAGAACATGATCTGGGTCAGTTTTCACCGACCCCGGGTTGCGATCGCCAGTATTAACCGTATACCGGCGATCGCAAAAAAAAAAAGTCTGCTGTGTCATTTAATTTCTTTCTCCTCCGATATGATCACACATCAGAGGACCGAGAAATAGGGTCCCCAATCGCCACCCGATACTTACCAGTGTCTCCCGGTGCTCCTCGGCCCTCCTGCTTCCCCCGATGGGCGCCGCCATCTTTTTCCGGGAAGAAAATGCGCCCGCCGAGATCTCCCGGTCGGCACTCGGCAACAATAGGAAGATTTTTCCTATTGGCTCATTTTGGTCACTGTGATAGGCCCTATTACAGTGATTTAAAATAAAAAAACATAGTAAGTAAACCCCTCCTTTATCACCACCTTACTTAGGAAAAATAATAAAATAAAAAAATGTATTTATTTCCATTTTCCAATTAGGATTAGAGTTGGGCTAAAGTGAGTTGAGAGAAAGTTAGTGTCACGATACCCTACTCTGTGGTGTCACTAATTTGTCACGTGCCTGCTCCCACACGTGACTTGGGGTTGTGCCTGAAAGGGTTAATTTATCTCCCCACTCTGTCCAGCATTCAACCTCTGTCCTATGCTGTAATGGAAGCATAAATCACACACCGACCCAGGCCACACACCCGCTCCCTCCATTCTGAGCTCTGCCACGCGCCTATACAGTGGTTTACCCCCACATATGGGGAATCAGGGTACTCGGGACAAATTGAACAACTTTTGGGGTTCAGTTTCTCCTGTTACATGAGGGGGAAAAAAAAAATTGGGCTAAGAACATTTTTGTGGAAAAAAAAATAAAATTTTTATTTTCACAGCTCTGCATTATAAACTTCTGTGAAGCACTTGGGGGGATCATAGTGCTCACCACACTTCTAGATAAGCTCCTTTGGGGGCCTAGTTTCCAAAATGGGGTCGTTTAGGTACATCAGGGGCTCTGCAAATGCAACATGACACCCCCAGACCATTCCATCAAAGTCTGCATTTTAAAATATCACTACTTCCCTTCCGAGCCCCGCTGTGTGCACAAACAGTGGTCCCCCACCTACACACACATGGGGTATCGGCGTACTCAAGACAAACTAGACGACAACTTTTGGGGTCCAATTTCTCCTGTTATCCTTTGAAAAAAAAAATTGTGGGCTAAAAAAATCATTCACGGTTAAGGCACATCAGGGGCTCTCCAAACGCGACATGGCGTCCAATCTCAATTCCAGCCAATTCTGCATTAAAAATGTCAAACTGCGCTCCTTCCGAGCTTTGCCATGCGCCCAAACAGTGGTTTACCCCCATGTATGGGGTATCTGCGTACTCTGGTCAAATTGCACAATATCTTTGGTCGTCCAATTTCTCCTGTTACCCTTGTGAAAATAAAAATTGGGGGGTGAAAGGATCCTTTTTGTGGAGAAAAATACGATTTTTTTATTTTCTCGGCTCTGCGATCTAAACTTCTGTGAAGCTCTTAGGGGTTCAAAGTGCTCACCACACCTAGATAAGTTCCTTAGGGGGTCTACTTTCCAAAATGGTGTCACTTGTGAGGGGTTTCCACTGTTTAGGCATATCAAGGGCTCCCCAAAAGCGACATGGCGTCCGATCTCAATTCCAGCTATTTCTGCACTGAAAAAGTCAAACGGCACTCCTTCTCTTCCAAGCTCTGCCGTGAGCCCAAACAGTGGTTGACCCCCACATATGGGGAGAAATTGCACAATAAATTTTGTGGTTCCTTTTTCTCGTTTTAAACATTTGAAAATAAATTGGTTCTGAAGTAAAATGTTTGTTAAAAATACGGTATATACTCGAGTATAAGCCGACATCCCCCCCCCTAATTTTGCCACAAAAAACTGGGAAAACTTATTGACTCGAGTATAAGCCTAGGGTGGGAGATGCAGCAGCTACCGGTTAATGTCAAAAATAAAAATAGATACCAATAAAAGTAAAATTAATTGAGACATCAGTAGGTTAAGTGTTTTTGAATATCCATATTGAATCAGGAGCCCCATATAATGCTCCATACAGTTCATGATGGGCCCATAAGATGCTCTATTTAAAAATGTGCCACATATAATGCTCCATACAGTTCATTATTGCCCCATAGATGCTCCATATAAAGCTGTGCCCCATATACAATGCTCTGCACCGTTCATTATTGCCCCATAGCTGTGCCATATAGTGCTCTGCATCGTTCATTTTTGTCCCATAGCTGTGCCATATAGTGCTCTGCACCGTTTATTGTCCCATAGCTGTGCCATATAGTGCTCTGCACCGTTCATTATTGCCCCATTAATGTACCATAGAAAGCTCTGCCATTGCTGCTGCAATAAAAAAAAAAAAAAAAAATGCCATACTCACCTCTCTTGCTTGCAGCTCCTCAGCGTCCGGTCCCGGCGTCTCTCCGCACTGACTGTCTAGGCAGAGGGCGCCACGCACACTATATGTGTCATCGCGCCCTCTGACCTACACAGTCAGAGCGGAGAGACGCCGTGAAGATGGAGCGGCGCCCGGCATGTGGAACGCGGACAGGTGACTATGTAATACTTACCTGCTCCCGGCGTTCCGCTCCTTCTCCCGGACAGCTGGTCTTCGGTGCGGCAGCCTCTTCCTCTATCAGCGGTCACCGTTACCGCTGATTAGAGAAATGAATATGCGGCTCCACCCCTATGGGAGTGGAGTCCATATTCATTTCTCTAATGAGCGGTCCCACGTGAAAACTGAAGAGGGGAAGAGCTGCAGCACCCGAAGACCGTGGGACGGCAGGGGGAGCGTCAGGATCGCCGGGACTAGGCAAGTATGCCTCAGCGCCCTCTCCCCCTCACCCGCCGACCCTGCCACAGACCGTGACTCGAGTATAAGCCAAGAGGGGCACTTTCAGCCCAAAAATTTGGGCTGAAAATCTCGGCTTATACTCGAGTATATACGGTAAGTTAAATGTTAATTTTTTTTCCTTCCACATTGCTTCAGTTCCTGTGAAGCACGTAAAGGGTTAATTTACAGCTATTAGCCAGCTTGATTATATGTGGGGATTCCCTAGCAACCAGGCAACCCCCACATGTACTTAGCCTGGCTAATAGCTGTAAATCATTCAGCTGCAGCGAAGAAAACTAAATCTCTGAGCACAAAAAAAAACCTCTGAGATCACTCAAGCGTGCTCGGGAAATCTCGAGTAATGAGAGTATTCGCTCATCACTAGTTTTAACCCTTATAACTTCCTTAAAGAAAAATTTGTTTCCAAAATTGTGCTGATGTAAAGTAGACATGTGGGAAATGTTACTTTTTAACTATTTTGTGTGACATATCTCTCTCTGATTTCATAGCATAAAAATTCAAAGTTGGAAATATGGTGAAAATTTTGCAAATTTCATTTTTTTTCGTAAATAAACGCAAGTAATGTAGAAGAAATCTTACCACTAACATGAAGTATATGTCACGAAAAAACAGTCTCAGAATCAGCCGGATCCGTTAAAGCGTTCGAGTTATAACCTCATAAAGTGACAGTGGTCAGAATTGTAAAAATTGGCCTGGTCATTAATCTGCAAATTGGCTCAGTCACTAAGGGGTTAAACAGGATGTCCACTTACTGGACAACGTGTATTTTTTTGTTTCAAAATATTTTTATTGAAATTTTAATTAAATAAACAGGAAATTCAAATGGAGGGGAAGGGAAGTAGGGGGGAAAGTAAGGAATGGATGGGAAGAAGGGGTTGAGATAAGAAGGTGGGGAAAATAGACCCCTATAGCAATGGGGGAGACAGGTATCGTATAGTAGATTAGAATAAACATAATGATTTGAAATGAAATTACACAGTAGGCTATTAAAATAACATAACTACTTTTTGTGTAGATTCGCTGAGTAGACATCTAAGGCTATTGTCAGTAGGTGATAGAATACGAGGCCCTGTTGTGAGCTTTAAACTTGATGTATCTTATATGGTAGCTTATTATGTCCGGGAGTACCCTTGGGAGACCCCGCGACTGTGTGGGCGGCAAAAATATCTGGCTCATGATCAAAGCTAATTATTGGGAAGAAATACAACAATAACGTAGTAAAGATAGATGACAAAATGTGTAGGGCAGAACTGCAATTCAGGTGGGACCCTTGAAGGTTCTGGAAGGTTTCAGACCATGTTGCTGCAGGAAGGATAAACCCTCTATAGGGGTTGTGATATGAACAGTTCCGGACAGGAGTTTTACCAAAAGAGTAGAGGAAGGCGACCATGAATAGGTAAAGTGGGACCTCCGGAGCTCCCGTGTAATTGATGAAAAGTCTCGTCGCTTTTTCAAAGTGTCTTTAGACAGGTCTCTGAAAAATGTTAGGTGGCCGTATGAGGAAAGCAGGAAGTCCTTTTCGGAGGAAAGATCAAATAGTTTACCCCTGACCCAGGCGGGGGAAACAGGAGACAATGTCTCTTGGCACATCCAGTGGGAGGGACGAGGGTCTTTTAATTCGGTAGACTTTATCTATCATATTAGGTTCGTTGATGCCAGGAATAAATTTGGAGATCATTTTGTGGATGAAGTTTTTCAAGTGAGGGGGTTTGACAGACTCAGGAACCCCCCTGATTTTCACGTTGTTTCTGCGTCTGTGATCTTCAAGAGTTGCCAAGTTGCATTTGAGTGAGTCTATATCCCTTTGCAGACTTTCTAGCACATCCGAGGGCATAGGAGGGGTTGGTAAAAGATCCGAATGGGGAAGATCATAGTTCCCAGGGGAGAAGTCCTCCATACTGCTGTCAGAAGAATTTACGGAGGATGCGTATGAGTCTAGTGTTGGTGAAGAGTTGTCGCAGAGAGAAGACCGTGAGGAAGATATGGACGAGGAGGAATTAAGGCTTTCTGCAATGGATGTCAGCGCGTCTTTTATGTATGCCTCAGATGCTATATCCGTACAGGATGA